>NC_074728.1:4463041-4775382 GCF_947242115.1 Biomphalaria glabrata
TAACTGACCTAGAAGAGAGCACAAGACAGCAGAACGAGACAGCTTGGGTTCTCTGACAAAGGCCACCATTTAGGACATACGCAGACGGCATAAAAAAAAATAAAAATAAATGTAAGCCGGCAGACAATGGTTTTGTCTTCGTTGATGTGGCAAAATATCTAGGCCATAGCTGGGCCTGCGTAACCATCTATATATTTAATTCTCTTCGTCGCCCAACCACGCGGGACACCACGAAAAAGTCTTTTTATTTCAGCAAGTCAGAGAAAAAGTGTGTGTGTGGGGGGGGGGGGTGAGAACAAGTAACCTTTCTTTTATCTATTCTATATTGGACTACATTTATGTGTGTATTGTTTTTAACACATGTCAATATCTGGTGTCATTTAAATAATTGCATTCTTTTGATTTTGCTTCTTCGTATTGTTCTTCGTTTTCTAGGCATGGCCAACGCCTCACATATTTCGTGGAGTCTTTCAATGAAGTCGAAATTCCTTCATCAGGTTACTGTTTATCAGTCGAATATTACTGGAAAAATGTCATTGACGAAACTGTTGCTCTTGAAGTTCGTAAGATGGCTGTAAGCTTTGTTTGCGCACATTGGGATAACTATGGCGACGCCCTGTCCGTTATTCGTACTTACTGATGCACAGTCATACACTCTGCTCGACAATACTCTGCCTTCATGACTACTTCCGGTGTTTTTGGTGTCGAGGTTGAAAGAGTGGCGATGTCTCAAATACTTCCCGCTACTATTCACTTCCTTGAGTTTCAACGTCTCTCTATATCCCTTCTATTTAGCGGTCCTTTGGATCATGGCCATTACGAAGCGGTGTATGCTACGCCGCGGGTCGAGTAGTCTGAATTACTGCAATTCTCCTTAATCTTGGAACTAAGTTCCACTTTTGGACCTTTGTGGTCTATAGAACCGATGTTGTAGAGATCATCTGTTTCTGTGGCCCAAGGTTAACGAGGTTGTAATGTAGCCAGCACATCGACCAACCGCCTTTACTCTTTCCCAATTAACGTCAGGTAACCAATAGATCTTTTTGGAAAAGGAGCGCCCAAAATTAAAAATCTTAGTCTTCACCAGGATTCGAACCCAAAACACCAGGAAGCTAAGAGCTTTAGCGCTCAGCCTCCAAGCCTCAAAAAATCTAGGGACTTTTGAGATGAAAAAAAAATTCATGAAGTCTCTTTACCAGTGAACTTTAACCGAAAAAATGTTTGACGACATGGTAGGTCTTCAGCAGTACTGCAGTTTGACGACATGGTAGGTCTTCAGCAGTACTGCCGTTTGACGACATGGTAGGTCTTCAGCAGTACTGCCGTTTGACGACATGGTAGGTCTTCAGCAGTAATGCCGTTTGACAAGTAATCAGGATCTTCTTGGGTTGGCTTAGTCCTAGGGCCAGTGGCGTAGCTAGCAATGTGCGGATGATGCGTGCTGCACGGGCATTAAGTGGTGGGCAGCATCAAACTGAGAACAAACTTTGTCAGTTTAAGTACACATTGTAATTACATAATTAAAAACAAACACATTTATCTTTTTTTTTGGGGGGGGGAATGTTATGTTTTATCTTTTTCTATAAATATAATTAAATGTAAATTTTACCAGATTTGTTGAACTCGCTGAAGGCAACACACTTTTACACTTTTTTTTAAAGCCTTACATGATGCTACTTCACTGCTCAATGCACTGGCTATGGACATAGTTGTTTTTTTTTTTTAAATTACCAATTAATAATGGTCGGAATTCGAACTCAAGCCCCCTTATAAGGTGGCCAAGCCGTAACCAAGCAGTTTTAGCCTCTCAGCCACACAACACTTGCTTGGAGGGAACTTGAAGTTTGTGCAACAATAAAAACAGCAAGGCTGAAGATTTAAATAAGCAAGAGGGGAACATGTGGAGAGATTATCTGTAGATAATCTCGGACATCATGCGTTTTCACTTCACGCAGAAAAATTTTGCACTCCGTGAAAACCGCAAACGAGTTGAAGAAGAATTGGCAGTACAAAATTAAAGAAATATCCTGGAGTGAAATTACTAAATAAGTACGATCCATTCATGAGAGACCGAATACGTACATGTCCCAACAAAATACAAACAAATTTATTTAAATCAAAGTGCTCACGAAAACAAAAAAAATATACAGAAAGTATAAAATCAAATATTTATCGATTATGTATTTTATATTATATATATTAAAATCTAGATCAAAATTGTATGGTACATTGTCATGCATAGCACCATCAAATACGTAATTAGCTACAAGAAAAAAATTTCCAGGCCAAAAAGACGAAGAAACAGCTACTGATGGAAATACCCATCCTTGGATCGTACTGTTCATGAAATAATAACCCCATAAGAACAACGTCAGGATAAATACGAATTTATTGAATCCTCAGAAATCAATCTCGATGGTTCTCCCAGCGAAAAGAGACAAAAACGAATTTAGTCTGGGGGCTTCAGGTAGGCTAATTATTGCAGTATCTCCAGAAGTCTCCGAGATTCCAAAAAAAAGAATATATTAAGCTTTAGAATTTAGAATTTTATTTTAAAAAATGTCAGTCCCCGAATTTCGCTACTTGTGTTAAGTGTGGCTACATGCAAGCAAAGTTTTTCAAAACATACTTTGATGAAGAAATACAATCAAAGATGACAAATTTACGACTCATTAATTTGGCAATTTTGTCTATTAAACAAGACTTAGTGGAAAACCTTATTTTCATAAAATTATTGATAGTTTGCCGGCGAGAAAGCACGTGGGATTCCATTGTATCATCTTTCTTGTAAAATCGATTTATTTCGAAATAGCGATTCTTAAATAACGAATACACTTTATTTCGAAATTAGTAGCTTTTCGCTGTTTTTAAACTTTTTTTTTGGAGCGCTTCATGAGGAACTGCCGCACAGGGCATCAAATACCCTGGCTACGCCACTGCCTAGCGCTTCGAATGTGTCTCCGAGCTCAGTAGTAGCTCACAGGGTATAGTGCGCCAAAATGAATGCACCGAAACGTGACGCTAATGAATAAACATCTCATCACAATTCCATAAAGAATGTTTATATTTAAAGTAAAAAATTATTGTGTTTGTTAATGCCTTAAGATAAATGACATGATATATACAAATTAATTCCAATACAGGTAACTCTTTGTCTACGTTTTGCTATCTATAATAAACTCATTTATTTCCCTTTGATATGTCACACATTCAGTGTTTATTCAACTACGGCCTCTCTGCTGAAAACGATTCCCTAATGCTTTAGCGACCGAATACATGAATTGTTAGAACAAATGTAATTGAGAGAGAGAGAGAGATTGAGAGAGATTTAGAGAGAGAGAAGGAGAGAGAGATAGAGAAAGAGATTGAGAGAGAGATATTTAGAGAGAGAGAGATTTAGAGAGAGATTAAGAGAGAGAGAGAGAGAGAGAAAGAGATTGAGAGAGATTTAGAGAGAGAGAGATTGAGAGAGAGAGAGAAAGAAATTGAGAGAGAGAGAGAGGTTGAGAGAGAGAACGAGAGAGAGATAGAGAGATTGAGAGAGAGAGAGAGAGCGATTGAGAGAGAGAGAGAGAGAAAGAAAGAAAGAGATTAAGAGAGATACTGAGAGAGATATTGAGAGAGAGAGAGAGCGATTGAGAGAGAGAGAGAGAGAGAGAGAGAAAGAAAGAAAAAGATTGAGAGAGATACTGAGAGAGATATTGAGAGCGATTGAGAGAGAGAGAGAGAAAGAAAGAAAGAGATTGAGAGAGATACTGAGAGAGATATTGAGAGAGAGAGAGAGAGATTCCCTTAGAAATAAACATACTGGCCCAATCCTTCTAATGGCCCTCGCGGGATGAGAACAGGACTATTTCGTATGACAGGTCCAATCCAATCCATCTTGTTGTGCGGTATGCGCAATAGACTGTTTCCTCGATCGAAAGGCCTCTCATTAGAAATGTGTAGCTGATTTATACATTTTCTTAACCAGGATTTTGTTCTCAGGGGAAAGGCGGGGTACAAATCACTCCATAAGTATAAAAATTATTTTTTAAAAAGTTTTGTTTTTTGTTTTTATTATGCATGTGTTTTTGTTTTTTTTTGTTTTTTTTTTTGTGTTTACCAGAAAGTGGATTACCGATGTTCTCTCTACGGAAACATGAGTATGTGACATTCTGTGCAGAAAAAGGCTCTTGCTCGGTTGTAGTATTTTCTCCATTCTCTCGAGTCTTCAACATAACAAGCTTAAAACACGGAAGGACTAATCAGTACCTCGACCATCCCAGTCACATTGTGGTGGTACGTAACGTTTTGTTGTTTTTTATCTATAGTAAACCAGGACAAAGAAGAAGAGGCAGACAGAGAAAGCGATGGGAAGACAAACTCAAAGAATTTACAGGCCTGTCATTGAAGGAAATTCCATCCAAGGCAAAGGACAGGGAGGAATGAAGAAAAATGGTTGACCGTTCTTGTGTGGTGCCCCAACGGTTCAATGGATTAAGCCTTGCAGTGTTTCCCAAAATTTTGACCTATGTGTTCCCTTTTTTTAAAATAATTTTTGTAATGCTGATTACCCCTCGCCCCCCCCCCCCCCGCCCACACTGACATTTATTAACAGAACATAAAAAATAGGTATTTAACTCTTTCTCTCCTAATTCACGATACCATCGTTGATTTAACCCCATTAAATTAAATTAATGTTTAAGATTTAATTTGTGATGTATCAAAAGATCATGCATTCTCCTTTAATCTTATACCAAAAGTAACGTTTTCTGATTACAAACAAAAATCTTATTGAAGTTTAATCATAACAGGGTAACAAATGTGAAATATTAAAAATTCTGTCAAAAAGAGAAAATAATTACGGAGATAAAGAGTTTTTTTTTTTAAATCAGCATAGTTAATGATAGTTAGTTAATAAACCTGTGAATAATTAATTGCTCAAAGCTTATTAGCTAACTGTTTTTGTTTTTTTATTTATTTATTTTTTATTGATTCTTGTGTTGTCAGGTAAAAGAAATACTGGTGCGAAATTTGAGCTTGATCCGAGGTTGGGTGTGGGAGATATAACATTTACACAGCTTTTACCAGACGGACAGACAGACAGAGTGAGTTGAAAAATCTTAGTAAAAATCTTAGTAAAAAAAAAAAGACCAGCTGTAAAAGTAAAATCTATATCTACAGACATAGAGAGCAAGAGAAAGAGAAAAATTAATTGATATATATATATATATATATATATATATATATAGATAGATAGATAGATAGATAGATAGATAGATAGATAGATAGACAGACAGACAGACAGACAGACAGACAGACAGACAGACAGACAGACAGACAGACAGACAGAGACAGATAGATAGATAGATAGATAGATAGATAGATAGATAGATAGATAGATAAATAGATAGATAGATAGATAGATAGATTAAAAGATAGATAAAGAGATTAAAACTGTCCTAAATAGGTCAAGAACGATAGCTTGATCATTCAAGGGAAATCCCATTTACAAGTTCAAGTTTTTATTGAAAGGCCGGATAAACGCTCATGGTCAATGTATACCGCCATTCCTTCAGAACTATTTTTAACAAAATATATCATAAAGTAAGTTTTATCTTTTGTTGTTGTTGTTTTTTATACAAGTTATATATCAAAGATCATCCTCGTTTTTAGCAATGCGTCTTCAATCGGGCTTGTTCTGATCACGCTAAATCTACGTCGACAGTACGGTCGTACGTTAGCCGTTGAAATAGGTCCATTTTGGAAGTAGACTTTAGAGGCATCAAAATGTTTTCTTTAAAAGAATATTTAGAATCGATCTTGTTGCTAAGATGGAAAGGTTCTATTTATAAGATGAAACGACGTCCCTTTAATTAATAATTTTTATTTCCTAAAATTTGGTAATAATGTTGTTTTCAACAGATTAAAAATATAAATATAAATATATATATTTTGTCAAAATATATTTTCTAAAAATGTTTTTTACCCGGTGCGGACCGCACCCCTCACCCCCTAGTGACGCCACTGGCTTTAGTCAAAACCTTCTGCAAAATAGCAGGGGATGGAAACAAAAAGGTTCGAATCTCGGAACATGGCCACGACTGTCCGAATCACATGACTGTGCAGTCATTTAACTAACGCAGTGTTTCCCAAACTGTGTTCCGGGGAACCCTAGTGTTCCGCAAGGCTTGAAAAGGTGTTCATCGAACTACTGGAATAATGAACTAGTAGGCCACCACGTCAATTAATCTCACAAAAAAAAAACAATAATTAAGCAAAGTGTTCCGCTAAATACTGAAATGTGCGAGGCGTTTGCTAGAGATAATGTTTGAGAAACACTGAACTAACGGAATAAAAGTGAGTATAATAACATAAGAATAACATAAGAATAACACAAGAAGCCCAAGGTAATTTATAGTAAAACAAATGACGGAATTTAAGTGCTTCAACGGCAGAATATTAACATGTGGCTTAGTTGCCACTAATTACCACATTTGTTACATAGGAAACAAGAATTTGAGCCATTGATTAACATGCCTGACTAGATTAACATGCCTGACTAGATTAACAAGCATGACTAGATTAACATGCATGACTAGATTAACATGCCTGACTAGATTAACATGCCTGACTAGATTAACATACATGACTAGATTAACATGCCTGACTAGATTAACAAGCATGACTAGATTAACATTCCTGACTAGATTAACATGCCTAACTAGAGTAACATGCCTGACTAGATTAACATACATGACTAGATTAACATGCATGACTAGATTAACAAGCATGACTAGATTTACATGCCTGACTAGATTAACAAGCATGACTAGATTAACATGCATGACTAGATTAACAAGCATGACTAGATTAACATGCATGACTAGATTAACATGCATGACTAGATTAACAAGCATGACTAGATTAACATGCCTGACTAGATTAACAAGCATGACTAGATTAACATGCTTGACTAGATTAACATGCATGACTAGATTAACATGCATGACTAGATTAACATGCATGACTAGATTAACATGCCTGACTAGATTAACATGCCTGACTAGATTAACAAGCATGACTAGATTAACATGCCTGACTAGATTAACATGCATGACTAGATTAACAAGCATGACTAGATTAACATGCCTGACTAGATTAACATACACGACTAGATTAACATACACGACTAGATTAACATGCATGACTAGATTAACATACACGACTAGATTAACATGCATGACTAGATTAACAAGCATGACTAGATTAACATGCATGACTAGATTAACAAGCATGACTAGACTAACATGCATGACTAGATTAACATGCATGACTAGATTAACATACATGACTAGATTAACATGCCTGACTAGATTAACAAGCATGACTAGATTAACATGCATGACTAGATTAACATACACGACTAGATTAACATGCATGACTAGATTAACATACATGACTAGATTAACATGCCTGACTAGATTAACAAGCATGACTAGATTAACATGCATGACTAGATTAACATGCATGACTAGATTAACAAGCATGACTAGATTAACAAGCATGACTAGATTAACATGCATGACTAGATTAACATACATGACTAGATTAACATGCCTGACTAGATTAACAAGCATGACTAGATTAACATGCCTGACTAGATTAACATACATGACTAGATTAACATGCCTGACTAGATTAACAAGCATGACTAGACTAACATGCATGACTAGATTAACATACACGACTAGATTAACAAGCATGACTAGATTAACATGCATGACTAGATTAACATACATGACTAAATTATCATATGAAAATGCGCAGGACGTAATTATCTACTTATTTTGAAGTATCGTCTGAAAAAGATAAGATAAAAAACAAAACCTGATACTTTCAGTCGTTTCTTATAAAATTATTATTATTATACGTCTTAGCTCGTGGATGGCATAGGACGTTTAGAGGATAGCAATGAGCATGATTTAAATACGATAGCTATACAATGTATAGGATTCATTTGAGTTTATGAGAATTTTTATGGTTATAATGACAACTAATGCGGTGTATAAGTTAATGTATAAGGCTTAGACTATTATTACTAAATAAGGATTCGTATGTCTTCGTCAAGTGTTTCCCAAACTTTTTGATTAACGAAACACTTTGGACATTCTGAGTAATTAAAAAGATATTAACTCACGTACAGCCGTACAGGCCTACTAGTTAATTTGCCTAGTACCTCATGGAACACCTATTTAGGCCACGCGGATTACCAGGGTTCCACGGAATACAGTTCGGGAAACACTGATTTAGTCTAAACCTATTGTATTAAATTGCAAGGAAGTAATAGAACTCTGATAGGGCGAAGCGCAGACTATGCAGGAACGAGGAGTAATTTAAAGGTACTTTTTTTTTTTAATTTAGTTGTTCAATTTTACACCAGGTTGCACGATAATACTAATGACACAGCATTTTTAATCGTGATCAATACTAAAGGATTCGACGACATTATGATAGAAGGTACTAATGAATCGCTTAGGTAAGATGAATGAGTCCTACTTTTTCAACCACTGCTTTTATTGAAACACCCTTCCCAGCCATTTCGTATGTCGTTCATATGCGACAACTATTTCTTCTTTTATTCACTTACAAACACCTAGGTTCTACTTAAGATTTAGAATTTCAAACTAGACTTATCGCACAAATAAGAACATTGATAGGGCTTAGAATTTTAAACTAGACTTATCGCACAAATAAGAACATTGGTAGGGCTTAGAATTTCAAACTAGACTTATCGCACAAATAAGAACATTGATAGGGTTTAGAATTTCAAACTAGACTTATCGCACAAATAAGAACATTGATAGGGCTTAGAATTTCAAACTAGACTTATCGCACAAATAAGAACATTGATAGGGCTTAGAATTTCAAACTAGACTTATCGCACAAATAAGAACATGGATAGGGCTTAGAATTTCAAACTAGACTTATCGCACAAATAAGAACATTGATAGGGTTTAGAATTTCAAACTAGACTTATCGCACAAATAAGAATATTGATAGGGTTTAGAATTTCAAACTACACTTATCGCACAAATAAGAATATTGATAGGGTTAGAATTTCAAACTAGACTTATCGCACAAATAAGCACATAGATAGGAGTTAGAATTTGAAGCTAGACTTATCTTCTTATC
Organism: Biomphalaria glabrata; assembly: GCF_947242115.1. NCBI lineage: Eukaryota > Metazoa > Mollusca > Gastropoda > Planorbidae > Biomphalaria > Biomphalaria glabrata. The sequence continues at coordinate 4,472,219 of NC_074728.1, forward strand.
TTATATTATAGATTGCAGACGTTACTTTAAAAAAATGGGAAAATTATTTTATCTTTTTTTTTTGATGTCTCTCTCGCTCGCTCTCTCTCTCTCTTTCTCTCTCCTTCTCTTTCTCTCTCTTACTTATTTGCAAGCATTCCAACATACACAGATACGTTACCATTTTTTAAAGCTACTTTTTGTCACCAAAAAAAGTCTACTTAACAGACATATTGATCCATATATCTCCGCGCACGTAGTTTTATCACTTGTCTTTTGTTAAGCGCTACGAGACTAGAGTACCAAGTGAACTACGAACTCCTTTTTATCTTCTGCTACGAATTACCCGAGAATCTGGAATACGAGATCTACAGTGTTAGTGAGACTCCGTTCGGGTTATACTTCTACGGTGAGACAAGCGACGGAAGCTTTGCCTCACCGATCGCATTGGGAAATACCGGTAAAGACTTCAACTATAGAAGCTCCTTATCAACGACCAAGGTAAGTTGACAAAACACACTTTTTATGCAAGCAAAGTAAGAAAACCAAGAAAAAAACATATAAAATTCTTTAAAAAAAAAAAAATAAATAAACTGTAAACAGTAGCACATGCATAAAAGTCTGAACTATATTCGATTAGTTTTATTACTATATAAACTATTGCTCTAGTCATCACAGGTGTGCAATTAGAAATATTTGTACCAATTTGTATTTGTTTAGCTCTTAGCTTTCTCAATGCGCTATGATCCTATCATTTGTCTGGACCAGTTGGGAAGAAAGGGGAGGGAAGAAGGGGGGGGGTTACCTTGGCGGTTCACGTGATCGTTTTTTAAAGGCACAACCCAAGAGTCATCAAGGGGACCAATTCAACTTATACCACCACATCTGTCAAGTACTATTTATTTCCCTTTTTCAAGATACAAAACAAAAATAATCAATTACCAATAGTTAATTAACTTATTGATTTGCCAATTTTAAAAATTAATTATTCAGTTGTCAGTACAAAAGACAGTTATGTAAAATTATGTAAAAACGTGTACAAACCTTTGACCAGACAGTCAGATAGACAGAGTGAATTGGTATAAGCTTAGAAAAAAAAATAAAAAATTTAGAAGTCTTAGATTGACTAATTGGTTACCTTTGTTTCGGTTATGTCTTGGCTATTCCATGACAAACTGCTAAGCTTGTGCTGGGAACAAGGAATGGTCCCCCAGGAATTGAAAGACTCCAACATAGTTAAAATTTATAAAAATAAAGGCGACCGCTCTGATTGTAACAATTATAAAGTGAACATACTGCCTAGCATAGTCGGAAAGGCTTTTGCTAGAGTATTACTAAAGCGATTACAGATCCTGGCAGAACGTGTTTATCCAGAGTCACAGTGTGGCTTTAGGGCAGGTAGAACTACAACAGATATGATTTTCTCTCTGCGGCAGCTACAGGAGAAGAGCAGAGAACAAAAGCAGCCCATCTTCATAGCATTTATTGATTTTAACCAAGGCCCTTGACCTTGTCAGCAGAAGCGGTCTGTTTGCTGTACTAGAGAGAATCGGCTGCCCAAATAAGTTAAGAAAAACTAGTGTCAGCTTTTCGCGAAAATATGCAGGGCACTGTTCGGTTTGAAAGTTCTTCCTCCAGACCATATATATATATGTGAGCAGGTCAGGCAGGCGCGAGCTGTGGTGGCCTATTCTCTTCTGCTGCTCAACATTAAATTCATTTGTAACAGTAGGCAGGTGGTAGCTCTACTGGGTGGGCCCAATCTGTGCACCTCGGTCTGCGACCAAGGGGCTAGAGTCGCCTAAGCAACCAGACAGCACAATTAAACTAAACTAAACTAATCTAGCTAACTAAAAGAAAGCAATAACGAAACTTTTACTTTAGGATAAATAAAACAAAAGAAACTTTATTTACATACACAAATAAATCAATAATAAAATATAACATATAGAGCTACACTAACACTACAACTGAACTCAGCATCTAACTAAAACCCTCTAAATCTACAAACACTAACAGACTAACCAAACCAACTATCTAACTATAACTACCCAAGACCTAAGCTTAGAATTAATAAAATATAACAAAAAAAGGTACAGGGAGGCGATGGCAGACTAATGGCAGACTAATGGCAGACTAACAACAGCCTACAGGCAGTAGACTAACAACAGCCTACAGGCAGTAGACTAACAACAGCCTACAGGCAGTAGACTAACAACAGCCTACAGGCAGTAGACTAACAACAGCCTACAGACAGTAGACTAACAACAGCAGTACTGCAGTAAGGATAGCCTGCAAAAATCAATACATAAAAACGTTAAAAAATAGTAAAAAGCTAGACTAGACCAAGTTTTGTACACAAACCGACCTAGAGACATGAGGTAATTACATATTAGTAATTAGCCTCCATGTAGCTAATAAAAGCCACAGAAATTAGGTCAAGTCTACGCCACAACCCACACAGGCTGGGTAGACAATAAACAGATCTAGACAACATCAGATAAAAGTCACAACAATACACATTAGATCTACTATCTAGGTTAATGAGCCGGCTTATGCCAGCCGCCATCTTGTACATAAAAGTACAACAAAATTAAAAATAATATTATCTGCCAACTACGCTTCAGAAACTACCAAAAAAATCACTAATAAAAATAATCATACATAAGAATATAAGATAATAAAAAATTTACAAATAAAATAAAGAAATAAAGAAAAAAATATATGTATTAATTCAAGATGGCTGCGGGTTAAGCCACCCAGGTTAACGAGTTTCCGGCACAGTCTAGAAAATGGCCAATGAAATTAGACAGAACTGGGGTGCGGCCCCAATCCATCCTAATCTAGATTATAACAATTAATCTAGAAATAATCAATATAAATCTAAGCTAATAAAATAAAAAGAAAAAGAAATAAAACATTCTCTCGACTTACAGGCGGTCCCAGCTGAAATTACACTACACACAATTAACTCTACACCGGCACTACTGTCGGCACTGACCACTGGTCAAGACAAAAGAGAGCTCAACGTGGTTCCGGAGCTAGCTATAACTGGTCAGCGCGAACATATCGGAGAGCATGACGTCACGCTAATTACCTAAAACTAAACTGGACTACTGATTCCCCTAATTTGTACCTAGCCGTACGCTATAATAAAATCTAGAAAATTACTAAAGACACGGACTACACAACATTATATACCAAATTAAACAGCATAAAAAAGAGAACCTTAAAATTTAAATCTTACAAAAATACAAAAAGGAAGAAGAAAGATATTTATGTTCTAAACTCGTACAGGGACCCTATACAGCTTCTAGACTTACACTTAGACTGAAATTAGAAAATAACTACTAACCTAACCTAAGCGCTAAAGACAAAAATACATAGAACTAATCAGGGACAAAGAAATGGAAACAGTGCCAACAACTCTAAGGCAAGTTAACTATTTTTAAAACTACTTTTCCTCTACGAGTAAAACACAAATAACAGAAAAAGACTAAAACTAGCAGAAGTTATAAATAGCGGAAACTACAAACACACAGCACTGACCTATGCAAGAAGAAAAGACACTAAATTAAATTATTCTAGCCTGGCCTATATAAAGTAAACAGATCGAAATACAGATAAAAATAGATAACAAATAGACCTGGGGTCGCACGCTCACATATATATATATATATATATATATATATATATATATATAGAGAGAGAGAGAGAGAGAGAGAGAGAGAGAGAGAGCAAGGGAATAAATCAAAGGACGAAGCCGTTGGGTAATGTTAGTTGCGCATAAATCCAACAACCATTTGTTTTCAAAAAGCTAACCTATAACTTACAGTCCATGTTCGCTGAATGAAACAATATAAATTTAAGATTGATCCTCTTGGTCTGAACTATGAATAATACAGGAATTGGGACTGTGGAAAGACGTTTGTATGGGCAGAACAGCATAAGATGTGGTCCAGATGTGGCCCGCGATCAGAAATTCGGGCGTCACTCGCTTATTTGATCTATTTATGTCCAAATCTTTCACAAGCTATTTGTATTTAATAATGTTTACCTTACATTTCTTTATATCGTTTTCCCTTCTTTTTCTTTATTTGCGTAATGTGAACGAAACCTTAATAAGATTATAAACCAAGAACGTATCACTTACGTCTCCATGCACAAAATCGTGGAGTCAAAGGGAAAGATCGCCTGAAGCTTTAACATGTGGGAAGATGTCTATTAAGGGTGCTCATCCCTTGATGAGTTTGAAAGTCAGGCCTTAGTTGGCGCTTTAGGTACCCGGTTCTGTTGCTATGATCAATGACTAACGTATTATTGTCAGTGTGCGGCCGAACATTCCAGGCTCACATAGGTCTCACCAGCCACACGAGGAGGCATAAAACCCCAGTGCAAAGCCCTCAGCCCCCCTGGATGACAAAGTGGTCACCATCGAACCACGATGGACGAACTACATATTATATATTATCAAAGTCTGGCGAAACGACCAACAGCCTTCACTCACACCCCCCCCCCCCCGAAAATATTGTAAAGTACCCATTAGAGTTGGGTGGACCCCCCAAATTAAATCCTAGTCAAGACTTCAAGACCCTCTCTGCAAAAGTCAAGTGCTTTACCACTAGCCTCACTGCGTCTTTGTATTACGTAGTGTATTGGCATTCACCTTCACTTTCGCCTATCCCTCAGTCTGTTGGACCTTTGGGGCACCACACAAGAATTGTTAACCATCTTTCTCCATTCCTCTCTGTAAAACAAAAGGTAACCAATTTTTTAAATGAATCGAAAAATCTGTCTTTTTTTTAAATAATGAAGTACAATTTATTAACAAGCCATCTAAAACAACAACGACGACAACTCCATGGTGTATTATTAGCAACGTAACCAAGGGAGACAAAAAGGACAATGATTGTGATGGCTACATTGATGAGGAACTCTTTAATGCTAAAGGTAAAACAAAAACATAAGCAATAAGGTATTTAAAAAAAAAAGGTTGTTGCTTTATTTCAAAATTTGTATACATTTTAACTTAAATGGCACACGATGAAGGCTGTGATTAAGCTAATTTGATAAAAAAATATTTTAACTCTTTCCATCCTAATTGTCGAAGCCAGCGTTTATTTCATTTCCATTAAAGTGAATCGATTTTTTTGCTGCAAACACGTAACACTATATCTCAATACCAAATAAAACATTTTCTGATGATAAACAAAAAAAAAAAAAAGCTATTGACGTTAAATCAAATGAGTAAAACGAATAATACTATTGGAAACAACAGAAATAATTACGGAGAGAAAGAGTTAAAATCTCCTTCATCTTTTTTATTATTATAGCTTTTATATAGCGCTACTTTCATGCTTATAGCATGCTCAGCGCGCTTTTGGTCCAATCTCATTTGTGGACCAGTGGGGGAGAGGGGGTATCTAGGAGAAGGTTTTCCGTGCTGCCTTTAGGCGCTCAGTAAACACAACTCTGCCCGAGTCGGGTATCAAACCTCGAGCCCCCTTCTAGGTAGCCGAGCCAAGCCAAGTTCAAGCGCACTTGACCTCTCGACCACGCAACAGATGCGACACTCGAGTTGTCTCGAGTCCGAGCACTGTGGGGACAAGATATACGAATTATTGGTACGTGGCTATTGAAAACATAATGCAACTGGACAACTGGACAAATACATAGGGATATTGTATTGATATTACCAGAGAAACTTTAGTCTGTCTTGTAATCAGTTGTAGGTAAAAGCTTAAAAGTCTGTGCTATGGAGTGTGTCTGTGTTTCTTAGGTGATCTAGATAGGGAGTATTTATTGTTAGTTTTAGAGAGAGTGAGAGAGAAAAAAATCAATTTAATGTTATATATATAGTAAAGTTCCCCTTTCAGACCTTGCGATATATACGTCAGATGATGTTAAGGTCATCTGTTTCTATGGCCAACGGTTAACGAGCAGGGTGTCATGTGGCCAGCACAACGACAAACCGCCTTTACTTTCCCCAACTTAAGTCAGATACCCATTGGAGTTGGGTAGACTCAGGGGCAGCCTACAAAAACCGAAATTCAAAATCCCAGCCTTCACTGAGATTCGAACTTAGGACCCCAGGTTCGGAAGCCGAGCGCTTAACCACTCAGCCACCGCGCCCCACGTTATATATATATACAGGGCTTTTTGTGACGGTACGCACCGGTACGACGTACCGGCACCTTTTCCAATGTGGGGAAATTTTTTTTTGGTATTTTGATGTATATTATTAATTTATTAGTATTTAGGCAATCCATCACTGAGTATATATATATATATATATATATATATATATATATATATATATATATATATATATATATATATATATATATACAAAGAGAGAGAGAGAGAGAGAGAACGAGAGAGAGATTTACAAACAGGGCGGACTGGGTGTCAAATGCGGCCCGGGCATTTCTATACCATCCGGACCATAAAATGTATATAATAAATATAATGAGCATCTGATTCTAGGTCTACCTGTTCTCAAAATCCTTATGTGAAGTTTGATCATTTTTCGATAGTTTTACACATACATACAGTGAACACTATATCCTTATAATAACAGTACCTGTAGGCCGTATATTGCTTTTAATAGCTAAGTGTGAAGGCCCTAAAGGATGAAGACTACTTGATCTTGTAGGCTCTTACATTATTTCGGTTAATGTGTTATATCAAATTAGTAGGGCCTAGTAGAGTCTGTAAAAGAATTTTTTTTTAAATACGTCACTCAGTGGCCCCTTTTACAAGAGAATACTATACAACCTTTTACATGCCGCCCTTATCTTATAAACTACAGATGTGACTTAAAAAAAGAAGATGATTACTGTGGTCCTAAAGACCCATTTGGGTACCAGCACACCGGGTATTTGCCCGAATGCCTATATAGCCACTCCGCCCCTGGATACAAACATTCTGATGTAAATTTTCGTTTCAAACTTTTTTTTTTTTTGGTTATAAAGATGATGACGACGATGGTAAAATAGACGAAGATACTGCGCTGGACACAGGGACTGGTAAGGCACAACAACTAATATATGAGTTAAAATACTTATCATTGATATACAGTCATTGTATTTTTTAAAATTTTCTTTCAGCATGTATTTGCATGTCATAATTTAAAGTTTAAAGCAATTAAGAAAGACCTCCCTAATACATTCTAAGGTTGTCTGCCTGGCTGGTTTGGAACTCATTGTGAGAAAATGTGCCGCTGTAACGATTCGGCTTGTTTGCCTAACGGAGATTGTAAACAAAACGTGTCATGTGTTTTTGACTTCTTTGGATTACAGTGTCAGTACAGTAAGTTGGGCTCATGTATCTATTTATTATTATAGCTTTTATATAGCGCTACTTTCATGCTTATAGCATGCTCAGAGCGCTTTTGGTCCAATCTCATCTATCTGTACTATATAACTATAACTGATCTATATATAATAAGGCTTATCTTTGAGTCTGAGCATTAGTAAAGAATATAGTATTTCCCGTGGATACGCAGCCCAAGATGTGACCTACATATTTATCCAGGATAACCGTTGTCCGCCGGTGCTTGATTAAGATTTTCCTCTCGCCGTCTGCGTCTGTCCTCAGCAGCTTTTTCTTTTGGTCTCAAATGTGTATTCTGCTGCCTGCGTGAGTGACCTCCTGCTGTCTCCTTCTGAGGCCGCATGCAACCTGGTGCTCTCTTCTATGTTAGCTAAGTCAGCAGTGCCTTATGATGTGATTGTGCATACTACTAATGTGTTACGCTGTGGGACAGCAAGGTGCAGAATGATCAGCTAAGTAATTTAACAATTATATTATAACATTTGCTAACTTCAAGGATATTACTTCATCAGTTTGTCATCATAAAGTACTATTCATCCTATTAAACAATTAGATTATTAACATCGAGTCGATTTTTTTTATTTTAATTATGGCTTTTATATAGCGCTACTTTTATGCTTATAGCATGCTCAGGGCGCATTTTGGTCCAACCTCGAGCCCTCTTCTAGGTAGCCAAGCCAAGCCAAGGTCAAGCGCACTTGACCTCTCGACCACGCTTCCCACAATTGTTTATTGTAAGCTAGAAGGTGCTAGTTGAATGTCAGGGGCCTGGGAGAACAAGCTAATGCTTTACACACAACCCTGACAGTATCCTAACACTAGCATTGTGAAAAATCTAGACCAACGGTTACCAGGTAAAGAAGACTGATGAGTTTGTATTTTTACAAATTATCCTTTCAATATATTGCGTGATTTTAATTTCCCGTTGTTTATTTTTTTTATTTTTTACTCAGGAAAAAACAAATTACTTCGCCTAAGGCCTCTAACTACTTAAGGCCGGCCCTGGATTTAGAGATGAGAGATATGAGAGTCTTCTTTAAAATGTTTCTAATTTCTCTTTAGAAGATTTAATACATTCAGCCAACGTGAGTCAAGAAAACGTAAGGTACAGACACCTGACGCCATGTCATCACAACTTTACCGCCAAGACTCCATTGACTATCACATTTCCATGGCCAACTCGCATCTCTTGGATTCAGATCGAAGCTGTATCAAAAGGTATGTGTTATTCTTTTTAAATATTTTTTTGTATAGACAAAAAAGAAATTACTATTGAGAAATTATGGAAGACAACGGCCACCCGCTCCATAAGAACTACGTCAGGTCGTCGCGAAGTGGGCGACTGCTGTCAATCAAAACAAGAACGGAGCGGGTACAAAAACTCGTTCGTACCTCACTCGGTCAGACTCTATCACCGCCACTCATTGATCAGGGAACATGAAATGCATCAAGATTCTTGAATGAACTCTTTATGTTGTCTGTTGTATTTAGTGTATTTTTCTGTTGTGTTGTCTTTATATGAGAAAAGAGTCCTTGTAATCACAACAAATTTCCGTAAGGATCAATAAAGCAGTCTTAGTCTTAGTCTTAGTTTTATGGAATATCACTATAATTAAGTATGCGTATACGTGTTCTAACTGGTCCAGCTAAGTGATAGGATCATAGAGCACTGAGAAAGCTAAAAGCATGAAATTCATTAAACAAAAGCAATAGGTAAAAATATTTCTAATTGCACAGATTTATTACTGTTAATCTAGATCTATTACAAATTTAATTACATGACTGGTCCAAAATAATTAATACAATTACACTTCGTATATGCTTTGTTGTTTAAAAAAATCCTAAATGTTTTTCTTGTTTGTGACATTATACTTGTAGCATGATGGTGAAGTGGTCAAGAGCACAATAAAACAAATGCTTGGCCAAAATGCTTGGCCAGACGTTGTCCAGAGACCTAGGAAATGCGAAACGTCTTTTTTGTTTCCTCCTAGATAACCTTCAGGGTCTCAAACTACGATTCAGTCAGACCCGCAATCAGTCGTGCTATACAGGACATTGTCGGCACCGAAGAGAGTTTTATCTTAACACCAACACTTTGAGAATAATGTGTAGTGCGGCCCAGTACGTCTGCCGTATTAGTATCGCTTTCAATGCGCCCGAAGAAGAAAGAGAACTGTGCTCAATCTATATAAGCGCTGGTAAGTCTATACACTGATTCTTTCATGGAGGACCTCTTAACAGTGAACACCAGGTGGTAGAAGGCTTCAGTCATTACCAGTGACTGATCTTTGTGGAGACAGCTTGCCGCCCAATGCGCCGAATGGCGCGGGAGGACCTAGGTTCCTAAGTCCTCGAATAACAGTCTCCTCCCCTCTTTACTAAGGTTATATCAACTCTGTCTGTCTGTATGATCAAGTTTGTACACGTTATTTCTCACTCACACAATCTCGAATTCAGATTTTGCACAATTATTTCTTTTACCCTACAACACAAGAATCAATTTAAAAATGTACCAATTAGTTAATTAACTATTAGTAATTGATTATTTTACTTTCTACCTTAAATATGCATATATATATATATATATATATATATATATATATATATATATACATATATATATGTGTGTGTGTGTGTGTGTGTGTGTGTGTGCGCGTGCTGGCCACATGACAACCTTGTTTACCGTGGGCCATTAAACATATGTCATCATCCGCCTTATAGATGAGGCACCCAAGGATCCCACAATTAAAAATCCTAGTCTCCACCAGGTTTCGTACCCGAGACCTTGGTTCGGAAGCCAAGCGCTTTACCGCTCAACCATCACATCTAGATTTAGCTTGAGTATTAAAGTAAGACATTTTATAGATACTTAATAACGCAAAAAACTAGAAATGTTTCGATGCTATTGATAGAATTAGTTTTTTTTTCCAAGCAAAAATAAAACATGAAATTTAAAAAAGGGCCTAAATAAGGGAAAAACCGCACAATTAGTGCAATATTTCTCAATACTTCAAGATTTATCTTTTTTGTATAAAACAATAAAAAAACACCACCACTTTTAATAACCACTAATTAATTAGTTCATTGTTTAAAGTCTATGGTGATTCATGTCTTATTATTATTATTGGATATAAACTGAGCAGCGTTTCAACTTGAATTAAGTATAGGAAGTGAGTGAAACAACGTACAAGATTTGACAGACAATGTGACAGACAAACAGAGTAAGCTTTGTAAACAAGGTTTTTCGTTTTTTTTTATAGAAAGTACTAAAGTGCTACCTATGCGAATTTTCTTGGTGTTTGTTTGAGTAAAAATCTAGTTCACTTGAACACTTACAAAAGTTGAATATCAATTCGTTATTTGTAGTTCCCCCTTTTCAGACCTTACCATCTATACGGCAAATAATGTTACGGTCATAATCATCTGTTGTTTTTTTTTTTCGGTGGGGGCGGGGGGACGGTAAGCGAGCAGGGTGTCATGTGGTCAGCATAACGACAAACGACAAACCGCCTTTGCTTTTCCTAATTAAAGGCAGGCTCTGTGACAAGAGGGATAATAAGGGTAGTTACTTTTTTTTTTTTTTGGTCAAAAAGAGTTAGTCCCCTTTAGTACACTGCCTAAGTCTCTGTGTTGTATGGTCACTTTCTCTTGAGTCTTTGGGCTGTGAGCTAAATCTATGTAATGTTTATATATATAAGTCTTTTGTTGTTGTGCTCTGACCTTGTGACTCAAGAGAAGCGTGTCACTGTAATGGAAATGTGTTATTCAATAACTAGCTGCGCTCCATCATGGACATATGGTGGCAAAACCACTACAAACAGCGATGTCCTTGCGAACGCCGGTATGGACAGTATAGAGGGACTTCTTATGGTCCGACAGTTACGCTGGGCAGTGCACGTATCTCGTATGGGAGACGAACGTATGCCGAAGGCAGTCTTTTTTTGGGGAGCTAAAAGATGGTGAACGTAAAAGAGGCGCCCCACGGAAACGCTTCAAAGACCAGTAGGCGTCAACATTCCTTGGCTGATCTAGAAGAGAGCACCTGGTTGCACGCGGCCTCAGAACGAGACAGCTGGAGGTCACTCACGAAGGCCGCGGGATACACATTTGAGACTAAAAGAAAATCCGCTGCCAAGGACAGACGAAGACACCGAAAAGAAAATCTAAATCGACGGCCAGCGGACAATGGTTATGCTTGCCCTGGATGTGGCAAAATATGTAGGTCGCTGCTGGGGCTACGAAGCCACAGGAAATACTGCACTCCTCACTAATCTTCGGACTGGAAGACAAGCCTTATTATTATTATTATACTGTAAAGACCTGATTAGTTTTTAAAATACAAACTTTTGTTTTGATATAAGATAGCAATATGTAAAAGTGGTGGCGTTCATTTGATTGTTTTGACCTGTATCTTTCCAACTATTTAGATTTTTCATTTTTTTTTATTTCATTTGTTGGCCTATGACAGGGGTTCTCAACCTTTGGGTCGCGACCCCTTGGGGGGTCGATTGACGATTTGTCAGGGGTCGCCTAAGACCATCGAAAATATGGATTGTATTTTGTGTATTCTTCTATTGCTGTGTGTGTGTGTGTGGGGGGGTCGCTGCGGAGTTGGGGATTGTAAAAAGGAATTGCCGATTTTAAAAGGTTGAAAACCGCTGGCCTATGAGAACACGTCGTTATGATCTGTTTTTTTTTGTTTCTCAATAAACATTATTATTTGTAACTGAACCTTAATTATTAGTATTTGTATGTCTCAGTAAGTTATATATCTAGAAGATATAATATAATGTAATATAATTTGGTACCACGAAGAACCACTGGACTCACTTGCCACTACAGCAGAAGTCACTGGTCCTATGACTTAATCATAGTACAAGTTTTACATGGATGAAGGTATCCACAAAAATATATCTCAGAATCTCCCCAAACTTAAATTCAGCTCTGACTTATTCCTCAGGACATTTTTGGTTGCCCGTAAGCAAAGGGAAGTGGTGGCCTATTGTTAAAATGTCAGCTTCCTAACCGAAAGATATAAGTTCAGTCGTTCGTTTTTCCTGGACCCCTTACTCCTGCGAGAACATCTAAAAATTAATGAAAAGTTATATTTATCGGGAGAAACGTAGAGCTATCTGTTAAAAGCTGTTGAAAGTAGCAAATATTATGTTTATTATCTTTCTTAATAAATCGTGTAAGATTTTAGAAGAAAATGCTATTCCTAGTAAGAACTTTATGTCAAGCTTTTTCTAGCAATACATCTTCCAACAGGTCGTAATTTGGCACTTGGTCAACCAGTAGGAATGTCCAGCTATTATAGAGACAAGCTAGGCATAGTCAGCCGTAGATCACTTGCTGTTGATGGACGTCTGGGGGACAGCTGGAAGAGTTGCTCTACTACTAGACTTCAAGACCAAGATCCTTTGCTGAGACTCTCGTTTCTAAATCCTGTTTTAGTTGAGGAGATTATTATATATTTCAAAGGTAAGCGCTAGAATACAAAAAGGGCTGCACGGGATAGTAGCTCCGGCTCCGGCCGAACATTTTTTCAATATCCTGCCATATTCGGCTCCGGCCTAATACCAAAAAGTACCCCTAACTACAAATGACATCAATGAGAATAATATGATAATAATACTGCACTGCAGAATGACTATTTAAAAAAAAAAAACTTTTTTCAGATTCTTTGACCTAAAGGGTAGATGAGGCAAGGTCGTTTATTTTCTGAGGTCGAATAATATTTCGTACTTACAGTTCTTCAGAAAGAAACTTAAATCACATCTAATACATAAATAAGAAAGTAAGCGGTATGTATGTATGTATGTATTTATGTCATCTAAACGGTTGCGCCGCCAAGAAAACATTATAAAAAGGGCATCCAGAACCACACGCACAACGTTATTTAAATGAACTTTTTAAACAGAAATGTCTAAAATAAATATAGGAAAAATCTTGGAAGACAACAGTCACACGCTTCATCAGAACTACGTCAAGTTCTCGCGAAAAGGGCGATACTGTCAATCAAGATAAAAACAGAGCGTTACAAAAACTCGTTCGTACCTCACTCGGTCAGACTATATCAATGCCAACCGTTGATCAGGAAACATGAAAAGGACCAAGATGCCTGTGTGTAGTCGCTGAATGAACTCTTTATGTTGTGTCTGTTCTATGTATGTGAATGTTTCTGTTGTGTTGTCTTTATATGAGAAAAGAGTCCTTGTAATCACAACAAATTTCCGTAAGGATCAATGAAGCAGCCTTAGTCTTATGACCCACATAGAAATCAAAATAGTTTGATTAATCTTGATAAAACTTGGCATAAATGTTTCTTACATCATGTCGGTGTATGTTTAATGTCCCACCCACTAATGGAAGGCACTAAAAATTTTTTAAAAAATACCTAAATATATCTCTATTAAAGTTTTCACATTCAACTTTCATTTTTCTGGCAAAATATACAAAAAAAATGATAAGGAAACATTCGCCATGTTTGACTTAGATCTGCATCCAATCAGTAGGCCTAATACTCAAACTAAGGCCAGCAGGCCGCGGGTAATAACCGACTATTACTTCATATAGACAAGCAATACTAACTCCAAATATAGAAAGGTCCAGAAATGAACATAATTCAATAAATTCATACGAATAGGTAAAATGAATAGAATAAGGGAACAAAACGAATGGATTCTGTGAATGAATGTCCCTTCACGATTAAGCGACTGCTTCTTCCTCCTGATAGTCATTTTTATATTGAAGCGTTCAGATGACTAGACCAATACATGAGATGAACTGCGCAGTGCTTTCCAAATCAGATAGCTCTCCATATATTTTTTTTTTCTATTTTGGTTGTTTTGGGGCCAGTGTCTTCTTACAGCCTGTTGGTATAGAATGCAGTGATAAAGGACATGGTCAGCATGTGACACTCCACATGTGCACATTTCACTGGTTCCGATTTCGAGCTTCCGGAACATAATATTTAATGTGGTCTCATTCTGTTGTGAGTCGAAAGATTAGACGTTGATCTTGTCGGGATAGCTTATAATAGGAGTCATCTTTCTTGTGATTCGGATGAGAGCTTTTCCATTTCTCATTTATTTTATTCACTATAAGTTTTTTTCATTTCTTCTTGATTGAGTGCAATGTTTAATTGTGAGTTTGTTTCCCACTGTTGGCGAGTGTGTCAGCCTTCGAATTTCCTTTTTAGTTCTATATGAGCTGGTATCCATTGGATAACAGCTTTTGCTGATGTTGATGAGCTTTACAAGTGCTGTCCTGTGTAGTTTTATATAGGAGGAATCAGAGTTTTCCCAAGCTTTGGAGGATTGCTTAGCGACTGCTTCTGATTTAAAAACTTTATGACTTACATGCTACTGGGTGGGAACTAGGGATTAGACAGGAAAGCTTGTGATACATCATGTGATATGTTAAGACACTCTATCTAGATTGGCGCCGACCACTTATTTGCCAATAAAGTCTGAAGAGGTGAAGAGCGAAGTACGCTCTGGGTCTAGACAAAGGGGAAGGGATAGTGTGGCCGCCCCGCAAGATGAAAGGAGCTCAGATCATCTCGCGCTAGAGAGAAAGTTTGAGAGCATACTTGAATAGAACACCAGATACATTGCCCAATGGTCAAGCTGAATTGGAGCAAAGGTAGTGTGGTTTAGGAAGGTGAATGTGAGAAGAGAATTGGTTAGATGTGGGGTGGGGGGAGCCTAAGCACACATTTTTTACGACGTTTAATATGGAAAAAAATAAAATAATTGATTTCTGCGTAATTTATTGAGGTTGTCAGTTTTTTGCTCAGCGACGGATCGTCCCAGTTAGCAGCTATGCTTAGCAGACAAGATAGAGGCTGATCCATTCTTTACGTTGTCCAGCCAACTTTTGTTTGGAGGACTCTTTCTTTCTGGTCCCACCACTGTACAGTTTCTCATTGCTTCCGTCAACTATATCAAGCGCTATAAATACACCGTCCTGCACTCTGCCAAGGAATGTAATATCGGCGTTCACGACTGGGAAGCACCAACTCTCGATCGCTCCTCATGGCGTTGAAGCTCGGAGTCTGGGGCTTTGAAGTAAGAAGAATGGCCAGGGTAAAAGAGCGCCGAACCACCAAAAAGCTGAGAGAAGAAGCAGGCCTATTTGCAACTGACCAAACCCACCCATGCGGCCGGCTTTTTTAAAGTGAGGATTGGACTTTACAGTCATCTTCAAGTCCATAAGAAATGAGAAATGTGCTCCTCTTCGATCACGAAGGAGGAGCTATAGATATACTTCCGTTATCTGAACACCAGTACACCAGATACACCAGTAGGGCCTATGCATTGGCCTCCATTTTTATTATAATATTCAATACATTACAACTAAGTGGGTTAAAATGTGCACACAAAAAAATCTAGTGTTTTGTTTTTTTATTTCAGTAACTGTCAAAAACGAAAGATTTTCTATTAATCTTCTGGACAGCACAGATAATGTCATTTATAGCTCTACTGGTGTTATAGAATCTATAGTCTCAATTATTCCAAGCTCACAAATAAGTTTGCAGACAATAGATGTATTTAAGCAACATTCAACCAGCCCATTGTCAATCTGTGAATTGGAAGTCTACGGAGGTATACATTCATTTACCATGTTCTTCTCTGGCGTTCGTAAATCTCTTAGTTTATTGCGCTAATTTGTTTAATATTGTCACGGCAACCATAATTTATTCTTAACTCTCAGCTGTTCATGAACTATGTCATTAGAGTGTGCACCTCCCATGTACGGTCCTGACTGCTCCGAGATATGTAGCATATCTTGCAACGATCAGATCTGCACGTACGAAGGCTACTGCAAGTGGTGTCCCAACGGAACTGCGGGGCTCTATTGCTTCGAGGGCTGTCTGGAATGGTGTGAGGACTACCAGGAGGTCACCAACGCTACGACAACCCCTAGGGTCACTCACGTGGCGTACCACAAACAGTCTGGGTTTCGGGTGGAAAATGTTTGGCTTTATGTCATGATTCCAATCGCCATAGTTGGCATATGCTCCGTCTTCATATGCACTGGACCGTCACGTGACCTGGAGAAGGTCCCATCGGAACCAAAGACGTATCAACAGGATTTTTATCAACATTATTTGTTAACAAAAGGTCAGTATCAACTCTGAGATTAGTTATTAAAAGGTCAGTATCTACACTGAGAATTGTTATTAAAAGGTCAGTATCTACTATGACATTTGTTAATAAAAGATCAGTATCTACACTGAGAATTGTTATTAAAAGGTCAGTATCTACTATGACATTTGTTATTAAAAGGTCAGTATCTACTTTGACATTTGTTAATAAAAGATCAGTATCTACACTGAGAATTGTTATTAAAAGGTCAGTATCTACTAAGACATTTGTTATTAAAAGGTCAATATCAGGGGCGGACTGGCTATATGGGCATTCGGGCAAATGCCCGGTGGGCCGTTACCTAAATGGGCCGGTAGGCCACCGAAAGGTGCGCATGGATGCCACTATGACACGTATTAAATTGCTAAAGATTTTGTCATAGTCTCTTCTAAAAGTGGTCCTTTGAACGTCGTTTAACGAAATCTTTCAAAGACTCTACAGTGTAATACTCATTTAATCGAACACCTTTTCCGAAATAATGTAACAACTTACATCCGTAGACAGTGCTACTAGTGGCGATTAATAGCAATATATGGCCTACATTTCTTATAAAGACATTGAGCATGTTACAGTTACCGATACATTATCATACTTAACAATGATTTTGAGGACAGATAGACATAGAATTGGATGCCCATCATATTATACACAGATTTTTGGGCCGGATTGTATAGAAGTGCCCGTGCCGATTTTGACATCCAGTCCGCCCCTGGTCAATATCTACACTGAGAATTATAATTAAAAGGTCAGTATCTACTCTGATATTAGTTAATAATAGATCAGTATATACTATGACATTTGTTATTAAAAGGTCAGTATCTGCTATGTGATTTTTTAAATAAAAGGTCAGTATCTACTATGAGATTTGTTTTTAAAAGGCCAGTAGCTACTCTGATATTTGTTAATAATAGGTCAATATATACTATGACTTTTGTTATTAAAAGGCCAGTATCTACAATGAGATTTTTTAATAAATGGTCAGTATCTACTATGATATTAGCTATTAAAAGGTCAGTATCTACTATGAGACTTGTTTTTAAAAGGCCAGT
This sequence comes from Biomphalaria glabrata, assembly GCF_947242115.1. Lineage (NCBI taxonomy): Eukaryota > Metazoa > Mollusca > Gastropoda > Planorbidae > Biomphalaria > Biomphalaria glabrata. The sequence goes on from NC_074728.1 coordinate 4,489,734, forward strand.
AACTAGTACTGTCTACTATGAGATTTTTTATTAAATGGTCAGTATCTACTATGAGATTTGTAATTAAAAGTTCAGTATCTACTAGTGAGTAGTTTTAATAACTACATTTATAGTTTGAAATATACAATAGACATTTATATAGGAAACCCTGGTGGACAAAAACAAAATACTGGGACCATTAATCATAATTATTTCTTCACTGTCTCGATAGCCACAGTACTATATAACTGTCACCTTCACTAAAAGCCTAATTTGTGTTAATTACTAGCCTTACGTGCTGTTTTAACTTCATTACGCCGGGATCTCTTATTTTGCAAATACAAATGTACATCCCTGCAGAAAAAAATATTTTTTTTTTCGGTCTAGTAAAACGGGAAGTATTTTAACAGCTGCTTTAGTTTTTTATTAGAATATTAAAACCTTGATATAATAAGGCTTGTCTTTGAGTCCAAAGAGTAATAAGAATTGCACCTTAAACAGGGACGGATTTAAGTATGCGGAGACCCGGGGCAGAAATTTTTAAGGAGGCGCCTTCATTTAAAAAAAAAAAAGCTTTAATAAAAATCAAGCTATTAAAAATGAAAACTATTATCCAAATCATGTCATGATAAAGAAGAAAAAAAACAGAACACTTGTAAATTATAAATAGATCTATATATTCTCATGATTAAAAAATAGTATTGCACTTTTTAGTTTTAAAAAAAGTACATTTGAATATTTTTGAGTTTGTTGATGGGAAGTCCCTGGGTTGACCCACTGCCTTCGATCCGAAACTGCATTTCTACATATAGGTCACGCCACTGGAAGTGACGTCTTGTAAAACGTAAGATTTCAAATACCGTAGGTAAAACAAAATGCGAAAAAATGTTTTTTAAAAAAAATCATACAATTTTCTGAAATGTCGACATTGTGAGAGACTATTAAAATCTCTTTTGTGGAGGCGACTTTCTAGGGCAATAGCCCCGCCTGCATTGTCCTAAATCCGGCTCTGGTATTTCACGAATCTAGCTGCGACCTAAATATTTTGTCACACCCATAACAGTCATAATAAAGACCTTATAATATTCTGAAAATTGTTAGTTTTATTTGGACAATTGATAGTCTTATTTGTTAAAAATAAGAAAGACTTTCTAAAAGTTGTTAGTTTTATTTGTACAATTGATAGTCTTAGTTGTTAAAAATAAGATGGACTTTCTGAAAGTTGTTTGTTTTATTTGTACAATTGATAGTCTTAGTTGCTAAAAATAAGAAAGACTTTCTGAAAGTTGTTAGTTTTATTTCGACAATTGATAGTCTTTCTCATTTGCTAATATATACAAGGGAGTTAACGAAGACGGAGGCAAGAAATATTTATCTTAGTTATCCCCCATTATATCGAGATAAAAGATTCAAGACTTCCACTCACTTTGCCAGACCCAGAGGTCATCAGGGCTAACGAAGAAGAAACAAGAAGATGGAGGCTTGGATATCGATGGGAGGGCAACATTAACTCTTTCTCTCTGTAATTATTTTTCCGCGTTTCGACGGAATTAATCATTTTACTGATTACTATTTCACTTTCCTGTTATGATTAAGCCCTAATAACCTTTTCGTTTGTTATCAGAAAATGTGTTATTTGGTATAGAAATAAAGGGGAATGCAGGCTTTTTTGGTATAACACAAAGTAAGGTTTTAAAAATTAAACCTTAATTTAATTTAAGGAGCTCAAATCAACGATGGTATCGTCAATTCGGAGAGAAAGAGTTTAAAGAATGGAGTCCAGTGCATGGGCCTGTTGTTGAAAGAGATTAGAGTAAGGGAAAAATTCAGAGGGAAATGGAGAAAGTTAACAGATCATGTGCGATGCCCCAACGGTTCAACAGACCAACAATAGGTGAAGGTGAAGTCGCTGGGACATTTCTTGCTATGAACCAAAAGATTATTATGCAATCGATTTATTTTTAAATTTGCGAAAAGGAAATAAAGAAACACTTATTTAAATATTTTAAATATTGTATGTGTTTGTTTAATTCCCGTTATATTTCTTTTTAAAAAGCTCAGAAGATAAGTCCGTCTAAATAGGTTTTAGAACAGGTGAGTTCTATATGAATGCCGCGGTGACACATTTGGTTTGTCTAACCTGAATAGAAACTTTATTGTGTGTTCTACAATGTTTTGATGACATGAGATTGACAATTATTTGTTTTTTAACAGAGTCTGAGAAAACCATGTTTAGTGAAACTGATAACCAAACTTCGACGTCTGTGGATGTTACCGGTACGTCTAGTAAACCCTAGTTGCCAGGTCCTCTTATAAGAGTCCTGGGAAATACACTTTCTTATTTAAGAAATTGAATCCCCGGATAATGTTGTCACGGCGCCGCGAGCTTACATTATGTTTGTTAACAGCGCTCTGTAAATTAAATTATTATTATTATTAGTAGTAGTAGTAGCACTCATAATATTCCGAAATAAAAAAAACTCCAAGTCTTCTTCAGGATTCGAATCCGGTACCTCTTACATCGGAAGTCAATAGCTTTACCACTCGGCCACAGCGTCCCTTGGTGTTTTTAGCCGAGTGCTTAAAGTATCCACACGGTTCGACTATCACTGATGTCAAATGACCCCTCTGTTATCTAAAGTAGAGGTTACTAATGTATGAAATGCTCCCCCCCCCTTTTCACGGTGAAATAAAAATAAATCCGATCTTTTTAGGCTGTTTAACCACAGGTAATCTTGTTACAGTACAATATATAATAATATTAATCTATTATATAAAGTAGAATGTAAGTTGTGTGTGTATATATATATATATATATATAAGCCTTTCAAAGAAATCAAAACCGTTTGGCCAATCTTTATGAAAGTTGACATGAGCACGCCTTAGATGATACCTGTGATCTTAGGATATGTACTATTGGAAGAGGGAAAAACAAGAGAGTTTACTAAATTGAGGTCATTGAGGCATTGTGATATAGATCTTAACTACTAAAACTACAATTATAATATAAAAAAAACTGTAACGGAAAAAAAAAACGAGCAAAGCATGGTAAAAAATGTATATATATAAGTTACAAATTCACATTGATTACATATTCGGAGGCGCCTAACCCTATTCACATTCATTACATATCGGAGGCGCGGTGGCTGAGCGGTAAAGCGCTTGACTTCCGAACCAAGGTTCGGGGTTCGAATCCTGGTGAATACTGGGATTTTTAATTTCTGGATCTTCGGGCGCCTCTGCGTCTAATGGGTACCTGACATTAGTTGGGGAAAAGTAAAGGTGGTTGGTCGTTGTGCTGGCCAAATGACACCCTCGTTAACTGTAAGCCACAGAATCAGAAGACATCATCTATAGACCCTAAGTTTGAAAGGGGAACTTTACTTTTTCAATTCACATTGAAAGGAAAACACAGCAGTCTTTTATTTGATCTGTAAGGTCTAGTTAACGTGCTTTAAGAAATTAACTACACCATAAGAGAATACGAGAGAGAGAAAGTGAGCACAAAGTCATTTGATGAAATCTACTAGAAAATAAAGAAGCCCTAAATGAGAAATACAAGACTTTAAAAACAAAATTAGGAGAAATTGTTAGAAATTGAGTAGTTAGTGGAACACTTTGCTTATTTTTTTTTAGAGAGAGACTGTGGTGGCCTACTAGACGTGGTGGCCTACTAGACGTGGTGGCCTGCTAGACGTGGTGGCCTACTAGACGTGGTGGCCTGCTAGACATGGTGGCCTACTAGACGGGGTGGCCTACTAGACGGGGTGGCCTACTAGACATGGTGGCCTACTAGACGGGGTGGCCTACTAGACGTGGTGGCCTGCTAGACATGGTGGCCTACTAGACGTGGTGGCCTACTAGTCGGTGTGGCCTACTAGACATGGTGGCCTGCTAGACGGGGTGGCCTACTAGACGTGGTGGCCTACTAGACGGGGTGGCCTACTAGACGTGGTGGCCTGCTAGACGTGGTGGCCTACTAGATATGGTGGCCTACTAGTTAATTATTCCAGTAGTTCGTGGTACACATATTCAGTCCTCGCGAAACACTAAGGTTCTGTGGAACAGAGTCTGGGAACCACTGCTGTAGATTATGTTTTAAAAACATAGCAAGCCAGAATGTTTAAAGTCAAATTATTTTTGTTTTATATTTCCCCAGATGCTTTGAACACTTTAGAGATTGTGACACCTTCTATGACGACAACCAATGCTTGAATCTGAGAATACTTAATGTATATGCTAATGTTAAACAATAATGTAATGAAATAAATCGTTGTATTGTTACGGACACAAATTTATGTTCGGATTGTCATTATAACACTATTATTTCTGTATCTAATGTGACCTTTAAACATGATCTCTTATGAAAAAAATAGTAATGGTGAGATAATCACAACATCCTGAAAAAGACCTATACCAGTTACGTATGTATTAGACAAACAAGGGCTCTCTCTAATTGTGTATCTCTCACAAACATGTCTAATACATGCCTAACGGCTGTCTGTGTCGGCTCTATTGAAGTTGTTAGTGAACGGATGCTGCGGGGCTGGGGGAGGGGCTGGCTGGGGCTTGCGACCTTTGACCACTGGGGTGGTAATTTGCATACGGGCGAAATGACTCTGGATCAGAAGAATGTTTTTTTGGACATTCCGATGGTCTAGAGCAGGGGTTGGCAAATTACGGACCGCGGGCCACATGCGGCCCGCTGAACTGTTTTATGCGGCCCGCGCACACCTACAGAAATCAGGTAAGCTCACAGATTATACATATAAAAAATGCAAATATAATTTAAAAAATATATTTTAAATATCCGTATAAATTATTGAAATTTCTGATTCTTATCACTTATGAAATAGGGTCTTCACGTCATTCTAATAAGCTTAAAGTAAACGAAGATTATTCTTATTTGCAATATTTCAAAAAAATCAGTCAAAGATTCAAACTCAGACTAGACTGACATTTATGCAATGCTTTGAAGAACTGTGCTGAAAGTTTTGGGTTGGCTTGGAACAAGAAGGCAAGTGTAACAACTAATGGAGCGCGTCTTTCAACCGCGAAAAACAGTTGTTTTGTTTTTTTAAATAAATTAAGAAAACAACAACTCAGCCATAAACTCTAAACAGGAATGTTTGCAACAAGCTGCATTGTATCTCATACATTTTATTGGATCAGATATCTCAATGATCAAACTTTTCATAGCTAAGGGTATTAACCACAGGCAGTTCCAAGATGTACTTGACGATTTGGAAACAAAATATTCCTATGTTCGGTACCACCTGTTTAGCATGAACAAGGTATTGAGAAGAATATAGTATCTCAAGGAAGAAATTGTTATGTTCCTTGAAGGACATTGTCTGTGACTTTGTTACTAATATTTCTAATAAAGAGTGGAAGACTTATCAGTTTTTCATCGGAAGTATGGCACATGAAATGTATGTGCATGTTAAATCTTTTGAAACAAAACTTTCCCAGCAAGCAAGTGAAAAAAAGTTTTGACATTTTTCTTTGCTGAAAGATGAAACTATTTCTAGTCAAAAGGTTGAATTATTAGAATTCTTAAATTGTGGAATTTGAAAGCAAATTTTAAGACTTCAAGAGCTTGGAATCAGTTTTCAACTCCCTCAGCTCACCATTTAGTGCGAAAGTTGATTCAGCTCCAGAGGACAAACTTGCAAGCATATTATGACGTGAAAGAATAGTTCCATTCAGTTATTTCGCGGGAGTTTTAGGAGTGCCAGAAGCTGTATTTCCACACTTAAAAAAAACTTGGCTGCTAAACTTTCACATTATTTGGGTCCACAGACATCGGTCAACAAGCATTTTATTCAGTTTGAAAATAAACAAGTGTAGGAACAGTAAGATACTGATTGATTGTAATTTTGAGGATAACAAATAGTAAGCTATTCCACAGTTCCGGAACATTATGTTCGGGTGTCAAACACTTCAAATTAAGAATAAATGTATATTTGTGGTGAAATGTTGTGACGTCATTCACATTTATACTGTATTGTACATTTACATTTCATTTTTTTCATATATATATATATATATATATATATATATATATATATATATATATATATATATATATATATATATTTACACACACACACACACACACATATATATATATAATTATAAATGTGGCCCCTCAATCTCAAAATTTTTGTAATGCGGCCCTCGATAGGAAAAGGTTGCCTACCCCTGGTCTAGAGGTTAATTTCGCTTGGTGCGTTATCGCTAGGCGGTGGTGTCGAATCCGGAGTCACTGGTTCGAGCCTCGGTCGGCGCGTGCCCTTATATTCGTAGCATTTTAATTCACTACTTTCTCTCTGAAAAACTTGGTCCCTGGTGCTGTTATTCATTTATGTTTAATATATGTATGTACCTGTTCTAGAATATGATGTTACAGCACATGGGCTCAGCAGCCCAAACCAACCTAAGAAAAAAAGACAAAATTTAAAACATTGGTATATGGATAATGACATGAACTAAAATAAAATAATGCGTGTAACAATAAGTGGCCCACGCTTAACGAGGGTGTCATATAGCCAGCACAACGAAGTTTACTTTTCCACAACTAATGTCAGGTACCAATTATTTGGTGATATCATAGGTGCCCTAATTAATACAATACTTTAAAATTAGAGCTTGTTGGACTCAGAGCGCCTAAAAATCCAGAAATTTAAAATCCCAGTCTTCACCAGGATTCGAACCCGGGACTCCCAGTTCAGAAGCCAGGCTCTTTGCCGCTCAGCTACCTCGGATTTATAACACGTATTATAATGATAGTGATCTAGAGGAACTTTTCAATATTGTGAAGAGACCAAAGCTGAGCTGAGTCTTTCATTAAGACATGACTCTCTATCGAAATTATTCCTCTAAGGTACGAAGAAAGAGTCATCCCTGTAAAAAGCTGGTCGGACAACGTAACACATGGATAGACCTCTTGAAGTCCAGCTTGACCGTAATGAAAGGAGGGTTCGGTTACGCAAAATGTCACAGCACCAGTACGAAGAATTTACGGAACAGATGATGATGATGTTGATGACTTATATAAGTACAGATTAAAATAATAATAATAATTTTATTTATAAAGCGCTGTTAACAAACAAAATGTAGGCTCAAGGCGCTGTAATAACATTACAAACACAAACACGACAGCTAAAATGACAAACTAATCTAAAAAAAGGTTTAAACAGATAAGTCTTAATGTTCTTCTTAAACGTGGTGTAGCATATTGTTTGTCTGAGATCAATGGGGTGTGAGTTCCATACTTTTGGTCCGTGCACTGAAAAAGCCCGCAGACCGTAGCTTTTGAGGGAGAAACGTGGCACCACTAAAAGCGTTGAGTCCATTGAGCGCAGGGCTCACTGGGGGACATATGGAGCGATCAGTTCTCTAAGGTACAAGGGCATCTCATTGTTATATATACAATGATGACAAATAATGTAATAAACATATTTAAACATAATTAACATAATTGTTTGCTGGACATTTTGAAATAAGGCGCCTTCGACGGAGGTCACGGCCCTATAGACCACAAAGTTTGAAATGGGAAATTACTTTACGTTGGAGAGGAGTGATAAAGAGCATGGCTTACGAACCGATGGGTCCCGGGTTAGAATCCTGGTGACCGATTTTTTTAAATTTGGGATCTTTGTGGAGCCTCTGACTTCATTCAGCTGACATTAGTTGGGGAAAAGTAAATGTGGTTGTCGTTGTGCTGGCCACATGACACCCTCGTTAAACATGAGGCACTAAAACGGATGACTTGTACATCGTCTGCCCTGTAGATAAGCTGGATAGGCTACGCTTTCTCGTAGAAAGCAGTTCTTTTCTTTATTAGCTAACTTAAACACGACAGCATTTTAAATTACACCTCCCCGCCTCCTTTTGAAAACGCGTTAATGACCAGATCCGGAGTCTTCCTTCTGACATAAGCGACCAGATTAACACTAAATCGATATTAAGCTAGTTTTTTTCTTTCTGTATTGTATGAAATTAAAAAAAAATAATATCATACGAAGCCATATATAGGCCTATGTGTGTATATATTGTTTCCGTATTTTACATTCCAAATATCACAATATTTTTTATGTCTTATCTTATCTTATATAATACAGACGTTACTTCAAAAAAGAAGATGATTACGTCCTACGCGTCATGCATTTAGTCATGCATATTAACCAATGACTTAAATTCTGCCAAGTCACTGGTTTTCCTGGACAGCTAAGGGAACCCATTACATGCTCTAATAGCGCTCTTTGATAACTGTAAACAAGGAGCAGCCATCTTGTCAAGAGCGAATTTCTAGTGGACTAATTTTTATTTTTACTTATCTGAATTCATTGATTTTGAATTTACAGTCATTTCTACTCAGCACAAACTAGCATCCACGGCATTAACAGTTAACTAAGTATCTTACATCAATGGATCTTGCATTAGTTGCTGACCAGTAGGCCTATATCATAATGGCAATAAATAAGTGACTCGCAATTCACAAAAAGTCACAATCAGATCCAGACGAGGCTGTGACAATAACCAACACAAGTCGAGTTGTTAAAATACGCCTCAAAAAATTGCGCATTTCAAAACCAAACTATTCCCAAAGCTCAGATAGCACGCCCAAGACCCTGTTTCTCTAGCATTAAGAAAGATAAATCTAAACTAGTTTGGTAAATGATTATTACCTTCTATTGTTTACATACAAATTATTTCTTTTCTCTTCCTACACAACATGACAAAAGAACGTTGCACATGTTATTCTGTTTAATCCTTATGTTAGCGCTGGGTATAAACCAAGCAATAGGTATCTAACGAATAAGATAGCATGGTTCCTAACATTTAGACCATATATCTTGTCTAGATCTCAAAGTTTCCATATCGGATATCATATCCCATTTTAAAAAATACAAATGATGAAACGTGACTTCAAAAAAGAAGATGACTACGTCCTACGCGTGTATATAGGTCAATCTAGTCATGTATGTTAATCAATGACTAAAACTCTATTAATATATATCCCCCCCCCTCCCACCCACCCACCCAAGGTGATAATTTAAACTGAGCAAAGGACGCTAATTTTAACTTCTGGCTATAGTCCTATATAACAGTAACAAAATGTTTGTTTAAACAAGACTAATTCTGCAAGGGTAAATTGGTATACACCACAATGCATATATGATATAACTTTTTATCAACTCTTTTTAAATTTTGCACACCGGATACACCAAAAAGCTTACTAATTATAGATTTTCTGCCATGTATAAAATATTCATAAATGGAGATTTTTTTTTTAAATTAATAAATTGAACAACGTTGACAACGAAAGACATAAAAAAAATGAGCTAGAGATGGAGTATCCTAGAAACCTTGATTTAACAGTGACGAAAAGTGCCCATACCTGTATAAAAGTACAAAGAAAGTTTGTGTGGAGACACAAACTCAAAATCGGTCCCCAAAGTGGTCCATGCAGGCAGGTAAAAAGGAGGGCTTCAATATTTTCAGAAAGAATATCAGAATGAAACTCTATCAAAGAAAGAAGGTTGACGGACCTTGTATGGTGCCCCAGCGGTCCACCGACCTAAGGATAGGTAAAAGTGAATATCAAGTTAGATGTGAGCCTGCCCAAAGTAATGTCTTATAATGAATATATAATTGCTCTAATTGTTTTGTAAAAGGATAATCTCTTTCTTATTCCTCAAGATAAAAAACAATTTCCGAAAGAAAACAAAAATTCTTTATATTTGGTACTCTGTTGCAGTTCACGCGATAATATGAAAAAAAAAACGTATTAATTTATGTTTTAAATTATGTCCAACTTATATGCATATTAAATAGGTTTTTTGTTCTTTTAAAAAAAAGTAAACATTTTTAGTGTAAATGTAGCAGTATAACAGAACTTACTTAACCTAGCAATACAAATGTAAAAAAGAAATTGACATAAAATCTAAAACTGTTCGCATAAATGTGTAAAAAATAAGGTAAATAAAGTTCTCCCCTTCTAAAGAGCCTCCTTTGTTTGTTATTATTAATAGTGAATTATTAATAGTGAATAGTTGTGTTACGACACAAGACTCTTCGCACCATTATTTATGCACACCGTGCTGCGCTACGACCGTAACACCCCCCTTGTTTGCCAAGTTCGATGTACATCGAACGTCTTTTAAATATCAAATAAAATTATAAATCACTGTTCAATATAATTATATTATCTTCATTAATTCTCATTCTTTTAAACCAGGTAAAAACCAACGACAACAACAAAACCCTCCAACAGCAAAATTAAATATCATCATTCTTTACATTATTATTTTAGGTTCAAAATTACTTACATCCATCCCAATGTATAATGTCCAGACTTCCCCAACGAATCAATCAGAGTAAATCTCATAATTCACAATTATAAACTATAATTAACTATGTAACTGTAATACTATAATTTATATTTCTAACAATGGTTTCATCAAATTCTCAATACAACATCATATATTAATATCTCGACACCTCACACATGTAACAAAGCTTCGTCAATCCATACAGTCTTCGATTACATATACATGTAGTATGTGTATATTTACAAAATGTTCCAATCTGTTATAGATGTCTCTTCATTACACTGCTATTCATTGTGTTCTCACCAAAATAAATTTACTGACATTATTCTTTTGACCAGCCAACAGAAACAAAATTGACGTGGCCAAGCTCCTTTCCTTACTTCCATTTCTTTTCCTTCTTAGGTACACCGTGATAATGTGTCAGCTATCACATTGTCTTTCCCTGGTATTGTCCTGACCTCAAAGTTATAATCCATAAGTTGCAATGCCCATCTGGCTATTCTGTTGTTCCCTAGTTTATTTGTATTAATGAAGGCCAAGGGAGCGTGATCCGTCCATAGTTCAAATTTAGCTCCCATTAGGTAGAACCCTAATTTTGTTATACCCCATACAATGGCTAGTCCTTCCTTTTCAATGGTAGCATATTTCAACTCAGATGCTGTCAGTTTTCTACTCACATATAAAACAGGATGTGGGACACCATTCCATTTTTGCATTAGACAGCCTCCTATTGCAATGGCTGATGCATCTGTAGCCAAAATAAATTCCTTAGTATTGTCAGGTAATTTCAAAATCGGTGCCCCAGAAAAGAAAGTTTTAATTATGTCCAGTGCTTCTTGACATTCCTCCGTCCACACTATATTGTTAGGTTTTCCTTTCTTTGTTAGATTTGTTAGTGGTTCAATTATTTCTGAAAAATTTGCGATAAATTTTCTATAAAAGTTGCATAACCCCAAAAGGCTTCTAATTTGCTTCTTTGTCTTTGATACCTTAATGTCCAATATTTTTGATACAGTTTCTTCCAATGGTGTAATGTACTCATTTTTAATCTTATACCCCAAAAATGAAATTTCACTTAGGCCAATTTTTATCTTTGTTGGTTTCAATGTTAAATTGTTTTCTTTGATAATTTTAAAAACCTCTCCAAGGCTTTGTATATGCTCATCCCATTGCTCACTAAAAATGCATATATCATCTAAATAACAAATTATGTCTCTTCTATGGCTGAATAATTTGGCCATCATTCTGTTAAACGTGGCTGGAGCATTTACCAAGCCAAAGCTCATCACATTCCATTGATATATGCCCGAAGGTGTCTTAAATGCCGATAATGGTTTAGCTTCTTGTTTTAGAGGTACTTGCCAGTATCCTCTTGACAGATCCAACGTGCTAAAAATCTTTGCATTTTTTAGCTTAGTAAACATTGCTTCTGCTTGTGGCATTGGAAATGGATCAAATTGTGTGACTTTATTCAACTGTCGATAATCCACACACAATCTTAAGTTGCCACACTTTTTTTTAACAAGCACGACTGGTGCAGCCCATGGTGAACTAGATGGTTCTATCACTCCAAGTGTTAGTAGCTCATCAATTTCCTTCTGTAATGTTTCTCTATGGTGTAATGGGATCGTATATTGTGGCAGTTTATTCGGTACTTTGCCAGTTAACTTGATATCATGTTCTATAATACTTGTTTTCCCAGGTAAATCCGTAAAAATATTCTTATACTCCTCAATTAGTGCCTTGATTTCTTTAGCTCTATCAAGAGAAACTCCATCCACCGTGACATCATTCCACGTTTGCCTACTTTCTGTTGCCACTGTCTCTATTGGTCTAAATCTTTCCTCTGTCTCCATTTCTTCCGTCACACAGGCACTCATTGTCATTGACTCATCTTTACTCCTTTCTTCACTTCTTTGTCTTGGTCTGAACTCTTTTAACAAATCTACATGAAATATTTTGAGCTTCGAATCAATGTCTATTTCATAATCCACATCGCTAATTTTCCTTGTTATTTTGTACGGTTCCAGCCATTTTGTGAACAGTACATTATTCTTATCCTTGAGTAAGACCAAAACATCTTGTCCTACGTTTAATTCCGTCATTTTTCTATGTTTATTCACCCTGCAACGCGTTAATTCATTTTTCTCTAGTACCTGTCTACCCGCTTCTTCGCATGCCTTTATAACCTGATTTCTAGTTTCTGTTACAATATCATAACTGTCATTAGTTCCTACATGTTCATGAGAGATTATCAAATCTTTCACTATTGTCATTGGACCTCGCGGATTTCCTCCATAAATCATTTGAAATGGTGAAAACCCTGTTGTTTCATTACGACTCTCTCTGTATGCAAATAGTATTGACGGAATAGCCATATCCCACTCTTTGGGTTTATCATCCACTACTTTAGATAATGCTTTCTTTAGCGTACCATTAAAGCGTTCGCAAATACCATTGCTCTGTGGGTGGTAAGGGGCTGTAAACCTTTGCTGAATCCCAAACATGTTCAAGAATGTTGTAGTCAGCTGACAGTTGAATTGAGTGCCCCTATCTGATAATATTTCATTGGGAAATCCAAATCTTGTAAACAACGTATATAATGCTTGTACTATGTCTCTGGCTTCAATTCTTTTGAGTGGAATAGCCTCTGGCCATCTTGAGCACACGTCTATCACAGTTAAAATATAACGGTGACCCCTATTCGAAACTACTGGCATTGGACCAATCAAATCAATCGCTATTTTACTAAATGGTCTATCTGCTATATCCACCCTTTGTAATGGTGCTTTTATTTTTCTTGCCCCTTTTATTTGGCATAGTCTGCACGAAGTCACATAGTTTTTGATGTCCTTACTAATAGATGGCCAATAGAAATCCTTGAATATTCTTTGTTTCGTTTTATGTATTCCCATATGTCCTGCGTGTGCTACATCGTGCCCATTTTCCATAACAAGCTGCCTGAATTCTCTAGGTACCACAAGCTGGATTATTGTTTCCCCATGCCATTCAATCTCTCTAACAAGAGCTCCTCTTTCTATAAAGAATCTTCCTCCTCTACCTCCTTTCTGAGCCAGCTGACGTAACTCTGGGTCATTTTTTTGTTTTGTGATAAATTTTTCTTTGTTAAATACTATATCTTTGATTTCTATTGTTTCTGTGTTTTCATGTTGTTCTTCATCTTGCTCTTTTTCCTTAGTTGATAACTCAAACAATTTTGCCAAATCTCCTTCCTCTACATCCTTACTACAGGATCGAGTAGTCGCCATTCCACAACAATTTTTCCAAACTTCTATCTCATTTTCCGTGCACTTCTTTATGTTTGGTATATTGCCAATAATCAAATCAATTTGATCATGGTCTATAACACATGCCTCTACGATCCCCGTATAATACGGTGTTTTAATGTTCACTCGGGCCACGGGTAATCGAACTGTTTTACCATCAAACATAATACATGCTTTGTTTTTTCCAGTATATTCATGATCTTCAACCAAATTTCGGTTTATTCCAACAATAGTGCTCCCAGTGTCCCTTATCGTTCTTGCAGCCTTATTTCCTACAAATGTTTGAAAACAGTCTAGACTTCCTGAACTCGACAATAACGACAAACTTTGATCTCTTCTATTTCTTCCGCTGTCATATCTTCCCTGTCTGTTTCCTTGATATCGCCCTCTGTAGCTATTATACTGGCCTTGTCTACTATCTATTTGGCTCCTTCCTTGTCCTCTAAACCTATTCTGTCCTTCATATCTAAATCTTCTATTGTTGCTATAACTGTCTTGTGTTTCTCTAGCTCTATTAAATGCTACTATTTCTTTAATATCGCTACCTCTGTTTAACTTTTTTTCAGGATGTGCCACTTTGTAAGCCCTTATTAATTTTACAATCTCATCTACAGATTTTGGCTTTCTCTCCAGCAGGAATATTTTTAGTTCGTCCTGACTCTCATAAATGACTTTATCCAGCATAAGAAATACCTTTAGTCCATCAAACGTCTTCTCTATTTTTGATGACTCTGTCCAATTGTCAAAGTAGCTATTCATCTTGTCTAAAAATGTTTGGGGGTCCTCGTTGGTTTCAATGGTGCAATTAACATATTGTTGACGATAAAACGCCTCAGTTTTGCCAAATGTTCGTAGTAATTGCTCCTTTACTATTTGGTAATTATTCTGATTCATGCAAATCTTTGACGGTACCTCCGCTGCAAATGACTTTGATAACAAAAATGTCCATTTATCTTCCGGAAAAGCTAATTCTTTCATTTCAATTTCAAACTTCTTTAAGAAAATATCTATGTCTATTTTATTCTCATCAAACATTGTACCTTTATATTTTGCCAATTTATTTCCAGACACGTCATTTTTCTTTCCAGTACCTTCATCTTTAGCTTTTCCTTTTTTTATTTCCAACTTTTCTTTCTCTATGGCTAACCTTTCTTTCTCCATAGCTAGCTTCTCTTTCTCAATTTCTTTATCCGTAACTAATTTCTCTCTACTGATAGCCAACTTCTCTTTCTCTATTTCTTTATCCATTGCTAACTTCTCTTTCTCTATTTCCTTTTCCATGACTAACTTTTCTTTCTCTCTTTCTTTTTCCATGGCTAACTTCTCTTTCTCTATTTCCTTTTCCATGGCTAACTTCTCTTTCTCTATTTCCTTTTCCTTGACTAGTTTCTCTCTTTCTATTAATCTTTCTTGTACATATTTTCTCAGCTCTGCTCCTTCTAATTCCAATAGTCTCCCTTCTTCTTTCAAAGCAACTATCTCAGCTTTATCCGCCATTTGTATTTTTTCTTTACCGAGTTATCTGACCATATCAATTAAATATATTTGATTCTCATATACTTAATGCTTGGACCCAACAATGTTCATATCTAAATGTAATGTAATGAACCAAACGTTTAATGTTATTCCAATACAAATATGTATCTACTTCCCGGAATACTCTTCTTCCTGCTGGTATAACTGCCAATGCTAGTGTATATTCTCCGCCGGTGATATGAATCTTTCGTTATTTGTCTATATGCCGTGGTCAGTGTATATCCGTTGGTCCTAAATAGGCACTGTTCTCCACCGTAGTCAAAATTCACTAGTGTTGCCCACAGCAGTGCTAATAATCGTACAAATTTCCATCAATATTGAATGTTAAAGGTTATTGTTGAGAACTATGACCAGTCAGAATAATGAACATTTACTTCAGCAGCCACTGACATGATCTTTTTTAATTATTTTTTTTTTCAATAAATTCATAGCACATCCAAATACAGTGGGTAATCCCTGACGTTTTCACATTGGTGAATGTAGAGAATTGACCGTCATAATAATTCTAATGATATAAATCTAGATTTAAATGTTAATCCAATTGATTAATTCAACAATAATGTTTTTAGTTAAGTTTCAACTAAAGGTTTATGTTTACCAGTGAGTCTAGTACATAGCTTTAGAGATTTAGATGACGCTACTCTCCCAATCTTAATAGATCTAGAGATCTAGAGATTTTGTTACACTTTGTAGTACTAGTAATACCTCCGTAGACAGGAATTAGATACCATTATAACGCAGGTCTTGCCTTTTCCGTTGGGCGCCACTTGTTACGACACAAGACTCTTCGAAATAATAATAGACTCTCAGGTTATTACTCAATAAATACTTTAATATTACAACAAGTTATGTAAATACGAACATTTCATTTCTCTTCCTGTCAATTACTCCCGGCTTCCCCTTTTCAACATCACTTCAATTCATTACACAAATTCGCACCATTATTTATGCACACCGTGCTGCGCTACGACCGTAACAAGTTGTAAAAGTGGTGTATTTATATGAAAAAAACTGCTTGCATAAGTGATTTTAAAAAATTAGATTTTTGGCTTACAGAAAAGAAAAAAGTAGCCGTTGCATCAGAACTTTGAATGCTCTAAACTATTATGATGTCGGATTTTCACTATCTTTTCTAGTTTACGAGATCTAAACGGGACGGACAGACGGACGGACAGACATTCCACACAAAACTAATAGCGTCTTTTCCCCTTTCGGCGGCCTCTAAAAAATCATAGCTTGTCAACACATTTTTTTACTTTGTACACCGATACACCAAACGTTAGCTGTTTATAGTTCTTTCGCCTTTGTAGTATTAAATATTTAGTATAACAATTGAAACCTTTTGTTTAAATACCTAATTTTGATAGTTTAAAGATCTGTTGTCTCATTTATAGCTTGTGAAAATGGCTGGTTCGGCGAGTCATGTAACCACCTATGTCGCTGCACTGAGTGTGATAAAAATGCCCTATGTGAGCAGCCCAAACAACGATGTCATGCAAGCTGGTTTGGACCTTACTGCCAGTACTGTAAGTCTTGATATCTCTAAGCGAGCAGGTGACCTTTGCATCATCCTTCCTTTTAGGTCAGGGGGTTCTCAACCTGTGGGTCGCGACCCCTTGAGGGGGTCGATTGACGATTTGTCAGGGGTCGCCTAAGACCATCTAAAATATGGATTGTATTTAGTGTATTCTTCTATTGCTGTGCATGTTATGGGGGGGGGGGAGGGTCGCGGCAGAGTTGGGGATAGTAAAAAGGGGTCGCCGATCTTAAAAGGTTGAGAACCGCTGCTTTAGGTTCAAAGTCTGAAACGGGTACTTTTACTTTACTTTACATCAATAAAATATGTAGTCAAGTGCATACGTTTGTCATTTAAATAGCAAGTTAGGGTCTACATGTTTCCAGATGACATTGCAGTCAAAGGCGTGCACCAGAGGCGAATGAGGGACAATGACCAGGACACGTGTGAAATATTTGTTCGCAGGGAGACAGTTGTGGAGTTCGTCGAGCCTGTCTACTTCACCTGGATACGAGTTCAGTTTGATGAAATAGGTAAGGACTTTATCCCTGGGATAGTTTTGGTTAGGTTCAACTAAATCAGAGTTCAGTTTGATGAAATAGGTAAGGACTTTATCCCTGGGATAGTTTTGGTTAGGTTCAACTAAATCAGAGTTCAGTTTGATGAAATAGGTAAGGACTTTATCCCTGGGATAGTTTTGGTTAGGTTCAACTAAATCAGAGTTCAGTTTGATGAAATAGGTAAGGACTTTATCCCTGGGATAGTTTTGGTTAGGTTCAACTAAATCAGAGTTCAGTTTGATGAAATAGGTAAGGACTTTATCCCTAGGATAGTTTTGGTTAGGTTCAACTAAATCAGAGTTCAGTTTGATGAAATAGGTAAGGACTTTATCCCTGGGATAGTTTTGGTTAGGTTCAACTAAATCAGAGTTCAGTTTGATGAAATAGGTAAGGACTTTATCCCTGGGATAGTTTTGGTTAGGTTCAACTAAATCAGAGTTCAGTTTGATGAAATAGGTAAGGACTTTATCCCTGGGATAGTTTTGGTTAGGTTCAACTAAATCAGAGTTCAGTTTGATGAAATAGGTAAGGACTTTATCCCTGGGATAGTTTTGGTTAGGTTCAACTAAATCAGAGTTCAGTTTGATGAAATAGGTAAGGACTTTATCCCTGGGATAGTTTTGGTTAGGTTCAACTAAATCAGAGTTCAGTTTGATGAAATAGGTAAGGACTTTATCCCTGGGATAGTTTTGGTTAGGTTCAACTAAATCAGAGTTCAGTTTGATGAAATAGGTAAGGACTTTATCCCTGGGATAGTTTTGGTTAGGTTCAACTAAATCAGAGTTCAGTTTGATGAAATAGGTAAGGACTTTATCCCTGGGATAGTTTTGGTTAGGTTCAACTAAATCAGAGTTCAGTTTGATGAAATAGGTAAGGACTTTATCCCTGGGATAGTTTTGGTTAGGTTCAACTAAATCAGAGTTCAGTTTGATGAAATAGGTAAGGACTTTATCCCTGGGATAGTTTTGGTTAGGTTCAACTAAATCAGAGTTCAGTTTGATGAAATAGGTAAGGACTTTATCCCTGGGATAGTTTTGGTTAGGTTCAACTAAATCAGAGTTCAGTTTGATGAAATAGGTAAGGACTTTATCCCTGGGATAGTTTTGGTTAGGTTCAACTAAATCAGAGCTCAGTTTGATGAAATAGGTAAGGACTTTATCCCTGGGATAGTTTTGGTTAGGTTCAACTAAATCAGAGTTCAGTTTGATGAAATAGGTAAGGACTTTATCCCTGGGATAGTTTTGGTTAGGTTCAACTAAATCAGAGTTCAGTTTGATGAAATAGGTAAGGACTTTATCCCTGGGATAGTTTTGGTTAGGTTCAACTAAATCAGAGTTCAGTTTGATGAAATAGGTAAGGACTTTATCCCTGGGATAGTTTTGGTTAGGTTCAACTAAATCAGAGTTCAGTTTGATGAAATAGGTAAGGACTTTATCCCTAGGATAGTTTTGGTTAGGTTCAACTAAATCAGAGTTCAGTTTGATGAAATAGGTAAGGACTTTATCCCTGGGATAGTTTTGGTTAGGTTCAACTAAATCAGAGTTCAGTTTGATGAAATAGGTAAGGACTTTATCCCTGGGATAGTTTTGGTTAGGTTCAACTAAATCAGAGTTCAGTTTGATGAAATAGGTAAGGACTTTATCCCTGGGATAGTTTTGGTTAGGTTCAACTAAATCAGAGTTCAGTTTGATGAAATAGGTAAGGACTTTATCCCTGGGATAGTTTTGGTTAGGTTCAACTAAATCAGAGTTCAGTTTGATGAAATAGGTAAGGACTTTATCCCTAGGATAGTTTTGGTTAGGTTCAACTAAATCAGAGTTCAGTTTGATGAAATAGGTAAGGACTTTATCCCTGGGATAGTTTTGGTTAGGTTCAACTAAATCAGAGTTCAGTTTGATGAAATAGGTAAGGACTTTATCCCTGGGATAGTTTTGGTTAGGTTCAACTAAATCAGAGTTCAGTTTGATGAAATAGGTAAGGACTTTATCCCTGGGATAGTTTTGGTTAGGTTCAACTAAATCAGAGTTCAGTTTGATGAAATAGGTAAGGACTTTATCCCTGGGATAGTTTTGGTTAGGTTCAACTAAATCAGAGTTCAGTTTGATGAAATAGGTAAGGACTTTATCCCTGGGATAGTTTTGGTTAGGTTCAACTAAATCAGAGTTCAGTTTGATGAAATAGGTAAGGACTTTATCCCTGGGATAGTTTTGGTTAGGTTCAACTAAATCAGAGTTCAGTTTGATGAAATAGGTAAGGACTTTATCCCTGGGATAGTTTTGGTTAGGTTCAACTAAATCAGAGCTCAGTTTGATGAAATAGGTAAGGACTTTATCCCTGGGATAGTTTTGGTTAGGTTCAACTAAATCAGAGTTCAGTTTGATGAAATAGGTAAGGACTTTATCCCTGGGATAGTTTTGGTTAGGTTCAACTAAATCAGAGTTCAGTTTGATGAAATAGGTAAGGACTTTATCCCTGGGATAGTTTTGGTTAGGTTCAACTAAATCAGAGTTCAGTTTGATGAAATAGGTAAGGACTTAATCCCTGGGATAGTTTTGGTTAGGTTCAACTAAATCAGAGCTCAGTTTGATGAAATAGGTAAGGACTTTATCCCTGGGATAGTTTTGGTTAGGTTCAACTAAATCAGAGCTTAGTTTGATGAAATAGGTAAGGACTTTATCCCTGGGATAGTTTTGGTTAGGTTCAACTAAATCAGAGTTCAGTTTGATGAAATAGGTAAGGACTTTATCCCTGGGATAGTTTTGGTTAGGTTCAACTAAATCAGAGTTCAGTTTGATGAAATAGGTAAGGACTTTATCCCTGGGATAGTTTTGGTTAGGTTCAACTAAATCAGAGTTCAGTTTGATGAAATAGGTAAGGACTTTATCCCTGGGATAGTTTTGGTTAGGTTCAACTAAATCAGAGTTCAGTTTGATGAAATAGGTAAGGACTTTATCCCTGGGATAGTTTTGGTTAGGTTCAACTAAATCAGAGTTCAGTTTGATGAAATAGGTAAGGACTTTATCCCTGGGATAGTTTTGGTTAGGTTCAACTAAATCAGAGTTCAGTTTGATGAAATAGGTAAGGACTTTATCCCTGGGATAGTTTTGGTTAGGTTCAACTAAATCAGAGTTCAGTTTGATGAAATAGGTAAGGACTTTATCCCTGGGATAGTTTTGGTTAGGTTCAACTAAATCAGAGTTCAGTTTGATGAAATAGGTAAGGACTTTATCCCTGGGATAGTTTTGGTTAGGTTCAACTAAATCAGAGTTCAGTTTGATGAAATAGGTAAGGACTTTATCCCTGGGATAGTTTTGGTTAGGTTCAACTAAATCAGAGTTCAGTTTGATGAAATAGGTAAGGACTTTATCCCTGGGATAGTTTTGGTTAGGTTCAACTAAATCAGAGTTCAGTTTGATGAAATAGGTAAGGACTTTATCCCTGGGATAGTTTTGGTTAGGTTCAACTAAATCAGAGTTCAGTTTGATGAAATAGGTAAGGACTTTATCCCTGGGATAGTTTTGGTTAGGTTCAACTAAATCAGAGTTCAGTTTGATGAAATAGGTAAGGACTTTATCCCTGGGATAGTTTTGGTTAGGTTCAACTAAATCAGAGTTCAGTTTGATGAAATAGGTAAGGACTTTATCCCTGGGATAGTTTTGGTTAGGTTCAACTAAATCAGAGTTCAGTTTGATGAAATAGGTAAGGACTTTATCCCTGGGATAGTTTTGGTTAGGTTCAACTAAATCAGAGTTCAGTTTGATGAAATAGGTAAGGACTTTATCCCTGGGATAGTTTTGGTTAGGTTCAACTAAATCAGAGTTCAGTTTGATGAAATAGGTAAGGACTTTATCCCTGGGATAGTTTTGGTTAGGTTCAACTAAATCATATTTCAGTTTGATGAAATAGGTAAGGACTTTATCCCTGGGATAGTTTTGGTTAGGTTCAACTAAATCAGAGTTCAGTTTGATGAAATAGGTAAGGACTTTATCCCTGGGATAGTTTTGGTTAGGTTCAACTAAATCAGAGTTCAGTTTGATGAAATAGGTAAGGACTTTATCCCTGGGATAGTTTTGGTTAGGCTCAACTAAATCAGAGTTCAGTTTGATGAAATAGGTAAGGACTTTATCCCTGGGATAGTTTTGGTTAGGTTCAACTAAATCAGAGTTCAGTTTTAAGAAATAGGTAATGTCCTTATTCGTGGGGGTATTATTGTTAACTTATCGACAAACGCTCACATGAAGGTATTAAAAACAAAACAAAATAGATTCTTGTAGACGTCATGGTATAATGACACACACTAACACGTGACTAACCGTGACTTATTTCATGACACACATATACACAGACTTTCCTGATGACACATATAAAAATGACTTTCTAGATGACACACTTATACACCTGACTTTCTTGTAGACACATAGACATTCTTAATGACACATGACTTATTTCATGACACACATATACACAGACTTTCCTGATGACACATATAAAAATGACTTTCTAGATGACACACTTATACACCTGACTTTCTTGTAGACACATAGACTTTCTTAATGACACATGACTTATTTCATGACACACATATACACAGACTTTCCTTATGACACATATAAAAATGACTTTCTAGATGACACACTTATACACTTGAATTTCTAGATGACACACTTATACACTTGAATTTCTAGATGACACACTTATACACTTGAATTTCTAGATGACACACTTATACACTTGAATTTCTAGATGACACATAGCTTTATTGGTGACACACATATACAAATGACTTTCTTAATGACTAAAACATACACATAACATTCTAAATGACATAGATCAATATTTAGATTTAAACATTTATAAATGGCTTTCTTAAGTAAAGACAAAAAACATATCAAGACTTAAACATGTCGTAATGGCACATGAAGTCTTGACTTGTCTACAAACATTGGAAACCATTTCAAAACAGATGAAAAACTTAAAATTAAAATGTTGGACATTATAATATTTGTACAAAGAAAACAACAAAAAAAAAAAAACCTCATTTAACTATAGATTCTAACAATTGAGCGCCCAAAACCCAAACCCACTCTTTCTGAGGGCAGTCGATCAGTGTCGTAGTTATAATGGGGGGATAGGGAGGTAAAGAAATTGAAAATCCCGCCGAGCCTACACTTGACCGGGACCCCCAAATAAGTGTTCGAAATTTTAGCTCATATTAAGTATTACGCCATTATCTCATGTTATGATGTCGAAGGTCAAAATGTAGAGGCCCTTCAAGAGGCCCTCCAAATGATGACCAATCCCTAACTACGCCACTGCATTCGATCCACATGTTTACATCAAGAGCGGTAGGAAGGAAACAAAATATAAATGTTACATATAATGACCTATGAAGAAATCTGGGCCAACTAATCGTATGGACTAGACCATTGCAAGGGCTAACAGGGGATGCAGGTTTAAGCAGAACTTTTGTCATTTCTTCTCGGGGACCAGATTATTATCCATAATGCAAAGTACAAAACGGGTAAACGGCAATCACATGTAGAAATTAGAGATGCGATAAAAATCTTGATATGAACCGAGACCCTTTGAATGGAGATGTGATTAGAGCATCGATTCTCTTATAACTATATACATTTCCTGATTACACACAAAATAGGTTATTAAAGCTAAATTATAACAGAGTAGTAAAATACAAATGAGAGAAATGAATAATTCCGTCGGATAGAGAATAATAATTACGGAGAGAAAGAGTTAGATGTATTATGTATTACGTCTTCTGTTGTTTCATTTTAAAACAGTGAGAAGAGCACCGATATTCACGTTCAGATTTTCTCACGAAGACTACAAAAAGATCCGGATTCTAAAGGTCGACCCCTACACTTATGATTATTTCCTTGACATCGCCCAGACAATCAAGAAAGTCCGAATCCAATGGCGGGATATTGAACTGAGTCTCTGCACGCTGAATATTAACGGAGGTACATTGTAGAACTGTTTCATTAAGTCTGCCTCTTTCTTTTTTTTTCCTGGTATTGTTCCCTGAAGGAAGGTCCTTGCAAGCCACGAAGACCTTGTAATATGACCACAAAGTTTAAGTTTGCTTTTTTAGTTTTTTGTTGTTGCTTTTTTTACAATAGTTGGCAGGTCATTGTGGGATCCAAACGCTGTGGATAATAACACAAACTCTCGTTGAATTTAAAAAAAACTCTTTTTATTACAAATCTCATAGCAATTCACTTTGTCTGTCTGTCTGGCCAAAAGTTTGTACACGTTATTTCTACAACACACAATCTCGGATAAAGCTGATTTCCCCCCCCCCCCAAAAAAAGGTATTCCAAACAAGGGAAAGAAATAGTACTTGACTTAAGTGGTGGTATAAGCCGCATTAATACCTCTCCCAAGGGAAAGAAATAGTACGTGGTCTAAGTGATGATATAAGCTGAATTAGCCCCCCTTTATAATAGGTTGTCGTCAAAGGCTTACTAAACACAAACATGAAATAGAAACATTAGATAGCTATACAAAGCATTAGGATTTATTAAAAGAAATTTCTATAAATCAAATAAGAACATAAAACTAAAATGTTATTTAACCTTGGTTAGGCCAATAATAGAATATGCATCCTCCGTTTGGGACCCCTCAACTCAAGAAAACATAAAAAAAAACTGGAACAGACACAAAATAGAGCAGTGAGATTCATAATAAACGAATATTCACATTTGACTAGAGTAACACCTTTAGTAAAATCACTAAATTTAGAAAGCTTTCAGGACAGAAGGCTCAAAAGTAAAGTAGCAATCATACATAAAAAACTGAACCATAATCTTCAAATACAAAAACAAAGTTTAATAAAATACTCTGAAAGACACACAGATAAAGGCACATTCCTCGTCCCATATGCTAGGACAAATTTGTACAAACACTCCTTCTTCCCTAGTGCTATTAGAGCATGGAATGGGTTGCCTGAGCTAGCCAGGAAAACCAGTGACTTGGCAGAATTTAAGTCATTGGTTAATTATGCATGACTGAATGAATGACGCGTAGGACGTAATCATCTTCTTTTTTGAAGTAACGTCTGTATTATATAAGATCTTCCATGTTCGGAGATTCTTTTCTATCAGCGTGTTTACCAAGTTGGCTTGACAAGCCTGAGAAGCCCACACGTTCGAATTCAGGTCGTTCCCTTGTGTATTTTTATAAATACATTGAAAAGTGATCATCCAGATACCCCATTCTTTCTTCCCCTTTTAACTGGTCTAGACAAGTGATAGGATCATAGCGCAATGAGAACGCTAAAAGCATGCAATCGCTCTAAACAAAAAACAAATTGGTAAAAAAAAAATATTTCTAATCGCACAGATGTATTATTTTTAGTCTAGAGCTATTAAAGATTTTATTGCATGACTGATTAAAACTAGACTATTTGATATATTTAATATACGCTTTTTTTTTTTTAAGTAATTATTTTGTGTACTTTGCTTGTTCCTAATGAGGTCGAGACTTAGCAGTAGGCAGAAAACTATTGATGTCAAGTATTAACGACAGAGAAAACATAATCTCTTCGGTCACTGTTGACCCACGCCAATGTGTTCGCACCTACTACAGCCAAGACAGAAACTCCAGCTTTGAGCTCTTGCTAGATGCACGCTTCTTTGTGGAGAAAATATCTCTCTGGAACGAACAAGGTTCGTAAAAAGTGATTAGTTGAATTCTATCTCTTCTGACAGGGGACGCAGTGGCGTACATGGTTAGTTGAATTCAATCTCTTTTGACAGGTGACGCAGTGGCGTAGATAGGGTGGGGGAGGGGGGGAGAGTTTGAAAATTCATCCGGGCCCCAACTTGAGAGGGCCCTCAAAATGAGTGTTCGAAATTTTTGTTTTACGTTAAATATTAAATGTTACTCAAAATGCAGGGGCCCCCAAACAGTTCAAGTCCCCCACCCAGGACCCCAAAGGATGGCAAATTCCTAGCTACGCCTAATTTGGAAAATAGATAATCTCTTTCTAGTTCAGTGTTTCCCAAACTGTGTTCCGCTGAACCCTTGTGTTCCGCGAGACATAAATAAGTGTTCCGCGAGATACTAGAATAATTAACTAGTAGGCCTCCACGTGAATTATTCTCTCTAAAAAAACGAACCAAAGTGTTCCGCTAAATACTCAGAATGTGCAAAGTGTTCCGCTAAATACTCAGAATGTGCAAAGTGTTCCGCTAAATACTCAGAATGTGCAAAGTGTTCCGCTAAATACTCAGAATGTGCAAAGTGTTCCGCTAAATACTCAGAATGTGCAAAGTGTTCGCTAAATACTCAGAATGTGCAAAGTGTTCCGCTAAATACTCAGAATGTGCAAAGTGTTCCGCTAAATACTCAGAATGTGCAAAGTGTTCCGCTAAATACTCAGAATGTGCAAAGTGTTAGGTTAAGGAAACGTTTGCGAAACACTCCATGGTAATACTTTTAGATTCTACTTAATTGTCGCAGGATTCTGAGCTTCGTCTTAAAAAGCTGATAGTAAATCGAATAGTTAGGCTTGATAAAGTGAGGTTGGTATTATCTTAGAACGGAAATGTACCGTGATGTCCAACCTTTTGTAGCCTGGTGAGCCATATACACTTGTCGCCGGCCACATCATCGCGAACCTTCGTCCAATGAAACAGAACCTCAAACAGCACAGCGTCACAATGCTGAAAATCTCTGAGTTAGCCTACCTTTTGTATTTGCTCCATAGACAGAAACATGAAGCTTCGTGTTAAGAGGATTGTTATCAAGCTATGTTTTGTTTATTAGATAGATTTAATTCAGCGTTTTCCCTGGCACTGGGTCACAGGCTGGAAAAATCTCTCTGGCTTTAAGCAATCAATATCTATGAGTTAGCCAACCTTTTCTATTTGTTCCATAGACAGAAACTCATAAAGATAAAACTTCATATTAACAGCATTGTTCGCAAGCTGTATTTAGTCTGTTAGAGTAAACTCCGCGTTTTCCTTGGCTGTACTTTTGACCAATTAATGGGCCCTTGCTATGTTATAGATACATACAACACGGTACTTTAATTAATTTATTTATTGTTCAGTAATTAACTGTAAATCTAGATCTTGACGTTTAGATATGAGCAAAAATTTAACATTTCAAATAGAACTAGATGGAAATTACCTGGAGCCAATAAGCAAGTTGAGACCGCAATTGGCTCTTTAACATTTTTTACATTTACCTATCCCATACTCTGTTGGACCGTTGCAAGATTCGTCGACCGTCTTTCTCCATTCCTCTCTGTCCTTTGCCTTAGTTAGAACCTCTTTCAATGGCAGGCGCGTCCATTCTTTTATGTTGTTCTCCCATCGCTTTCTCTGTCTGCCAATTCTGTCTTCAGCTTCAAATACCTCGGAGCTATTGTCTCAGATGAGGGAACGAAACCTGAACTACTGGCCTGAATTGTCCACAGCAGCCCTTTCAAAACTTAAAATAATATGAAAAGAAAAAGGCTTAGCCCTCGGCACCAGAATCAGACTAATGCGCTTCCTGGTCATGGCCAAATACTTATATGCTTGTGAGTCTTGGACGTTGACTGCAGAGCTAGAGAGGAGGATCCTGGCAATGGCATTGAGATGTTACAGAAGGATCCTAGGTATCACATTCAAAGACCTCATCATAAACCAAGAGATTAGAGTCAGGGTTACTGCAGCGATTGGACCCCATAATGGCCTGCTAACTATCGTAAAAAAAAAACGAACCTAAAAATCTATGACAATATTAAAAGATCTTCGGGGCTCGCAAAGACCTTCCTCCAGGGAACAGTACCAGGAAAAGCAGAACGACTGGATATTTTACGTTTATTTTTTCTTTTAAAAAAAGTAGCTAAAGAAAAAATTTAACCAATATTTGTGCCTCTGTTTTTGTGTTGGTTTGTTTAAACCGAGATGTGATTTTTAATTATCCTCAGATCCTTTGTCGGAAAGAGTAGACTATTTTGAGATTCGGTGGCTCTACAGGAACCTAACAGAGGCTTTCTACTCTTTGAAGGTCACCAAAAACGAATACGAGTTTCTCCTGCCGGAGAGAGCCGTCTTATCGTCCGTTCGAGTCCGAAGTTTTGCTCTGAAAAAGGACAGGAAGCCACGGTATCTTACGTCTTGCGACTTACACGTTTACGGTGGTAAGAAGAGGCGCAAGTGTTGGGTTGTGCCTCGGCCGATCGTTTTAGAAGGCCTAAACACTGGACTGTGACGTCACTGCCTGTGGGCAGTTTAGACTAACAGCTCGTCGCCACGTCACAGGTCTGTACACGGGTTGTGACGTTGCAGGTCACGTGTTCAGGCCTTCTATAACAATTTGTTCTCGGTTGTGTTTTGTTTGTCTTTTTTACATGTTTGGAATGTTCAAGCAGAGATAGTTACCTACTAGTCCAAACCTCCTGCAGCACGACGGGGGATGGGAGCGGGCAGGGTTTGAACCCCGGACCATCGATAAATTCAAACGACAGTCCAGCGCGCAAACCGCACGACCAGCCGACGTACGTATCACTGAAGAGCCGGCAGCTTACGAGTGACCCTATCAGAGCCGGCCTTAGCAGTGCGCGAAACCCTGAGCTAGTGTCATACCAGGGCCACACGTATTAGTACGATGGGCTGATGGGTAAAAATATTTTTATCGCGGCCTCCCCTCGATTACGGCGCCGAGTCTGAAGCGGTCGCCCCACTCTCCAACCGCAAATATCGCCTCTGGACTCAGCACCGCTTCAGTCATCACTACAATTCTATTGGCTACAATTCTATTGGCTACTTAGCGACTATGGATAATTTCATAGGAATAATATGAAAGCCTGGGCTATGGTTGGGACGATGCTGCCGACGCAGCAGTTCCCCACATCCTTTTCCACCACGCAACTGATGTATCCATATAATGGCAAGCACTGATACAGTTAGGGATCAGCGGCGTCACAGACTTTACTCTATCAGTAGGCACTGCTGTCACTATCATGAGTGTAATATATATATTCTGCCAGTTTATGTATCTAAGGCTTAGTAAACACAAACATGAAATAGAAACATTAAAAAGCTATATAATCTTCCATGTTCATAGACTCTAGCCTAGCAGCGTGTTTACCAAGGTGGCTTGACAAGCTTGAGAAGGCTTAAACCCACACGTTCCAACTGTAAAAGTTCGGTTTACTTCATGCGGTAGTGTTTGGTATCTCAAACAAGGAAAATAAATAGTACTTGACTGAAGTGGTGGTGTAAGCTGAACCAGTCCCCTTTATAGACAGTCGTCTGAGGCTTATTACAAATTTAATTACCTGACCGATCCAAACTAATTAATACAATTAATATAAACTTTGTGTTTTTTTAAGTATTGTTTTTTTATTGTGCTTGTTGTTTTTTTTTTTTTTTTTTCAGATTGTGTCGCAGAGAACTATGGGATCGACTGTGAAAAAAGGTGCAGTCTGTCCTGCATGGAGCGTGATTGTTATATCAATGGGATTTGTAGGAAATGTCGGCCTCACTGGACCGGTGCGCATTGTTTAGATGGTAAACATCTTCTTAACCTATTTGTCTTTTATCATCTTTTAACAAAGTTTTCGACTGCCAACTTGGAAATCGCATTGCATGCCACATGCTACGCCTGTATTCTATTTAATCATTTCTTTTAGCGTCTCAGGCGTAGAAATGCTGGAACAAAAATAATAATTTTATTTAAAGTAAAGTTCCCCTTTCAGACCTTGCGCTCTATAAGGAAGATTGTGTGAAGGTCATCTATTTTGTGGCCTAACGTTAACGAGGGTTTCGTGTGGCCAGCACAACGACCAACCGCCTTTACTTTTCCCCAACTAACGTCAGGTACCCAATAGATATGTTTCAATCTTTCTTTGAGAATTGTTGACTTCAAGTAATTCTTCATTAGTTTGAGGCGCGAGAAGCTTCTTTCACCAGATTCCACAATTACGAGTATTGAATAATGCCGTTTTTTATCGCGCGTAGGATTGGCGTTTTCCATTTTTAACGACACCCTAAAATGAAAAATTTTGTCTATATGTATTTATATTGGATGAGCGGTAAAGCGCTTGGCTTCCGAACCGGGGACTGGGGTTCGAATCCTGGTGAAGACGGGATTTTTAATTTCGGAATCTTCGGGCACCTCTGAGTCCACCCAGCTCTAATGGGTACCTGACATTAGTCGGGGAAAAGTTGTGTTGGCAACATGACACCCTCCTTAACAGTTAGCCACAGAAACAGATGACCTTTACATCATCTGCCTGTGGTGGAATAAGTCCGCCGTTCGGTCCGTTGCACTTACCGATGGGGACAATGGCCTGTGACTTCTAGGGGTAATGTCTTAGAGCCACAATGTGGTGAAGATTTTGTTTGTATTGTATAGGCACATAGACAGGCACAAGCAAAACGCAAAGCTTAATGATTTTGTGGAAGAACAAATATTTAATAAAGATTAATTAGGAAGAAATACAATCAGCGAGTAAGTGGGGGGGGGGGATGTACAGAGTTATTTAGGATCTTATGATAACGTTTAAGATAGTATCATCACTGGGATGTTGCTCATAAAAATTCGTGTATGGTTTGTTTATTCGGCTGTCTCTCACTTATCTGTATTCAAGGTTCTCCTTCGGGGTGGTGTAAGTTGAAGCTCCGTTGCGCTGGCAGCCAGTTGCTGGTGCCCTGCAGGTAGGCAGGCACTAGGGTGATGAGGATGAGGATGCCACACGGTGGGCTTATTCCTGCGGTAGGTGCAGACCGGTCCTGGGACCTCAGCCTGGAATGCCTTCAGTTCCGGTCGAGGGTGATGAGTGACTCACTCTCAACGGGAATGTGTGGAGAGCTGCAGAGGACTGCCTTCAGACAACGAAACACGCCAGCCCTGATGTAGGAGGCTATGAGATGAGATGTGAGAGGAGCCTGAATTATTAAACCTCAAAGGCTGGTTGGCGAGGGGCGCATCCTTGATAGGAGTGTCTCCCTCAGACTAACTAAGATACATGCTAACGACATTTCACTAGGTCTGATAATAATTACTGTACACATGATATAATAACAATATTACGAATACACATATAAATGTACAAGGCAGGGGCATAAATGAGGAGGGAAACAGGGGGACCGTATTACAGGGTTGTAGACCCTGTGACCTCATTGACCCACAGGTAAACAAGTCCACGGTCCAGAGAACCGTGACGAGAAGAAGGGAGGGGGGATAGAAAAGGGCACTTAACTATGCAGTCCGACAAGCCGAAAATAGTGGGGTAGACACGCGAGACTGATTCTCGGGCCCAAGGATGCATGGTAACAGCACAGTATGTGCATAGCAAAACCAAGCATGATTATAGGTATATATATATATATGTGCACAGGTAAGGAAATAATCTAGACGCGAGTAGGTCCAGATGAATATGGATATGAATGAATAAATGCATAAATAGAAATTAGGATTAACTAAATTGTAAGGTGGATGTCCACTGTTGGGAGTACAGTCAACATTGACGAGTAAATGAGGAACACATATTCATAGAGATTTACAAATGTAATATTTGGAAGCAAATAAGTGTTAACATGGTAATGATACATAAACATAAATGTTACAGGCGAAGACACACTAAATAATAATGATAAAGTTTTTCCAACTCACCCGCTTTGCCTCACACAAGTTCCTAAATGAATAGTGGACTTGAGAGTCTTCTGACTTCTCAGTTATTCTGATCTAGAATGGCATTAGCCTGAAGCTTTCGTCTCCGGCTTTCATAGGTTCCCGAGCGGTATGTTAGAGTAGTGACGATCCAATGGCCATCAAGTCTTTCGAATTTAAAATTGTTAAATTGGACCAATCTTTTCATTTGGGGCGCATTCATTTGACTTCTTTAACCCGCGACCCGGGGGGGGGGGGGGCGAAGGAGGATGAAAGCGGAACCATGCAACAATTATCAGGCTCGATGGTACAACGGACGGGAACAATTTGATTAGCCCTGGGCGTTAGGAGTGTCGACTCAAAGAGATATGCGTGGACTTTAAGACTGTGTGTGTTTGTTCTGGCGTTTGGGGCGTAACTTTCAATTTTTATGTTCCTGGACTTAATGGCTACGTAAGTTTATTTCGGCATTTAGGGCGTAACTTGGGAGGTGTGTTTATGGCTTATAATTTGGTGGTTGGATCTAACCTTGGTGTAATAGGATGTTTGTGTTCTACACTGGTCAGTTTAGTGTTGAGAGTGGACTATACAATGCTAACTAGTGGTAAAAAAAAAGGGGGGGGGTAGTTCCGCACTGGTCAGTTCTGTATTGAGAAGGGACGCGTTTCGTCACACTGTCCTATAGACCACAAGGTCTGAAAGGGAAACATTACTTTTTTATATATATTTAAGGAGATGTGTATGAGTTTTCAAAAGATTTTAATAAATTTCCGGACTTTTCCATATATTTTGCAATTTCAGATTTCCAGGAGCTCCTGGTAAATCAGGAGACCGTGGGAAATCTGTTATGTTATATAATGGTTTAATTTAATAATTTATACACCTAGAATTAGCGCGGGTCCCATGAAAGTGCGGGGCCCACTGCGGTCGCGTAGGATGCAGTGTCCTAAGGCCGGCCCTGCAAAATATCTGCGTAGTTTACGCCGCCGGTCGACTAGTTTCATATAATTAAATATTGGTAATTATTCAAAATTGTTTGATATAAAAAAAAGTGAAATAAGTCATACAGTATTGAGTTATATGCTTGCAAAGGTGGATTCCTTCCCCTTAGTTAACCTTTGTTGTTTTTTTTAAAGTATTTTTAACTATCTTTTTTCATAACGCCTATAGCCTACATTACCTTGTACATTATTTAATTAAATAGTGGCAAATGTCTCTATTGTTTGATGTCTGTCGCACTTTAATATAACAAAAAACAAATATAACATCCAAAGCTTTATTACAGCGAATGACGAAAATAACTACATAGATAGCAAAGGTCAGGCCATTGAATATGGTCAGTACACAATCTCACGTAACTCACACATGTTAACAAACACTAGGGGAGACAATCGAAACAAACAAACAAATTCACGACAATATTGAAAAAGTGAAATAAATCACACAGTATTGAGATATATGCTTGCAAATGTGTTCTTCCCCTAAGTTAAGCTTTCTTTTTTTTTTTTTTAAAGTATTTTTTAACTATCTTTTCTCAAAGCGCCCATAGCCTACATCATGTTGTTTATATCTAAATTATCTATCTCTATCTAAATTACTTTATTATTTTATTTCTTTATTATAGCTATGAATTCTAGGTCAGACATAACTGTGGAGGAAAAGTCCGTTAATCTTGATACCAATGACACGCTTACAACTCTACAATACAGTGAACCAAAAAAAGTCCCAATGCATTCTAGAAGTTTCGGTTCGCTTTGGAAACTCTTCGTGGTTCTCCTGGTCTTCATCATGACGCTTATCTATTTCTGCTTTTGGCTCCTGCAGGACAAAAAGCATCAAGACTACATAAGAAAAGGTATTTGGGCTTCCCCTTTCGTGATTCTTACCAAGCTTATATCGACTCACTCTGTTTGTCTGGTAAAACATTTGTACACGTTATTTCTCCAACACCCAATCTCGGAAAAAGGTGAAATTTTGCACCATTATTTCTTTATCCTGACAGCACAAAAATAAAAAAATAAATTAATTATTCAGTTTTTCATTTACTATTGGTAGTTAATTATTTTCTTGTGGAGTTGCCTGCGAAGGTTTGATTTGTGATAGGGAAAAAATTGTGAACATATAATATTTACAGATTTGTATTAAATCAAAAAATTGTTACTATGTTAACTGTGAATAGACCTTGCTTTTAATGACTTATTAAATTTAGCTCTTGTGATATGAAGAGAAATTAACGCTTGAAGGATTACGGGCTCGATATGACGTAAATTATGCCGATGTGCTAAAAACTGAAAACTCAAACTCAAACAAGGGAAATAAATTGTACTTGACTGGCATGGCCTAAATTGTGCCCATGTGTCAAAAACTCAAACTCAAACAAGGGAAATATATTGTACTTGACTGAAGTGGTGGTATAAGCTGAATTAGTGCCCTTTTTTCTGAAATAATGTAATAGCCTACATCCGTATAGTCTTCATCCCTTATAGTATAGAGGCCTACATACTAAGCGACTTAAAAGAAATATAAGATTTATGTTTCTTTTAACAAAATAAAAATAGTACATGTTGGTGAAAAATATATTCGGATGAACCCATAAAGGGACCGAAAGGAGCCGGATTGCAAAGAAATGCTCGGGCCTATTTAGACTCTCTCTCTCTGCTTATCTTTGTAGACGTAATGCCCGTTTACCAAAGGCAATAGTTTTTTGTCGCGTTTCAGGCACGACGGGATGACAAAGTTGTTTCCCCGTTTTACAAATCATCCAAATTTACCTTCACTGGTCTAGAGAAAAGCATCTAGCAGAACACGGCCTCTAAACAAAATAGAATAGATGAAGAACTTTTTAAAGGTTACGAAAAAACTTGAGAGCCCTAGAAAAGAGAAGAGAGGGCTTAGACATCTTAAAAGAAAATGGAGATATTCTTCCCGAGGACAAAGACTTTTTATACATCAGTGTTTGGTAAAATATGCAGATCGCAAGTGGGTCAGAGTGAACACTTTAAATACTGGACTCATCCATCATTTTTGAATTCAAAGGCCTTGACCTACTCTAGCCTTTGGCCTCAAATAGTAGACCTCTTACAATCTTAACAGAAATACGGCCTGACTCAAATTTCAAAATTAGATAAAAAAATATGGAAATAGCTCTTGCCATTCCATAGAAATTCAATAGAAAACCGAAGCAGACGTGAGTTTGATAACGATTGTATTGTCAGCAATCGAGAGAATTCTATGCATCAAATTGATTAAAAAAAAATTAAGCCCTTGGCTAAAAATAAAAATTCATTTTCTATGTTAAAGGTCACCAAAAAAAAATACTTTTTAATCTCTTTCAGTTTCTCAAAACTATTTTAGTAAGTCGAGAACAGTGTCGGTAGATAGCAAGGTCAGGTACGTAGACAGACATCAATTGGTTGGACTTTGATTACTTTAGTACTTTAGTACGTAGATAGACATCAATTGCACAGACTTTGATTACTTTTGTACTCTAGCACGTAGACAGACATCAATTGGTTGGACTGTGATTACTTTTGTACTCTAGTACGATTAGTACGTTAACAGACATAAATTGGTTGGACTGTGATTACTTTTGTACTCTAGTACTCTTGTACGTAGACAGACATCAATTGGTTGGACTGTGATTACTTTTGTACTCTAGTACGATTAGTACGTAGACAGACATCAATTGGTTGGACTGTGATTACTTTTGTACTCTAGTACTCTTGTACGTAGACAGACATCAATTGGTTGGACTGTGATTACTTTTGTACTCTAGTACGATTAGTACGTTAACAGACATAAATTGGTTGGACTGTGATTACTTTTGTACTCTAGTACGATTAGTACGTAGACAGACATCAATTGGTTGGACTGTGATTACTTTTGTACTCTAGTACGATTAGTACGTAGACAGACATCAATTGGTTGGACTGTGATTACTTTTGTACTCTAGTACGATTAGTACGTTAACAGACATAAATTGGTTGGACTGTGATTACTTTTGTACTCTAGTACGATTAGTACGTAGACAGACATCAATTGGTTGGACTGTGATTACTTTTGTACTCTAGTACGATTAGTACGTAGACAGACATCAATTGGTTGGACTGTGATTACTTTTGTACTCTAGTACGATTAGTACGTAGACAGACATCAATTGGTTGGACTGTGATTACTTTTGTACTCTAGTACGATTAGTACGTAGACAGACATCAATTGGTTGGACTGTGATTACTTTTGTACTCTAGTACGATTAGTACGTTAACAGACATAAATTGGTTGGACTGTGATTACTTTTGTACTCTAGTACGATTAGTACGTAGACAGACATCAATTGGTTGGACTGTGATTACTTTTGTACTCTAGTACTCTTGTACGTAGACAGACATCAATTGGTTGGACTGTGATTACTTTTGTACTCTAGTACTCTTGTACGTAGACAGACATCAATTGGTTGGACTGTGATTACTTTTGTACTCTAGTACTCTTGTACGTAGACAGACATCAATTGGTTGGACTGTGATTACTTTTGTACTCTAGTACGATTAGTACGTAGACAGACATCAATTGGTTGGACTGTGATTACTTTTGTACTCTAGTACGATTAGTACGTAGACAGACATCAATTGGTTGGACTGTGATTACTTTTGTACTCTAGTACTCTTGTACGTAGACAGACATAAATTGGTTGGACTGTGATTACTTTTGTACTCTAGTACGATTAGTACGTAGACAGACATCAATTGGTTGGACTGTGATTACTTTTGTACTCTAGTACGATTAGTACGTAGACAGACATCAATTGGTTGGACTGTGATTACTTTTGTACTCTAGTACGATTAGTACGTAGACAGACATCAATTGGTTGGACTGTGATTACTTTTGTACTCTAGTACGATTAGTACGTTAACAGACATAAATTGGTTGGACTGTGATTACTTTTGTACTCTAGTACGATTAGTACGTAGACAGACATCAATTGGTTGGACTGTGATTACTTTTGTACTCTAGTACGATTAGTACGTTAACAGACATCAATTGGTTGGACTGTGATTACTTTTGTACTCTAGTACGATTAGTACGTAGACAGACATCAATTGGTTGGACTGTGATTACTTTTGTACTCTAGTACTCTTGTACGTAGACAGACATCAATTGGTTGGACTTTGATTACTTTAGTACTCTAGTACTCTTGTACGTAGACAGACATCAATTGGTTGGACTTTGATTACTTTTGTACTCTAGTACTCTTGTACGTAGACAGACATCAATTGGTTGGACTTTGATTACTTTAGTACTCTAGTACTCTTGTACGTAGACAGACATCAATTGGTTGGACTTTGATTACTTTAGTACTCTAGTACTCTTGTACGTAGACAGACATCAATTGGTTGGACTTTGATTACTTTTGTACTCTAGTACTCTTGTACGTTGACAGACATCAATTGGTTGGACTTTGATTACTTTTGTACTCTAGTACTCTTGTACGTAGACAGACATCAATTGGTTGGACTTTGATTACTTTTGTACTCTAGTACTCTTGTACGTTGACAGACATCAATTGGTTGGACTTTGATTACTTTTGTACTCTAGTACGATTAGTACGTAGACAGACATCAATTGGTTGGACTGTGATTACTTTTGTACTCTAGTACGATTAGTACGTAGACAGACATCAATTGGTTGGACTGTGATTACTTTTGTACTCTAGTACGATTAGTACGTTAACAGACATAAATTGGTTGGACTGTGATTACTTTTGTACTCTAGTACGATTAGTACGTAGACAGACATCAATTGGTTGGACTGTGATTACTTTTGTACTCTAGTACGATTAGTACGTTAACAGACATCAATTGGTTGGACTGTGATTACTTTTGTACTCTAGTACGATTAGTACGTAGACAGACATCAATTGGTTGGACTGTGATTACTTTTGTACTCTAGTACGATTAGTACGTAGACAGACATCAATTGGTTGGACTGTGATTACTTTTGTACTCTAGTACGATTAGTACGTAGACAGACATCAATTGGTTGGACTGTGATTACTTTTGTACTCTAGTACTCTTGTACGTAGACAGACATCAATTGGTTGGACTTTGATTACTTTAGTACTCTAGTACTCTTGTACGTAGACAGACATCAATTGGTTGGACTTTGATTACTTTTGTACTCTAGTACTCTTGTACGTAGACAGACATCAATTGGTTGGACTTTGATTACTTTAGTACTCTAGTACTCTTGTACGTAGACAGACATCAATTGGTTGGACTTTGATTACTTTAGTACTCTAGTACTCTTGTACGTAGACAGACATCAATTGGTTGGACTTTGATTACTTTTGTACTCTAGTACTCTTGTACGTTGACAGACATCAATTGGTTGGACTTTGATTACTTTTGTACTCTAGTACTCTTGTACGTAGACAGACATCAATTGGTTGGACTTTGATTACTTTTGTACTCTAGTACTCTTGTACGTTGACAGACATCAATTGGTTGGACTTTGATTACTTTTGTACTCTAGTACGATTAGTACGTAGACAGACATCAATTGGTTGGACTGTGATTACTTTTGTACTCTAGTACGATTAGTACGTAGACAGACATCAATTGGTTGGACTGTGATTACTTTTGTACTCTAGTACGATTAGTACGTTAACAGACATAAATTGGTTGGACTGTGATTACTTTTGTACTCTAGTACGATTAGTACGTAGACAGACATCAATTGGTTGGACTGTGATTACTTTTGTACTCTAGTACGATTAGTACGTTAACAGACATCAATTGGTTGGACTGTGATTACTTTTGTACTCTAGTACGATTAGTACGTAGACAGACATCAATTGGTTGGACTGTGATTACTTTTGTACTCTAGTACGATTAGTACGTAGACAGACATCAATTGGTTGGACTGTGATTACTTTTGTACTCTAGTACGATTAGTACGTAGACAGACATCAATTGGTTGGACTGTGATTACTTTTGTACTCTAGTACGATTAGTACGTTAACAGACATAAATTGGTTGGACTGTGATTACTTTTGTACTCTAGTACGATTAGTACGTAGACAGACATCAATTGGTTGGACTGTGATTACTTTTGTACTCTAGTACGATTAGTACGTTAACAGACATTAATTGGTTGGACTGTGATTACTTTTGTACTCTAGTACGATTAGTACGTAGACAGACATCAATTGGTTGGACTGTGATTACTTTTGTACTCTAGTACTCTTGTACGTAGACAGACATCAATTGGTTGGACTTTGATTACTTTAGTACTCTAGTACTCTTGTACGTAGACAGACATCAATTGGTTGGACTTTGATTACTTTTGTACTCTAGTACTCTTGTACGTAGACAGACATCAATTGGTTGGACTTTGATTACTTTAGTACTCTAGTACTCTTGTACGTAGACAGACATCAATTGGTTCGACTTTGATTACTTTAGTACTCTAGTACTCTTGTACGTAGACAGACATCAATTGGTTGGACTTTGATTACTTTTGTACTCTAGTACTCTTGTACGTTGACAGACATCAATTGGTTGGACTTTGATTACTTTTGTACTCTAGTACTCTTGTACGTAGACAGACATCAATTGGTTGGACTTTGATTACTTTTGTACTCTAGTACTCTTGTACGTTGACAGACATCAATTGGTTGGACTTTGATTACTTTTGTACTCTAGTACTCTTGTACGTAGACAGACATCAATTGGTTGGACTGTGATTACTTTTGTACTCTAGTACTCTTGTACGTTGACAGACATCAATTGGTTGGACTGTG
Organism: Biomphalaria glabrata; assembly: GCF_947242115.1. Lineage (NCBI taxonomy): Eukaryota > Metazoa > Mollusca > Gastropoda > Planorbidae > Biomphalaria > Biomphalaria glabrata. Next base: position 4,528,379 of record NC_074728.1, read on the forward strand.
ATTACTTTTGTACTCTAGTACTCTTGTACGTTGACAGACATCAATTGGTTGGACTGTGATTACTTTTGTACTCTAGTACTCTTGTACGTAGACAGACATCAATTGGTTGGACTGTGATTACTTTTGTACTCTAGTACTCTTGTACGTAGACAGACATTAATTGGTTGGACTGTGATTACTTTTGTACTCTAGTACGATTAGTACGTAGACAGACATCAATTGGTTGGACTGTGATTACTTTTGTACTCTAGTACTCTTGTACGTAGACAGACATCAATTGGTTGGACTGTGATTACTTTTGTACTCTAGTACGATTAGTACGTTAACAGACATAAATTGGTTGGACTGTGATTACTTTTGTACTCTAGTACGATTAGTACGTAGACAGACATCAATTGGTTGGACTGTGATTACTTTTGTACTCTAGTACGATTAGTACGTAGACAGACATCAATTGGTTGGACTGTGATTACTTTTGTACTCTAGTACGATTAGTACGTTAACAGACATAAATTGGTTGGACTGTGATTACTTTTGTACTCTAGTACGATTAGTACGTAGACAGACATCAATTGGTTGGACTGTGATTACTTTTGTACTCTAGTACGATTAGTACGTAGACAGACATCAATTGGTTGGACTGTGATTACTTTTGTACTCTAGTACGATTAGTACGTAGACAGACATCAATTGGTTGGACTGTGATTACTTTTGTACTCTAGTACGATTAGTACGTAGACAGACATCAATTGGTTGGACTGTGATTACTTTTGTACTCTAGTACGATTAGTACGTTAACAGACATAAATTGGTTGGACTGTGATTACTTTTGTACTCTAGTACGATTAGTACGTAGACAGACATCAATTGGTTGGACTGTGATTACTTTTGTACTCTAGTACTCTTGTACGTAGACAGACATCAATTGGTTGGACTGTGATTACTTTTGTACTCTAGTACTCTTGTACGTAGACAGACATCAATTGGTTGGACTGTGATTACTTTTGTACTCTAGTACTCTTGTACGTAGACAGACATCAATTGGTTGGACTGTGATTACTTTTGTACTCTAGTACGATTAGTACGTAGACAGACATCAATTGGTTGGACTGTGATTACTTTTGTACTCTAGTACGATTAGTACGTAGACAGACATCAATTGGTTGGACTGTGATTACTTTTGTACTCTAGTACTCTTGTACGTAGACAGACATAAATTGGTTGGACTGTGATTACTTTTGTACTCTAGTACGATTAGTACGTAGACAGACATCAATTGGTTGGACTGTGATTACTTTTGTACTCTAGTACGATTAGTACGTAGACAGACATCAATTGGTTGGACTGTGATTACTTTTGTACTCTAGTACGCTTAGTACGTAGACAGACATCAATTGGTTGGACTGTGATTACTTTTGTACTCTAGTACGATTAGTACGTTAACAGACATAAATTGGTTGGACTGTGATTACTTTTGTACTCTAGTACAATTAGTACGTAGACAGACATCAATTGGTTGGACTGTGATTACTTTTGTACTCTAGTACGATTAGTACGTTAACAGACATCAATTGGTTGGACTGTGATTACTTTTGTACTCTAGTACGATTAGTACGTAGACAGACATCAATTGGTTGGACTTTGATTACTTTTGTACTCTAGTACTCTTGTACGTAGACAGACATCAATTGGTTGGACTTTGATTACTTTAGTACTCTAGTACTCTTGTACGTAGACAGACATCAATTGGTTGGACTTTGATTACTTTAGTACTCTAGTACTCTTGTACGTAGACAGACATCAATTGGTTGGACTTTGATTACTTTTGTACTCTAGTACTCTTGTACGTTGACAGACATCAATTGGTTGGACTTTGATTACTTTTGTACTCTAGTACTCTTGTACGTAGACAGACATCAATTGGTTGGACTTTGATTACTTTTGTACTCTAGTACTCTTGTACGTTGACAGACATCAATTGGTTGGACTTTGATTACTTTTGTACTCTAGTACGATTAGTACGTAGACAGACATCAATTGGTTGGACTGTGATTACTTTTGTACTCTAGTACGATTAGTACGTAGACAGACATCAATTGGTTGGACTGTGATTACTTTTGTACTCTAGTACTCTTGTACGTAGACAGACATCAATTGGTTGGACTTTGATTACTTTTGTACTCTAGTACTCTTGTACGTTGACAGACATCAATTGGTTGGACTTTGATTACTTTTGTACTCTAGTACGATTAGTACGTAGACAGACATCAATTGGTTGGACTGTGATTACTTTTGTACTCTAGTACGATTAGTACGTAGACAGACATCAATTGGTTGGACTGTGATTACTTTTGTACTCTAGTACGATTAGTATGTTAACAGACATAAATTGGTTGGACTGTGATTACTTTTGTACTCTAGTACGATTAGTACGTAGACAGACATCAATTGGTTGGACTGTGATTACTTTTGTACTCTAGTACGATTAGTACGTTAACAGACATCAATTGGTTGGACTGTGATTACTTTTGTACTCTAGTACGATTAGTACGTAGACAGACATCAATTGGTTGGACTGTGATTACTTTTGTACTCTAGTACGATTAGTACGTAGACAGACATCAATTGGTTGGACTGTGATTACTTTTGTACTCTAGTACGATTAGTACGTAGACAGACATCAATTGGTTGGACTGTGATTACTTTTGTACTCTAGTACTCTTGTACGTAGACAGACATCAATTGGTTGGACTTTGATTACTTTAGTACTCTAGTACTCTTGTACGTAGACAGACATCAATTGGTTGGACTTTGATTACTTTTGTACTCTAGTACTCTTGTACGTAGACAGACATCAATTGGTTGGACTTTGATTACTTTAGTACTCTAGTACTCTTGTACGTAGACAGACATCAATTGGTTGGACTTTGATTACTTTAGTACTCTAGTACTCTTGTACGTAGACAGACATCAATTGGTTGGACTTTGATTACTTTTGTACTCTAGTACTCTTGTACGTTGACAGACATCAATTGGTTGGACTTTGATTACTTTTGTACTCTAGTACTCTTGTACGTAGACAGACATCAATTGGTTGGACTTTGATTACTTTTGTACTCTAGTACTCTTGTACGTTGACAGACATCAATTGGTTGGACTTTGATTACTTTTGTACTCTAGTACGATTAGTACGTAGACAGACATCAATTGGTTGGACTGTGATTACTTTTGTACTCTAGTACGATTAGTACGTAGACAGACATCAATTGGTTGGACTGTGATTACTTTTGTACTCTAGTACGATTAGTACGTTAACAGACATAAATTGGTTGGACTGTGATTACTTTTGTACTCTAGTACGATTAGTACGTAGACAGACATCAATTGGTTGGACTGTGATTACTTTTGTACTCTAGTACGATTAGTACGTTAACAGACATCAATTGGTTGGACTGTGATTACTTTTGTACTCTAGTACGATTAGTACGTAGACAGACATCAATTGGTTGGACTGTGATTACATTTGTACTCTAGTACGATTAGTACGTAGACAGACATCAATTGGTTGGACTGTGATTACTTTTGTACTCTAGTACGATTAGTACGTAGACAGACATCAATTGGTTGGACTGTGATTACTTTTGTACTCTAGTACGATTAGTACGTTAACAGACATAAATTGGTTGGACTGTGATTACTTTTGTACTCTAGTACGATTAGTACGTAGACAGACATCAATTGGTTGGACTGTGATTACTTTTGTACTCTAGTACGATTAGTACGTTAACAGACATTAATTGGTTGGACTGTGATTACTTTTGTACTCTAGTACGATTAGTACGTAGACAGACATCAATTGGTTGGACTGTGATTACTTTTGTACTCTAGTACTCTTGTACGTAGACAGACATCAATTGGTTGGACTTTGATTACTTTAGTACTCTAGTACTCTTGTACGTAGACAGACATCAATTGGTTGGACTTTGATTACTTTTGTACTCTAGTACTCTTGTACGTAGACAGACATCAATTGGTTGGACTTTGATTACTTTAGTACTCTAGTACTCTTGTACGTAGACAGACATCAATTGGTTGGACTTTGATTACTTTAGTACTCTAGTACTCTTGTACGTAGACAGACATCAATTGGTTGGACTTTGATTACTTTTGTACTCTAGTACTCTTGTACGTTGACAGACATCAATTGGTTGGACTTTGATTACTTTTGTACTCTAGTACTCTTGTACGTAGACAGACATCAATTGGTTGGACTTTGATTACTTTTGTACTCTAGTACTCTTGTACGTTGACAGACACATCAAGAGCGCATGCCATGAAGGCCTCCATTTTTAATATATATATATTACTTTCTCGACAATGAAATAAAGGTTGAGTGGCCTACGCATATCCTTGTGTTAATCTAGTGGTGCATGTTAATTAGAGACTGAAACTCTGTTAAACCATTGATTTTCTCTGGCTGATTCATGAAACCCGTTCCTTGCTCTAATGAGCGGAGGAAAAAAAAAGCACTTATATAAACTCGCCCTAGCATATGGAACATGATGGGACGAGTGCTGAAGCGCTTGGTTACCCGAACCTGTGGTCCTGGGTTCGAATCTTGGTGAAGACTGGGATTTTGACTTTCGGAATTTTTAGGGGCTCTCGAGTCCACCCAACTTTAACTCTTACTCTCCGTAATTATTTACCACATTCTGGTGGAATCAACGTTGGTATCGTCAGTTAGGAGAGAAAGAGTTAATGGGCACACCTAACTGAAGTTGAAGTAAGTAAAGGTACTTGGTCCTTGTGCTGGCCACGTGACACCCTGTTCGTTAATCGTCGTCCAAAGAAACAGATGACTTTAATAGCATCTGCCTCATAGATCGTCAGGTCTGAAAGGGGAAACTCTACTTTAAGTAAAAAATTTAGACATTATAAGGCCTAAAGCTTTTTGAGATATGGGGCTCCTTGGTAAGCAGCATATGGCAATTTATTCCTTTTTTTTCTGCTATATGTGGATTGGAACCTCAGTAAGGAATTGATTTTTAATTACGGGATTTTAAGGGTTCGTTATTGTGCTGGCCACAAGACATTCGATAAAAAAAAAAATTTCCTCTTTCTGACCTTGCGGTCTAAAGGGCAGATGATGCATGTAGATTTTAAAAACAATAAAAAAAAATTTCCCTTTCAAATAGTGTGATCTATAGAGCAGATGAATCTGTGCCACGGGGTTCACGAGGGAGTCATGCGGCCAGCACAACGACCGACCGCCTTTACTTTTTCCCAACTAATGTCAGGTATCATTAGAGCTGGGTCGACTCAGAGGCGCCTAAAAGGTCCCGAAATTTAAACAAAATCCATATTTGCACAGGGATTTAAGCCCGAGATCCCCTGTTTCGGAGTCAAGCGTATTACCACTCAGCCACCGCGCCTCCGTAAAGAGATAAAGGAGATTAGTATAGGCGATTACATTTTTACGGTAACTTATTAGGTGCTGTAATATCTGTACAAGATCTTTTATACATAGTTATGTTTTTTTGACAGAAGAAATTTTCTTTGGGCCCTTTTGAAAGAGAATACTATAAAATCGATTCCTGTATTACTATTACAGGCAACACTTTAATTACAAACGACCCTTTTCACGTTGGCTCACCATTGAAGTGGGAAGCGTGGTCGAGAGGCTAAGTGAACTTGGGATGGCTTGGCTACCTAGAAGGGGGCTCGAGGTTCGACACCCGACTTGGGCAGAGTTGTGTTCACTGAGGCAGCAACCAACTCCTAGATACACCCTCCCCACCACTGGTCCACAAAAGGCATTGGAGCATGCTATAAGTAGCGCTACATATATAATAAAAAAAAATTTTACAAAAACAGTGAAGGCCCACCTATATGTCCATTTAGCCACTTTAGCTTTAAAGGCTTTTGTTATCAGCTGAGTAACTGAGTTAAAATAATACACGATTACATTTAAATATATTGTCAGAGCATCTCAACAATGAATGATGATAATTTCTAGATTAAAAATAGTTGATAATTCTTTAAAACAAATATTTTTGTTTCCACAGCGCTGAGGAAGGATGAAGAGTTTACTCGATCTAATGTTTATGTTTAAAATATGTAGATCTACGGGTTAAATAAATACTGTTAGTAATACATTTTATGTTGTTATATTGTTTTCATAATTAAGGAAGGTAATAGTTTACTTTACTTTCCTATTTTGACTTTTGATTTTTTTTTGTTTAACTTTGTTACAATACCACTATTTAAGTCACACAATCATGGGATACAGGCAAAGGGTGGGTTGACGCGATTCTCGAAAACGGATCCAACAATTTTACAAGAAATTTGACAGTTGATTTATATCGTTGGACTCAAAGTCGCCCTCGGATCTCAAAATTAATAATCTCAGTCTTAACCAGGATTCGAACCCGTGACCCCTCGGTTCGGAAGGTAAGCGCTTTACCGCTCAGCCACCGAGCCTCCAGAGATTCTCCATACTTCTACATTAAAATCATTTTAAGCTAAAAATGGAAAAGCTCAGAAAATTTAATTTTTTAACAGTGCATAAAGTTATATACCCTTAAAAGCATCTGTTATCACCACTTTTTTTCACTGCCATAGGCAATAACACCTGGTTGCGTGCGGCCTCAGAGCGAGACAGCTGGAGGTCGCTTACAAAGTCCACGAAATACACATTTGAGACGAAAAGAAAATCCGCTGCCGAGGACAGACGTCGACGGTGAAAAGTAATTCTAAATCGACCACCGGCGGGAAATGTTTATGCCTACGCTTAGTATGGCAAAACATGTAGGTCACAGCTGGGGCTGCGTAGCCAAGGGAAAATACTGCATTCTTCGTTAATATTCGGTTTCGTAGACAAGCCTTATTATTTCGTACACCGGTTAACACAAAAAGATTTCTTTTTTTCTATATTTTCCGTCCTATATAAAAATCCTCGATGAAATGAAACTACACAAACACACCCTCTTGGTGAGCTTCTAAGAAAAATGACCGCACAAAGTGGCATTCCAACTGAACGGAAGTGTGATGGGAAAGACACAAAAGATACAAACCATTATTGATGTTCTTTTAAAGTTAAAGCCAAGTAAAAAATGGTAACAAGAATATATCTTATCAATTAAATTAAAGACATTCTTACAAATACAAAAAAAATAGAAGATAATTTATTTCTAAGACTATTCATGCGCTAATCTAAATCTAATCGTGCAAGTAAATAAGAAACTTAAAATCCAGTGGCGTAGCTAGGGTGGGTGGAAGAGGGGGAAAATTTGAAAATCTCCCCGGGCTCCCACTTGATGGGAGGACTTAAACGAGTGTTTTCTACATTAAATATTAAATATTACGCAAAATGCAGGAGCCACCAAAGAGGTCAAGCCCCCCAGTCCCCCAAATGTTGGAAAATTCTTAGCTACGCCCCTGCGTCAATAATTATTCCCGGCTGATCCGAATCCAGGCAGCTTTTCTTGTCACATGATGTAATGGCACAAGACGATCTCATTTCCTTTCCGCTTGTGATCCCTTCTGAGGCATAGGCGGCTAGTGTTTGTCAAACTTTACTGTTAACACTGTTTGCCAATCTGTTCTAGTATCCACTAGTCACTACGCTGCTGACGGTGACCACTGCAACTATGAGCATGTCTTCTATTAAATATTACGGTAAATGCCCATTTTTTATTCTCACACTTTTGTAATCGTTTGTCTTCTGTCTAAGTCTCGTCTCTAGTTTATAAAATATACATTTACTTTAAATAGTCCTATATGAGAAGATGGTAATATTTCTTCCTTTTTATTACTTGTCATAAGATCATCCATAGAAAATATGTATAGAAATGTGTGTTTTTAATTTATACAACATTTAAATTTAATTCATTGTTCCACGACTTATCGGTTATCAGGACATTGAATTGTCCAAAGGAGGGCTGAAAGGACTACAAAGCCCTACAAAGTAGGACAATAAATTACAAGATAGATAATAAACTTAAAAAAAAACAACTATTCTTCCAATTATATTTAAGAAATATGTCAGTAAAATCTATTATACTCGGCAGGTCCTCTCTGCATTTCTTTGACAAGGCAGCTCTCTCTTCAGAGTCTAGTGCCTGAGATGAATGTTTCTCAATAAATGGAGAGTCTGATTCTCTCTTTAGGCCGCAGTGGGTCGACCAGCGGAAAAACAAATTAAGCGATAATTTGACGAATATTTAAGATGCTCTGATTATTGAGTTGTATTTGAACAGCCTTAGATATACATACCCCAGTGTTCATGAATTAAGATTTTTTAAAATGTCATTAAGACTTTCTATAATGCAAATGATTTTAAGTTGAAAAAAAAAAAGAACCGGTCAAACAATTAAAAATCCCTCTCATCCCTTCCCCATTCCTTTAGATTATTATTATAGCTTTTATATAGCGCTACTTTCATGCTTATAGCATGCTCAGAGCGCTTTGGTCCAATCACATTTGTGGACCAGTGGGGGAAGGGGTATCTAGGAGTTGGTTTTCCGTGCTGCATTTAGGCGCTCAGTAAACACAACTATGCCCGAGTCGGGTGTCGAACCTCGAGCCCCCTTCTAGGTAGCCAAGACAAGCCAAGTTCAAGCGCACTTAGCCTCTCGACCACGCTTCCCACTAGATACAGTAGAAAGGTACATAACAATCCATCAATAATAAGTGACTTCGTAGGTTTAAGGACATTTGCACAACGTAGGACAATGCCTTTGAGACGGAGGACATGACCTGAGACAAAAACGACATTTCCTCATTTAGCTGGACATCTGGTAACCCTAAACACAGCTACATTTGGTGTGGATTTTTCAGTCCTAGATTATCTAACATGTTTGTCTATTAGCGATTTTATACATTTTAAGTATTAAAAATTATAGGTAACATTTCAAATATATATTATGCTACATCATTATAAATCTACCGTTAGTTTATCTTACGTGTAAAATGTAGGCCTAAATTATAGTTGTGTATTTTATGAATTTAGGTGATACATACCTGGTGACGTATCCAGCAATGTATGGAGATGTTAACACAGTTCTGTTTCTGCTGACCACTGCTTCGCTGGAAACGGTCATAGTAATATTTTTTTTAAAATTATTTTATGGGCATGTAACACCCCAATGTCATTGGTGTTACCGGATTAGTGTGCTGTAAATACCTCTTCTGGTATTGATGTAATGTTCTTCTTATTATTAATTAAATACTTATATCTTCATGGCTTTGTAGTGTATTCTTACTGTGTGCTTCGACCACAAGACATATAACGTTTTGAAATTTTGCTGAGGAGAAAGGATTGAATGAATGACAATGGCTGATATAACTGCTCCTGTTGCTACAGCTTGGCCCCTATTGTGGGGAATCTCATTGTTTATTAATTAGCCCCTGGTTCGAATGACTATGGACACTAAAATTAATAAGAAGAAGTTGGCATATGGAGTGTAATTATCTTCGAGTGTAAGAGTCTAAAACTTTTTAAAAACTTTTTTAGATTAGTTTTGTATTTCTATTGTCGTGTTTGTGTTTGTAATGTTATTACAGCGCCTTGAGCCTACATTTTGTTTGTTAACAGCGCTTTATAAATAAAATTATTATTATTATTATTAAGATCTCTACATAGGAAATTCTTAACAAAACCAGCCATTGCCTAACAAAGCAAACATTCTTGATAGCTCCATATAACTGTTTAGTTTTATCTTTAAAAGTAATGATTTTTTTTTTGTCTGTCAGATCTCTATGTTAGTCTATCAAGAAAGCAATTTAGTACAAACAGAGGACCTGCATTTCAGCCGACTGGATCCTATTACTGTAAACAGACCAGGAATGTAGGTTACAGTGAATATACTTGGACAAACTGCTTAAGATATACTTTAAGTTGAAGGTGATGTGGGATCTCTGGCAGAGAGGCTTAAACCACTTGGCTTCCTATCAAACGGGCTCAAGGTTCGACATCCGACTCGAGCAGAGTTGTCTTTACTGAGCGACTTAAGGCAGCACGGAAAACCTTCTCCCAGATGCTGAGATAATAAGATTGGACCATAGCGCTCTAAGCATGCTACAATTATGAAAGTTGTGCTATTTAAAAAAAAAAGATATTTAACTCTTTCTCTTCATAATTATTTTCCACGTTCCGACGGAATTCTTCATTTTGCTCAGCAGTATTTTACTACCCCTTTTTTAAATTAAGCTTTACTAACGTTTTCGTTGGTTATGAGAAAATGTTTTATTTAGTAAAGAATTAAATGGGAAAGCAGGTTCTTATTATATAAGACAAAGTCAAGTTTATAAAATCAATCATTAATTTTAATTCAATGAGTTCAAACAAACGATGGTATCACCAATTAGGAGAGAAAGAGTTAAACAACATATTTGATAAGACTTTTAAGTCTACACTCCAATGCACATACATTATTTCAATGTGGTTTACTTTTTTGTTTTGATTAGTTTTAGCCAAGCTATAAAGAAAACGGATTCACATAAGATCTTATAGGGTTTTTTCATTCTCTTATATAGAGGCGGTGAGCAGCTCATTATGGCCACGTCTTCAGTGCTGGAGATCCATATGGGTCATTAACAAATATTACTTGAAAGACGAAGCATTAGCATTAAGAAAGTAATTATTGTTAAAAGTCGATACTGAATGATGTGTTATGACACATCTACTTATAAAAGATGGTAAAAGTGCCTTCCCCTTTCAGACCTTGCGCGATCTATAAAGCAGATGATGTAAAGGTCATCTTTTTCTGTGGCCCACGGTTAACTTTTCCACTACTAATGTCAGGGCTGGATGTACGCCAAAGTTCCCGAGATTAAAATTCCAAATCTTCACCAGGATTTGAACCCGCTCGGTTTCGGAAGTCAAGCGCTTTACCACTCAGCCACCGCGCCTCCATAAGGTGGTACATACCTTAAAAATGACTTTTTTTTTTTTAGGTCACAAAAAACTTTCCGATTTGTATAGTGGGAAGGGGCAGGGTGAACATCAATATCATAATATGCCACCGTGTTAAGGGAAAAATATTTTACTATTCCGAGATTGTAGTGGGACCACACATGCATTTAAACCAGCCGTGTGGCGTTCAGTTCTGAGGTCACCATTTATTTCAAATCTAGCTTTCTCCAACATCACGCCGTTTTTGCTACACTAAAATAAATAAAATTATGCCTTCTATATAGCGCTCCTTAAACCTCCTTTCACTCTAATAGAATGCTCAGAGCGCTATGGTTCAATCACTTTTGTGGACCCGTGGGAAGGAGAAGGTTTTCCGTGCTGCCTTTAGTCGCTCAGTTAACACAACTCTGCTCGAGTCGGGTGTCGAATCCTGAGCCCCCCCTTGATAGGAAGCTAAGCCTCTCTACCATGCTTCCCACAATGTAAGAAATCTTTATTTATTTAAACTTTACTATATTTATCAATGTTAAGATCGTTTTGATAGAAATGTGTTGTTTTTTTTTCTTTGAAGAAAAGGCGATGTCCGCATGATCAGACCCTGCTACAGATTTAATGGGAACCGATACTTCCGTCTGACAGTTGTATTGCTGGACTCTACAACCTCACTGGCAAGCTTTGCTGCAATACCTCTAGAAATGTGGTCCACGATCTATTACTTTGTGGTTCTGCGGTAAGTCCGCCTGATAGAAAGTCCTGTGATAGTGAATCAGTGACATTTAATTCACACGTCCACGTCTGTTTCATGACTTTGTAAGAATTGGAATCCTTTTTTTTTTTTTAATGGACCTCATTCAACAATCGTAAACAAACAACATTTAGCCACGTGATACTATTAATAAAACAACGAGAAAAAAAAAGTATCACGTGACAGGAATAATGTTTTGAAGAGATAGAGAATCACGTGGCTAAATGTTGTATGTTTACGATTGTTGAATGAGGTCCATTTAGGACTGTATTGTATCAGTTAACAGAAATAGAGATCTACTAAATTGAAGTAGGTTTCAGATTCTTTCTGCTGACTTAAGCAACTCAATACCAATGAACCTCTTATTTAAATGTCCTGTCTTGGTACTTGGCATCCAAAGACGCCTATTATAGTCCAGATAAGGATTAGCTACAAGCCATATTACTCTAGCACTATCAAATTACATCTAAATCGACCACAGGCTGTCAATGGTTATGCTTGCTTTAAATGTGGCAAAATATGTAGGTGACATCTGGGGGCTGCGTAGTCACGGGAAATACTGCTTTCCTCATTGATCTTCCTACTCGAAGACAAGCTGATCTTTTAAGAAATAAATCTATTTTTAATATATCCATTTGTCATAAGAATAGATTCAACAGCTTATTGGGCTCCAATGTTACCACACACAAATGTTACCACACACAAATGTTACCACACACAAATGTTACCACACACAAATGTTACCACACACAAAGACACACAGACGCACAGACTGAGACAGCAATAACAATAGCTCTCTTTGGCTTTCACAATCGGGAAGATGCTTTGAAAAAGTCCAAAGTTGTTTTATTTTGCTCCCTACATCTACATAAAAATTATGTTTTGAGAAATTGTATTTTTAATTAAACAAGAAAAACGTTTAAAATATATATTTTTTTTAAAGCCAATACTTCCATTACCAAACTTCAAATCTAATAAAATAGTTTTAAAACTTTTAAAAAATATTTGTTGCATTTCAAGTATCGAACCCTCAGCCCTTCAGGTGCTTGAAATCCTTGAATGTCCGCATTTTTTTTTAAATCGGCCATCCTGTAAGACGTACTTAAGAGATGGTTTATTAGTTTGTTTATTATATGGACATCTAGGTCTAAAACTAGAGCTAAAACTCTGATTTAAAGCTCTTTAAGATCTAGTTTAGATCTACTTCTAGATCTAAACCAGTCATATAATCTATATAACCTATATTAAATTTACGTAAAAATATAAGAGACGCTTATAAACTTCAATAAAATTGAAACAACTTTGAATTACGGTAATATGGTTGACCACGCCATGTTGGCTCTATACCTAGTTTTGTATATCTCAAGCCAAATTTACATTAACTTATTTTTTACTTTGAAAAATTATAACGATCAATCTAGAATTTTCCCCGTGTGGCCAACGAGCTAGTAATTCTTTTCTCAGCGAAATAAATCAACTGTCAAATTCATAGGAAAATGGTAAGAGCAGTATTTCAAATCAGCGTGCACCCTCCTTGAAGGAATGACTTGAACAGAGGTAGTGTTTAAAAAAATGCGATTTATTTCCCCTTGCTTTTTTATCGTACCAATTGGATTGATGATTTTTATTTTGTTGAATCACTTTAGCTCAAGCTCAGTTCTGTATCTCCTCGCTGGAGTGTCGCTCAATGTCACCTTGACACCAAAGTTTGAGCACGTGAGCTACGTGTACCATTTCCGGGAGGAGCTCTACCGCTCTGGGGCCAAACTGATGTTTCAGCTGGATAGGTAAGAAACAAACATAGGACTAAATTGCAGGGCGGGCCCTAGGTCGATTTAGGCCCCGTGCCCCGCAATTTACGTTCAACGTATCTCTATCAGTCATCGCTCTTGTCAAAGGTGTAGAGCTTTAACACTTTCTCTCCGTCACTATTTTCCACGTTTCAACGGAATTCTTCCTATTGCTGAGCAGTATTTCACTACTCAAATTTTGAATTAAGCTTTAAAAAACCTTTTCGTTTGTTATCAGAAAATGTTTTAGTTGGTAAAGAGTTAAAGGGGACTGCATACACTTTTTAAATAAGACTAAAGTAAAGTTTATACAAATCAAACATTAATTTAATTTAATGAGTTCAAATCAACGATGGTATCGTTAGTTAGGAGAGAAAGAGTTAAAGTGTTAACATATTTAGTGGTTGACGTAACATTAATCAACCCACTGGCACCTATTGCATTTGTGTTGCTTCCCATGCGAGCTGTATAATACATGTAGATATGATGACCTCGCTTAATAGTAATAGTCACTATTGTAAAACAAAACAAAATATTAAAGGAATTGCCAATCATGCTTCTATAAAATTGGGCCCCGCAATTTATATAGGTCGGTCCTGCTAAATGGTAATAACAATATATAACAATATATAATAGAGCGGCAACAACGGCGCATGCATTTGATGTGTATCTTTTTTCTCTGTAGCAATGACAAAATGTCTACGTTATGTTATATATGCGGACGCCGTGGCTGAGTGGTTAAGCGCTTGGCTTCCGTAGTTAGGGTCCTGTGTTTGAACGTCGGTGAAGACTGGTATTTTGAATTTTGGGATCTTAGGGCGCCTCTGAGTTCATGTAAGTCTAACTGACTGTGAATAAGTAAAAGGCTGTTGGTCGTTGTGCTGGCCACATGAAACCCTGATTGTTAACTGTTGGCCAAAGAAACAGATGGCCATGACATCATTAGCCCTATAGGTGACAAGGTTTGAAAGGGGAACTTCCTTTTATGTTATGTATTTTGACACTGGATACATCTCATATGGTGGTTTCTATATTATTTAAAATTATATAGTGCTCATTGGTATATTCTCGGGTGTCCCATTCATATATGATGTAACACTTTTTTCAACAATATAGCCCTTCTTTATGATCTAATAATAAAAAGAAAAAACTTCATACATATTCAAGTCAAAAATAAAATTCTAAGGGAAAGAACTCCGCACTTACAACTGTATAACTCACGAATGTAGACATTATTGCCCGCTTTCGATATCAAACAAAATAATTAATCACCAATAATTAATTGGCTTAAAGGTGTTTTTTTTAAATCGATTTATGTTTTTTAAGGTAATTAAATTTTAAAAAAATGGAAATGGGAGAAATAACGTGTACAAACATTTTATATTCTTCTCTAGCAATCTTGGATTCCCAATTTCATTTTGTAACAAGGCGGGCCATGGCTCTGTGAGTGGTAAGTTTTAATACAAATAAAAACATATATAGATTATTACGTTGGCTTAGGAAACTTTAGGCGTCTCTACCATAGATCAGATGCATGTATAAGATGTGTTCGTGGTCACCATGAAGCACTTTTAATGGTCTGCAATCTGCTGCTAAATGCTGTCCTGGAATGATAAACCAGTTCTTTAACTCTGCATGCTTCATCAAGAGGTTCAGTTAGCAAACTATATCTTTTCAAGAAGCGTGGTCGAGAGCAAAATCGGCCCGGGCATTTCTAAACAATCCACCCCACAATGTATATCATATGATGGGCATACAATTCTAGGTCAACCTGTCCTCAAAATCATGTGTACAGTTTGATAAGGCCTTATGTTGCTTTTTAATTGCAAGGATGAAGTCTACTAGTAGCTTTGTCTAAGAATGTAGGATGCTACATTATATTGGAAAATGTTTTGACATTAGTAGAGTCAGTAAATGATTTCTTTTAAATACTTCGCTCAGAGGGCCCTTCTCATAAGGAATACTATAAAACCTTTAACACGTGCCTTAGTGACATTCATGCTTATTTTATAAAATACAGACGTGATGTCAAAAAAGAAGACGATTACGTGTTCCTTCAGGCCCATTTGGGTACCGGCCCATCGGGCATTTGCCCGAATGCCCATATTGCCAGTCCGTCCCTGGTCGAGAGGCTAAGTGCGCTTGAACTTGGCTTGGCTTGGCTACGTATAAAGAGGGCTCGAGGTTTGACACCCGACTCGGGCAGAGTTGTGTTTACTGAGCGCCTGAAGGCAGCACGGAAAAACCTTATCCTAGATACCCCCTCCCCCCACTGGTCCACAACTGAGCATGCTATAAGCATGAAAGTAGCGCTATATAAAAGCCATTTGAAATGCTAGGACTATATGTGCACCAGAGCATGTAATATCTGTTTACCGGTCTATATTCCAATTTGTTAATTATTTTAGTTTTGTGGTACATATTGGAATGTGGAGCTACAAATATCACTAATTCTGTATTGTAAATGCCTTTATTGAATTGAGTTCCAACGCTGATGTGTAAAAACAAAAACAAAAAAAAAAAAGTTGAAGAAATGAGTTGAGGGCGATCTTCTTGCTTCCTTTTACATTTAATATCAGGTGACCGAGCCTCGCTCGGATGAATATTTGTTAAGGAAGGATATATACCCGAAGTCATTTTGAGAATATTTTTGTACCAGGTGGCCGAACCTCGCTCTGTTAAATAATTTCGGAAGGTTATATACCCGAAGTCATTTTGGGAATATTCTTGTAATTACGAAAATGAACGATCGGATAAAGACTACTAATCTGAAGAGTTGTTTTAGTGTTCTGTTAGTTCTAATTGTAGGCCTAATTGTACATGTCGATTAAATTTAAAGTCTTTTAAGTCCCCCTACAGTCTAGACAAACTACAGCTCACGTCCGTCTTATAGTTTTACAATCCATCTTTTGTGTAAAACTATTGTAGGCTTACTATTATTGGCTTGGAAGAAAGTCTTTGCAGTGTAACTTCTCTACGTTATAGGGTAAAACATGCACTTAGTGAAAGTAATTTTTTCTTATTAGACTTAAATCATGGCATTAGTTTTCTAAAGAAACGTTTCCGTGGGGCACCTCTGTTACGCCAAAAAATATGCTCGTTACCCATACGGGATACGTGCCCTGCCCAGCCTGACTGTCGGACTATAAGAAGTTCATACCGGCTTTTGCCATCCATCCATCCTAGTGGTGCTATGGCCTGCTTTTACACATCTATCCATTCAGATCTCTCCTGGCCCTAACTCCAAGCTTTTTACCGAGGTTTATAGTTAAATCAAAAGAGGCTGCAGTGTACGCAAACTCGTTGACCGCTAGATGGATATCATGTTTAGTGTGAGCAAGTAAGGCGTAGAGAAGCTGTGTTATGACTATTTCCTTTGTTTTGGTACAGGAGAGGTAGACACTGAAGCATGAACACATGGCAATAATTCACCAGCAAAATAATAATAATAATAAGGCTTGTCTTAGAGTCCGAAAATTAATGAGGATTGCAGCTGTGACCTACATATCTTGCCACATCCAGGGCAAGCATAACCATTGTCCGCGGTGCTTGATTAAGATTTTCTTTTAGCGTCTGCGTCTGTCCTCGGCAGCAAATTTTCTTTTGGTCTCAAATGTGTATCCGCGGCCTTTGCATAGAGGGAATTCTTTAAGTCCGACAGTTACGCTGAACAGAGCAGTATCCTGTATGGGAGACGAATCTCAGACGAACGCATGCCAAATGCAGTCTTTTTTGGTGAGCTAAAAAGTGGTCGACGTAACACCGAAACCCTTAAAAGACCAGCTTATGGCGCAAACTTGACTTAGCTGACATAGAAGAGAGCACATGGTTGCATGCAACCTCAGAACGAGACAGCTGGAGGTCACCATCAAAATAAACAACAAAGTAAAAGGTATCTACACCGCTCTACACAATTAAAGTGTAAACAACTTATTAAGCACTTAAAACACAATAACTAATCATATATCGGCACATTTAATTTCATTACTTTTCTTTCATAGTTCTATAATAAATCAATCTACAGTAAGATGGTGCGCAAATGTTTAATAAGGTCTATTGATCCTTTAAAACTCGTTATTGTTTGCAAAGAAATATTTTAGTATACTGCGGTAAGCCTAGTGACGTAAGCAGCGTTTTTCCCGTTTACGTCATGGAAAATTTTCATTCATAAAACATTCTAGCCAAAATTAATTTTTCGATAATGAGGCATTTTCAAACCGATATAACGGTCGACCTCGAGTTTTCCCGATGTGGCCAATGAGTTGAGAATTTTTTTCTCACTAATATGCACATACCTTGAAATTTTAAAGAAAATCGTTAGAGCCGTTTTTGAAATAAAATTTATATATATATATATAAATATATAATATCAGGTGACCGAGCCTCGCTCGGATGAATAATTTGTTAAGGAAGGATATATACCCGAAGTCATTTTGAGAATATTTTTGTACCAGGTGGCCGAACCTCGCTCTGTTAAATAATTTCGGAAGGTTATATACCCGAAGTCATTTTGGGAATATTCTTGTAATTACGAAAATGAACGATCGGATAAAGACTACTAATCTGAAGAGTTGTTTTAGTGTTCTGTTAGTTCTAATTGTAGGCCTAATTGTACATGTCGATTAAATTTAAAGTCTTTTAAGTCCTCCTACAGTCTAGACCAGTGATTCCCAAAGTGGTCTATATAGACCCCCAGGGGTCTACGAAGACCTCCAAGGGGTCCACGAAAGTAAAAAACTAAATTGGGGGTCCATGAGATGCCCACGGGGGTCTACGATAACAGATTTCATTTAAGCACATTATAAGTTCACATTCCACTAATGTAATTATTGCATACACTAATATATGATTTGTACCTTCGTTAATCCTTTAAATATTTATCCTGCTATTCAAATGAAAAATTGTTGTAATCAATTTCAATACTTATTTAAATAGCTTAATTTTGTCTACATGTAACTAATATTTAGAACAAAAAAAATGTAGACAGTACAGCATTAATTATTTAAAATTGGGATTCATTCTTTCCTTTTCCAGCAAGCCTAAGTGACTTTTTTATGACGATATGAACCAGGTTCGCTGGAAGATCATCTGAGACAATGCTACCCTGACAAAAATAAAGATTTTAAAAACTTTCGAACACTCAAAGTTCAAAATAGACCCGCAAAATCATAGTTCGACATCATATAGAGAAGATGATGGTTTGTGAGCGTCTTACAAGATTTCTTTTCTTATAGCAAAATACGGAAAACAGCAAAGGTCAAACATTGATTCTAACAGTCGTTTTACACAAACCTACATCTGTTATTATTAAAAGAATTTCTTTAAGCAACAATACAGTTCAAGGTCGCTTCGGTGGCATGAGTTATAAAATTAAAAGCTTCTTATGTAAATCTTTGCAAAATACATAAATACAGTTTGGTCTGACAAGGTGTAGCGCTGTGTGCTACGAACTGTCTAATGGTCACCATCTCATCTCATCTATGCCTGTAGTCCCTTCTGGGTATAGGTTACCAACCAGCTTCATCCAGGCATCTCGGTTCTGGGCGAATCTCTCCAACTGTCGCCACGTCTTGCCCATCTGCTTCCAGATCGCGGAGACCTGGTGAACCACCATCACCACCATGAAAAAAATCCAACTATTCATCAATACCTGCCTGATGAAAATTCTTATGATCCGCTGGCCAGACAAGATTTTGACTGAGGAACTGTGGCAAAGAACAAAGCACTAGCCCACTGAAGTAGATATCCTTCAGAGACACTGGAGATGGATAGTTCACACCCTTCGCAAGCCTGGATCCAGTATAACAAGGCAAGCCCTAACCTGGAACCCCCAAGGAAAGAGAAAGAGTGGACGGTCCAGAAATACATGGCGCTAATGGTCACCGTCTCCTTATATTTCCTTAGGGTTGACACACGAGACCTTTTCCATGTTTGGGTATAGTAGCAAGGCAGCAGAGGTTTGAATTCAGTTTTCCTTCTGCTAGGTGGGTAGCAAGCAAGGCAAATGAGCCCTTCCTGCTCGAAGTTCACTGGTTTAGGCTCCAGTTACTCGCCTTTGACCCATCTCCTGTTAATGAAAACAGTTCAGCAGATTCAACATTTGAGCCACACGTGAAAGATCAAGAAATACATGAGAAACTGCTCTTTGCGAAACCTTTTACAATGATACTTAAGGCATATTAATTAATTAAATAATATTTAATGTTGGAAAGACTACTTCATAGAACGACAAATTTGTATATTAAACATAATATCCTAAGTTGTGTAGTTTAAAATTACTTTTTCACTCTTCAACTCACTACAGTTAGAAATTTGTTTAAAAAATGTTAATGAATTTGCAAAAATGTGCAAGTTGAGCAAGTTAAGCAGGGGGTCTACCGAAAACAAGAAAACATGGCAAGGGGTCTACGAGACAAAAAAGTTTGGGAACCACTGGTCTAGACAAACTACAGCTCACGTCCGTCTTATAGTTTTACAATCAATCTTTTGCGTAAAACTATTGTAGGCTTACTATTATTGGCTTGGAAGAAAGTCTTTGCAATGTAACTTCTCTACGTTATAGGGTAAAACATGCACTTAGTGACAAAGTAAAATGGCGCATTTTTTCTTAGACTTAAATCATGGCATTAGTTTTCTAAAGAAACGTTTCCGTGGGGCACCTCTGTTACACCAAACAATATGCTCGTTACCCATAAGGGATACGTGCCCTGCCCAGCCTGACTGTCGGACTATAGGAAGTTCATACCGGCTTTTGCCATCCATCCATCCTAGTGGTGCTATGGCCTGCTTTTACACATCCATCCATTCAGATCTCTCCTGGCCCTAACTCCAAGCTTTTTACTGAAGTTTATAGTTAAATCAAAAGAGGCTGCAGTGTACGCAAACTCGTTGACCGCTAGATGGATATCATGTTTAGTGTGAGCAAGTAAGGCGTAAAGAAGCTGTGTTATGACCATTTCCTTTGTTTTGGTACAGGACAGTAGACACCGAAGCATGAACACATGGTAATAATTCATCAGCAAAATAATAATAATAATAAGGCTTGTCTTAGAGTCCGAAAATTAATGAGGATTGCAGCTGTGACCTACATATCTTGCCACATCCAGGGCAAGCATAACCATTGTCCGCGGTGCTCGATTAAGATTTTCTTTTAGCGTCTGCGTCTGTCCTCGGCAGCAAATTTTCTTTTGGTCTCAAATGTGTATCCGCGGCCTTTGTATAGAGGGAATTCTTTAAGTCCGACAGTTACGCTGGACAGAGCAGTATCCTGTATGGGAGACGAATCTCAGACGAACGCATGCCAAAGGCAGTCTTTTTTGGTGAGCTAAAAGGTGGTCGACGTAACACCGAAACCCTTAAAAGACCAGCTTATGGCGCAAACTTGACTTAGCTGACATAGAAGAGAGCACATGGTTGCATGCAACCTCAGAACGAGACAGCTGGAGGTCACCATCAAAATAAACAACAAAGTAAAAGGTATCTACACCGCTCTACACAATTAAAGTGTAAACAACTTATTAAGCACTTAAAACACAATAACTAATCATATATCGGCACATTTAATTTCATTACTTTTCTTTCATAGTTCTATAATAAATCAATCTACAGTAAGATGGTGCGCAAATGTTTAATAAGGTCTATTGATCCTTTAAAACTCGTTATTGTTTGCAAAGAAATATTTTAGTATACTGCGGTAAGCCTAGTGACGTAAGCAGCGTTTTTCCCGTTTACGTCATGGAAAATTTTCATTCATAAAACATTCTAGCCAAAATTAATTTTTCGATAATGAGGCATTTTCAAACCGATATAACGGTCGACCTCGAGTTTTCCCGATGTGGCCAATGAGTTGAGAATTTTTTTCTCACTAATATGCACATACCTTGAAATTTTAAAGAAAATCGTTAGAGCCGTTTTTGAAATAAAATTTATATATATATATATAAATATATAATATCAGGTGACCGAGCCTCGCTCGGATGAATAATTTGTTAAGGAAGGATATATACCCGAAGTCATTTTGAGAATATTTTTGTACCAGGTGGCCGAACCTCGCTCTGTTAAATAATTTCGGAAGGTTATATACCCGAAGTCATTTTGGGAATATTCTTGTAATTACGAAAATGAACGATCGGATAAAGACTACTAATCTGAAGAGTTGTTTTAGTGTTCTGTTAGTTCTAATTGTAGGCCTAATTGTACATGTCGATTAAATTTAAAGTCTTTTAAGTCCTCCTACAGTCTAGACCAGTGATTCCCAAAGTGGTCTATATAGACCCCCAGGGGTCTACGAAGACCTCCAAGGGGTCCACGAAAGTAAAAAACTAAATTGGGGGTCCATGAGATGCCCACGGGGGTCTACGATAACAGATTTCATTTAAGCACATTATAAGTTCACATTCCACTAATGTAATTATTGCATACACTAATATATGATTTGTACCTTCGTTAATCCTTTAAATATTTATCCTGCTATTCAAATGAAAAATTGTTGTAATCAATTTCAATACTTATTTAAATAGCTTAATTTTGTCTACATGTAACTAATATTTAGAACAAAAAAAAATGTAGACAGTACAGCATTAATTATTTAAAATTGGGATTCATTCTTTCCTTTTCCAGCAAGCCTAAGTGACTTTTTTATGACGATATGAACCAGGTTCGCTGGAAGATCATCTGAGACAATGCTACCCTGACAAAAATAAAGATTTTAAAAACTTTCGAACACTCAAAGTTCAAAATAGACCCGCAAAATCATAGTTCGACATCATATAGAGAAGATGATGGTTTGTGAGCGTCTTACAAGATTTCTTTTCTTATAGCAAAATACGGAAAACAGCAAAGGTCAAACATTGATTCTAACAGTCGTTTTACACAAACCTACATCTGTTATTATTAAAAGAATTTCTTTAAGCAACAATACAGTTCAAGGTCGCTTCGGTGGCATGAGTTATAAAATTAAAAGCTTCTTATGTAAATCTTTGCAAAATACATAAATACAGTTTGGTCTGACAAGGTGTAGCGCTGTGTGCTACGAACTGTCTAATGGTCACCATCTCATCTCATCTATGCCTGTAGTCCCTTCTGGGTATAGGTTACCAACCAGCTTCATCCAGGCATCTCGGTTCTGGGCGAATCTCTCCAACTGTCGCCACGTCTTGCCCATCTGCTTCCAGATCGCGGAGACCTGGTGAACCACCATCACCACCATGAAAAAAATCCAACTATTCATCAATACCTGCCTGATGAAAATTCTTATGATCCGCTGGCCAGACAAGATTTTGACTGAGGAACTGTGGCAAAGAACAAAGCACTAGCCCACTGAAGTAGATATCCTTCAGAGACACTGGAGATGGATAGTTCACACCCTTCGCAAGCCTGGATCCAGTATAACAAGGCAAGCCCTAACCTGGAACCCCCAAGGAAAGAGAAAGAGTGGACGGTCCAGAAATACATGGCGCTAATGGTCACCGTCTCCTTATATTTCCTTAGGGTTGACACACGAGACCTTTTCCATGTTTGGGTATAGTAGCAAGGCAGCAGAGGTTTGAATTCAGTTTTCCTTCTGCTAGGTGGGTAGCAAGCAAGGCAAATGAGCCCTTCCTGCTCGAAGTTCACTGGTTTAGGCTCCAGTTACTCGCCTTTGACCCATCTCCTGTTAATGAAAACAGTTCAGCAGATTCAACATTTGAGCCACACGTGAAAGATCAAGAAATACATGAGAAACTGCTCTTTGCGAAACCTTTTACAATGATACTTAAGGCATATTAATTAATTAAATAATATTTAATGTTGGAAAGACTACTTCATAGAACGACAAATTTGTATATTAAACATAATATCCTAAGTTGTGTAGTTTAAAATTACTTTTTCACTCTTCAACTCACTACAGTTAGAAATTTGTTTAAAAAATGTTAATGAATTTGCAAAAATGTGCAAGTTGAGCAAGTTAAGCAGGGGGTCTACCGAAAACAAGAAAACATGGCAAGGGGTCTACGAGACAAAAAAGTTTGGGAACCACTGGTCTAGACAAACTACAGCTCACGTCCGTCTTATAGTTTTACAATCAATCTTTTGCGTAAAACTATTGTAGGCTTACTATTATTGGCTTGGAAGAAAGTCTTTGCAATGTAACTTCTCTACGTTATAGGGTAAAACATGCACTTAGTGACAAAGTAAAATGGCGCATTTTTTCTTAGACTTAAATCATGGCATTAGTTTTCTAAAGAAACGTTTCCGTGGGGCACCTCTGTTACACCAAACAATATGCTCGTTACCCATAAGGGATACGTGCCCTGCCCAGCCTGACTGTCGGACTATAGGAAGTTCATACCGGCTTTTGCCATCCATCCATCCTAGTGGTGCTATGGCCTGCTTTTACACATCCATCCATTCAGATCTCTCCTGGCCCTAACTCCAAGCTTTTTACTGAAGTTTATAGTTAAATCAAAAGAGGCTGCAGTGTACGCAAACTCGTTGACCGCTAGATGGATATCATGTTTAGTGTGAGCAAGTAAGGCGTAAAGAAGCTGTGTTATGACCATTTCCTTTGTTTTGGTACAGGACAGTAGACACCGAAGCATGAACACATGGTAATAATTCATCAGCAAAATAATAATAATAATAAGGCTTGTCTTAGAGTCCGAAAATTAATGAGGATTGCAGCTGTGACCTACATATCTTGCCACATCCAGGGCAAGCATAACCATTGTCCGCGGTGCTCGATTAAGATTTTCTTTTAGCGTCTGCGTCTGTCCTCGGCAGCAAATTTTCTTTTGGTCTCAAATGTGTATCCGCGGCCTTTGTATAGAGGGAATTCTTTAAGTCCGACAGTTACGCTGGACAGAGCAGTATCCTGTATGGGAGACGAATCTCAGACGAACGCATGCCAAAGGCAGTCTTTTTTGGTGAGCTAAAAGGTGGTCGACGTAACACCGAAACCCTTAAAAGACCAGCTTATGGCGCAAACTTGACTTAGCTGACATAGAAGAGAGCACATGGTTGCATGCAACCTCAGAACGACACAGCTGGAGGTCACCAGCAAAATAAACAACAAAGTATCTACACCGCTCTAACGCAATTAAAGAGTAAACAACTTATTAAGCACTTAAAACACAATAACTAATCATCCATCGGCACATTTAATTTCATTGCTTTTCTTTCATAGTTCTATAATAAATCAATCTACAGTAAGATGGTGCGCAAATGTTTAATTAGGTCTAATGGTTCTTTAAAACTAGTTCTTGTTTGCAAAGAAATATTTTAGTATACTGCGATAAGCTTAGTGACGTAAGCAGCGTTTTTCCCGTTTACGTCATGGAAAATTTTTATTCATAAAACATTCTAGCCAAAATTAATTTTTTGATAATGAGGCATTTTCAAACCGATATAACGGTCGACCTCGAGTTTTCCCGATGTGGCCAATGAGTTGAGAATTTTTTCCTCACTAATATGCACATACCTTGAAATTTTAAAGAAAATCGTTAGAGCCGTTTTTGAAATAAAATTTATATATATATATATATAAATATATATACATACATACAAGAATTGCTCACTTAAGAGTATAGGATGACGCAGGAAGAAATTGCTTGGAACGTGATAATTAGGGTGTAAAGAGAAAATGCAACCCTATAAAGTGTTATAATCCTATTGGCGGCGCGAAAGGGTTTACTGCTGGTTCACTTGACACACGTGAACTCAGGCGATGGACAAGGGACAGTACTACGATTACATGCAAATATGACCAATGTTATGGTCATGTGATCGAAAGCCTGCGTGGACCAGAGACACAGTGTGTGAGAAAGGGGCAGTTCAAGACCGGAGACCGGGACTGTTAGTCTGCCACGAAGTCGGTCCTGGCTGAGTCTTCAAGTGTTATGTACGAGTCCAGGAAGGGATAGAGACAGTAGAGTTGTGTACGGTGATGTACAATGTAACATTTTAGTTGGTGATGTGTTGCCAATAGTCTAGTATTGGCTGTCTTCTATTTATTCACTCATTATTAAAGTACCAGATTAACCAGAGCTCTTGTCAAGTTCTTGATGTGTTAGATGTGCTGTGTTGTGTTTAGCAGTGTTTACAGAAGGTTTGATTAGGAGAGAGAATCGTAACAAAAGCATTAAAATAACTTCTAAACGTTTGCCTGGTGTTAGTTGGCAACTGACCTCGTGCTTTGGCAACTGATCTCTTGCTTTGGTAACTGACCTAATACTTTTGGAACTGACCCCATGCTTTCAGCTTCTGACAGCATGCTTTCGGCTACTAGCCATATTATTTTGGCAATTGACCTCATGATTTTGGCTACTGGCCTCATGATTTTGGCGACTGACCTCATGATTTTTGCTACTGGCCTCTTGATTTTGGCAACTGACCTCATGCTTTCGGCTGCTGACCTTATGATTTTGGCAACTCACCTCATGAGTTTGGCAACTGACCTTATGCTTTCGGCTGCTGACCTTATGATTTTGGCAACTGACCTCATGATTTTGGCTACTGGCCTCATGATTTTGGCAACTGACCTCATGATTTTGGCTACTGGCCTCATGATTTTGGCAACTGACCTCATGCTTTCGGCTGCTGACCTTATGATGTTGGCAACTGACCTCATGATTTTGGCAACTGACCTCATGCTTTCGGCTGCTGACCTTATGATGTTGGCAACTGACCTCATGATTTTGGCTACTGGCCTCATGATTTTGGCATCTGACTTTATGATTTTCGCTGGGTGTGCTGATTGCACTTCGTCAAAGGCTGCTGGTTGAACATCACAGATAAAGGAAATAACAACGCTCCGAAAAAACTTCATTCAGGAGATTTGTTAACCGTGCACCAGAGAAGACGATGACCTTTACATCATCTGCCCAATAGATCTCAAAGTCTGAAAGGAAAACTTTTTTTTTTTTTTAGTTTTTATCTAGAGATAACTGCTGTTGCCAGGTCGTTGGTTTGTACCTCCAAACAGATAACAAATATAATGTCACTTTTACCTTCATCTATCAATTAGTCTGCGGGACCGATGGGGCACCACACATGATTTATCAGCCATCTATCTCCATTCCTCTCCGTCTTTTGCCTTAAATAGAACCTCTTTCAATGGCAGGTCTCGTCCATTCTTTTATGTTGTCTTCCCATCTCTGTCTTCTTCCTCTACCTTTCACTCGTACTTTGTTAATTATTAATGAAAAACTTGAAACGAATATAAAACAAACTTCTTTTAAAGCAAAACTAAATATAACTTTTATTTATAAAAATAAACACAGATTCGACTTGAACGTAGAGGGATCAAGCAACACGGTTGAACATTTAAACATAATATAGCTCACTAAAAATAAACACGCGCCTTTACTGCACAGAAGTATTTAATTACTGAAATGACCACAGACCAACTCTTGGTTTTATCATTAAAAAAAAACAGAAATGGAAAAGTGGTTTGAGTGCTATAAAGAAATCGGAAAAGCCCGCGGAGTTTGGGAGCGCATGAGGCGCCCTGACCGCACTTCCCCGTGATGGAGGCCATCCAGGCCCGAGCAAGCTATTATAGCACAGTACAGGACAGCCAACTGTCTTGTTTGCTCAAATTTCTCACTGCTATGGCCAAATTTTGATTCACGGTGCCCCCCCCCCCCCCCCCCCCCCGCTGCGGGGAAGAAGAGAAAACAGTGTCTCATATTCTGTTAGACTGCCCTAGACTTGCTGATCACCGTCTCGACAGGTCTTGGGAATCCAAACATTCTTGACCTGTATGGCGACATGTATGCACTACGCAAGACAGCAAGGTTTCTCTCCAGTGCTCTTCAAGAGAGGATTTGAGCCTCCCAAGTTCTCACTCAAATGGAGTGATGATGAAGGTGGTGGTTTCACCATAAACTACTTAGTCTGAACAAACAAACAATAACAATAGTTTTAGCTTTTATTATGTTTTGGAAATGAGAGTAACTACAGCTCTATTGTTTTAATCCCAGGGACTTTGCAAGCTAATCAACCCATTGGTCTCATTACTACTAACTGCCATAACGTATCGAATAAAGATCCGTGTCTAAATGGCTCCTCCAAGTCAGCAGATATATCGTCAGGTAAGTATGATTTATGCCGAGACACTTTGCCTGTCAATGTTTCTTTATATAGTGCCGGATTTAGATATATATGGAGCCCTTGGCAAAGATTTTCTGTAGGCCCTATTCTCTTTTGAAGACTTTAAGAATTTTGAATTTTCTAAGGTAACAGGACATTCGAGTTTTTCTCCATTGCACCTCATTTTCCTTCTTTGAAAAAAAAAAAGTTCAAATGAATATAGCATTAAAATAAAATCAATAGAACCATTTTTTGCCTTTTATTTTTAAATGTTAACAGTAATAAACAAATTATAAGGTATACTTTAAAAAAAAAAAGCAAAGTTTATATAGGGGATAGAAATGCACGTTTACAGCCATATATCTCAATATTGTAAGATTTTTTTATATTAAACAAAATTAATTAATTACCACCAATTTATTTACTAATTGCTTTATTTTATTTTTTTATTTTATTTTTCATTTAGACATGTTTTGTTAGGTACAATGAAAAATTTTGCAAAGTTTCAACTTGATCCGGAGAAGGGGAATGGGAGACAATGTTTACGAGATTTGTACCAGACAGACAGACGGAGAGAGTTGATATGAAGTCTAACACACATGTTTCACTTCAGTGGGTTTTTTAAATAGTAAAATGGAGACACAACTGAAATTATCTTCCAACATACTGGACTTCATCATAAATAACAGCTCAATAACACTACAGAACGTTTAAATTTTTTAGTGTAGATCCCTGGGAGACTCCTCCGTCTTCGCTGCCTTAAATCCGCCCCTGATCTTATCTCGGAACTAACGTATTTTCGCGCATATAAACCGCAGGCTATACCTTTTTACGCCAGTTGTGCGGGGTATTAAAAAAAAAATAATAATGAAAGGTGCGGGGTTTAGACATATTATTTTACTCATAAACATGACGGCTACATCAACTTTTCGATGAGTCTTTGTTCAGCATACCACAGCTACGAAACAGCTTACTACAGACACGACCGTGGGCTCGTATTTCTCTCGCTTGTTGCACTCTACGTAATCACTTGGTGGAACATCAACTGGGGCATGATTGCGTCTCGAGGGACAGACGTCTGATGAGCAATAACTTGACGTACCAGTAGTTTACGGTAGGTCACGCTCAGCACATGCGGGGTAAATAACTGCGGGTTGTACGTTTTTGGGTTTTTACGCGAAAATACTGTAAACACGAGCGATACATTTTTTGCAGTCTATTTAGCAAAGACTGTACATTTTAGCAGAAGATCTTTAATAAGACAAACCAGGCTTGTTGATAAAAAGTGTAAGATGTTGATGTCTGCTTCTCAGAGATGCTTCTTGGCGAGCCCCACTATGGTACAGACTTCATCACGTTATCTATCCCAGACACAACTCTTAAGCTTGAGTACTACGTCGTGGCAAGGGAGGCAGAGACAAATGTCCAGGTCTTGTCACAGGGTAAAGAGACCTTACTGAAGAAAGCGTTGAGCGTGGACGATAACTGGGTTATGGTAAGCATAAGAATTATAGGTTGACCATGTCTCCTTCACCAGGGCCGGCCTTGAGTAATTGGTGGTAACATCACCCTAGGCGAAGTGAATTTGGTAGACTTCAATAATATATTAAAAAAAAAAAAAAGAAACACCATACTAGTATAATAACCCAATTTCCATTATATGGTTGAAATACCAAATGCTGACAAAGTGTCACGCAGCATAAAGCAGCTGTTGCATTAAGTTTATTTTTAGATTTCTGCAGCGCCTGCAGCACAAGGTCATGGTTATGTTGTTGACAAATTTCACAAAACAGAAGCGTGCAAGTCCATTTGCATCAGCGGGGGGCTAGTTAATTCCAGCCCACAAAAGAAGCGAGCTTGGTTGTTTCCAAATATACAAAGAGGTAGATGGCAAAAGTATTTAAATGACGGATATTTACCTTCGGTAACTGGAACGACGACAGTACTTTTGTGTAATCAAATTGTATTGTACAAAGTATATATAAGGCTTAGACATTTCAAATTTAAACATACGTCTCCCGCGCCGTTCTGTGTAAAGGGCGACAAGCTCTCTCCATAGAGATCGGTTATAGGCAAATTCCACAGCATCTACCCGGCTGGTGCCCAAGGATTTTAGGTCTTCTAAGAAGGTGCCATTGAGAGCTATAGTGGACGACCTAATGCTCGTTTTCTGCTTTTCGGCTTCCATGTAATGGCTGACTTTGCTTAACTTGTTTCTTCTGCAATCTGGGTCACTTCCTTCGTGCTCGCTCTCCGTGTGGATCTACCCAGTGCCACTCCAAAAGAAATAGAAAGAAGGGTGAAAGTACAATAACGCCTGGTGTTTACAGATGCCTAACCTGTGACTGTATCTGTGTATCAAGGATTGGCCTCTTTAGTCACACAAGAAGTTTCAACACTTTACTCATGGGAAGAAATCCCGTTCGCGAAAGAACTTCTCTATTGGAGTTCGTGGTCAGCAGCCCCAGCTGTGACCTACATATTTTGCCACATCAAGCAGCTGTCGACTTTATGGAGCGCAGACCCCTTTGATTAAAGTAGATTATAACATTACGATCAAGATATTATTTACACCAAATAAAAAGTGAGCATTTAAATTTCATTGGTTTAATAGTGCAAAAAATTTGTATAATTATAAATTTCAAAAAAAAATTTTTTTTTACATTTATAATAACCTTTTTTGTAATTGCATGAATCTTTTTTTTTTTTTTAACAATTCCAATTAGTTCGAGCTAATTAATAAAGCAACACACATAACAAGTGACAAACCCATCCAGATGATTCTTGTGTTGAAGTCTCCTCCTTGTGGTAACGGAACACATAAAGGGGCGGTGGTCATTGACAGCACAGGTATTCTGATACCTACTCACCTATTCTTCAACAGATACTTTTGGATGTGAGTACGTTGGTTTTTTCTTTCTTCTTTAGTGATTTACAAATAATTAATCTGGAACTTTCTGGCCAGGAGGAACCTGGACACGTATCTCGAAAAAGGCTCAAACGATTTTCCTAGAAATTTAATGGTTAATGGATATCGCTGAGAAAGTAATTGATGGCTCCTTGACTGG
Organism: Biomphalaria glabrata; assembly: GCF_947242115.1. Lineage (NCBI taxonomy): Eukaryota > Metazoa > Mollusca > Gastropoda > Planorbidae > Biomphalaria > Biomphalaria glabrata. The sequence goes on from NC_074728.1 coordinate 4,558,967, forward strand.
ACTTTTGAGAACCTATGTTTGTCGGTTATAAATTTTCGAAGCAAAAATGAAATTAATTAAAATTTGGCTAGAGAGCGAGAAAATATTTATCTTGAACGAACTGTTTTATTATGTGCAAAATTATGCACTAAACCTAACGAAAGATGAATCAATAAAGAAATAAATAATTAGTTTATTAATTGTTGGTAACTAGTTGCGCAGTATGATTTCGAAATTATGGGAATAAATGCTGCTTAATGAGAGATGTGGATATAAAGAAATATTTATAGAGTTAGTCCCCTTACTATGTTTTGACACGATTTTCTTCCACTTTCCATTCTCGGATCAAGTCGAAATTTTGCATAATTAATCATAGTTGATAACAGTAGACGAATCAATCCAAAAATTAACCAATTAGTTAATCATTTAGTACTAATTGATATTATTTTTTAGTATGTAGCAGAAAGGGAGATAAACCCAGTAATATTGGAGTAAATTGGAGTAGTAGTTATCACCAAGCGACATGTAGTGAAAACGCAGTAACGCCTTTATCGTGTAAAATTCTCTCCAATAAGATGTACTAGAGTTGTCGCTTCCTACTAAGACGTTTGAACCGAGGATCTCAAAGAAAAAGCCCAATGAGTTTTGTTTCAGATTGTTTTTTGTTTGTTTTTTTGGACGCCCCTGACTCCACACATCTGCAATGGTAACGTTTGTCAAGCAAAGGCGGTTGATCACTATACAGGCCACATGTCACCCTCGTTAACCTATTGAAATACCTAAGCTTTACGTCATCTGTCCCCTTAGATCAACGGTTCTCAACCTTTTAAGCTCGGCGACCCCTTTTTACAATCCCTCACTTTGCCGCGACCCCCACCCGCAAACACACACACAGCAAAAGAAGAATAGACAAAGACAATCCATATTTTCGAGGGTTCTTAGGCGACACCTGGCAAATAGGCAATCGATTCCCAAAGGGGTAGCGACCCACAGGTTGAGAACCCCTGCCATAGATCAAAAGATCTTGAAGTCGGACCTTTTTTGCAAAGCTTATTAAAAAGCTTATAACAACTCTGTCTGTGCTGTTTAAAATTTGAAATCGTTCTTTCTCCCACACCCATTCTTGGATCAAGTTAAACCTTAGCACAATTATTTCTTGTACATGAAAAAAAACAACACAAGAATTAATGAAATGAAGTAACCAATTAGTTAATTAATTTCTGTCAATTACTTATTTTGTTGATATCAAACAAGGGAAAATAATTTTACTAATCAGATTTGGCGGTGTAAGTGACATTATTGTTAAATTGTTATACTGTGTCTCTTTTAAACGTTTGAAACTTACAAATCATAGCCATGAAACTTTCTATTTTCATAAGCACTTCACTGGCACAGTGGTTAGTGAATTGGCTTAGGGAGGCTTGAGCCGTCGAGTTCGAATTGAATTCGTACTTTTTTTTTCTTTCAAATTATTTTTTAAACGGCGATCACGGTAACTTCGACCCGGCTACCCATTCTATCTCCAAACTAATCGATACAATAACACTGAATGTAAGCTTTCTTTGGTTGTTTTAATTTATTTTTTTTTACAATTTTTTTTTTTGCATTAGATTTAGAAGTAGGGTGAAGCATGTAAATTTGCTAACACATTAATTCTAATTTTATTTACAGAGCCTGGTCACACACAAATCTGACTGTGACTTTCACGATGATTATTGCAGTGAACATAAAGTCCGTCTTCAAACTTTTACTGGACAATAAAAAACTTCAGACTAACCTGTAAGTCTCCTTATTACTATTAGCGGATCACGCATTGCAAGTTTTGGTTCTTATATGTTTATGAGGTGGCTGAGTGGTAAGCGCTTGGCTTCGTAACCGGAGGGTCCCGATTCGAATCTTGTTGAAGACTTTTTTTTTTTTTCATTTCTGAATCTTTAGGGCGCCTATGAGCCCAAGAAGTTTTAACGAATGTCTAAAATTAGTTGGGGAAAAGTAAAGGCGGTTGGCCATTGTGCTGGCCATATGACACCCTCGTTAACCATGGTCAACGGAAAGAGATGACCTTTATATCATTTATGTTATCCGTTAAGTTATATATATACATACAGAGAGAGAGAGAGAGAGAGACGGAGAGATAGAGACAGAGAGATTGAGACAGAGATATCTTTAGCTTCACAAAAGTTGATCGATTGAATGCTAGACTTTGAAGAGTACTATAGAACAATAGTCTGTACAATTCTGTTTAACAAATACACTTTGGTTTCATTCCCAGAGTAAAATGGAGAGCAGTTAACGGAGAATACGAATGGAAGCTTGGGTTGATTCCCATTTCTGGATACGCCCATGACATATTTGAGATGACTAACAACCCATTTGGGTGTTACATTTACACCCGAGGGCCGGGCACTGTGGCCTTGAATCCAGCTGGGTTCAAAGCACGGGTAAGTTGGATATTATATAGCTTAGCTGCTCTTTAATTTTGAGTGGTTATAAAGATAGAGCTCTCGGGTTGATAAATAGGGTTACGGAAGACTTAATTCTGCTATAAATTTCTTGTCTTGAATGACTTTTAATGTACGCTCAGAAGTGGGATCAGTTCTAGAGACATCGTTCAAGAAAATGTTTAGGCAAGTGTCATTCGCCTCCCGGAGCCATAAGATTAGACTGTGTACTTTATACCGCCTCTAATGCTGAAAGAGTTATTATTGTTACAAAATGTGTATCACCTTACCTGGGTGCTGTACGATTGGGCGTTTTACTACACTACGCACTGTATTGTAATTACTGTTTAAAACTTTTTTTTTAGATTGTTTGACATTTTAGCCCGCGTGTTTATGTTTGTTAATGTTATCACAGCGCTTTGAGCCTACATTTTGTTTGTTAACAGCGCTCTTCAAATTAAATGATTATATTTATTAGTGGGAAGCGTGGTCGAGAGGCTAACTTCACTTGACCTGGCTATGAAGGGGGCTCGATGTTCAACACTTGCCTCGAGCAGAGTTGTGTTTACTGATCACCTACAGGCAGCACGGACCCCAAAACATCCCAATAGAAAGAAAACTCTATGGAGAGCCCCCTGATTTGGAAACCACTGCGCAGTTCATCTCGTATATTGGTCTAGTCATCTAGACGTCACAACATAATAATGAGAGCGAGAAAGAAGAAGAACTTTTAAAGATAAATCTACGAGTCTCATCTGCTATGTTTTCCTACACTGTACCATACTTCATGACATCCATAGTAATATTGCCTTGATATATAAAACTATAGCCCCCCCCCCCTCCTCAAAGTAATATGTAAAGGTTGTAATTAATACTAACAACTTTTCAAGAGTTTCTTAAGTAAGATCTCATCACTACGTCTTATAAAGTATTTCTTAATCAGTGGCGTAACTAGGAATTTGCAATCATTTGGGGACCCGGGGGGGGGGGGGTAACTCTTTGGGGGCCCTTGCATTTTGCATAATATTTAATGTAAAAAAAAACATTTCGAACATATATATATATATATATTTTAAATCTTACATTTAGTAGTGGGAAGCGTGGTCGAGAGGCTAAGTGTACTTGGCTTGGCTTGGTTACCTAGAAAGGGGCTCGAGGTTCGACACCCGATTCGGGAACGGAAAACCAACTCCTAGTAACCCCTCCTCCCCACTGGTCCACAAATGAGATTGGACCACAGCGCTCTGAGATGCTATAAGCATGAAAGTAGCGCTATATAAAAGCTATAATTAATTAATTATTAATTGCTCTGCATGTTACATTTTGCTTGTAAGACTTTGTCCCAAAGTCCGCTTAGTGACCTTTAATCAACGTAACAAACGATTAAGAATAAAAAATGGAAATCTTCTATCTAGGGGCCCCCCTTAGGCCCATGGATCTGGGGCGGGTTGCCTCTTTCTCCACATCCTAAGGCCGTTATCGAGTATTGCTGTTAAAAGGGAAAGCACCGCCGTTCACACAACAAAGGAGAAGATGTTCTCAACGCGAACTTAATTTTAAATAACCGTTAGATGGACAGCCAAAACTACTACTACACCCACCAAATGTATTTCCCTTCATCTCAAGTTGACTTTGTCTATAGTGAGATAAAAGTCTACATGACGGCTAAAACGTTACTGGATAACTCACTATTCTAGTTGCTATTAATAGATGTGTGAACGCAAAGAAACATTAGACGGCCTGATTGACGACCTTGATAATGATTGTGACGGACTCTTTAATGAAGAGGAGGCTAACGGGATAGGTAAGCTCCCTTGAAGACTTGGTCTCTTGGTGTTTCTAACAATGATTTTAAATATACTGGTAGAAATTAATATATTCACATGGAATGTCTCTTGGTGTTTCTAACAATGATTTCATTTTATATTGCTTCCAAATGATAGTCTTTGTGCAAACATTGTTAATCATAGCTGTACCATTCTTCATGTTTTAAATATACTGGTAGAAATAAATATATTCACATGGAATGTACCTGATTTTAATAACAATGCCAGACATATATATTATAATATAATCAAAAGACAATATTAGGGCACTGAATATATTTTAATGCATTAATTAAGGTTTCAGTTTCAAAAATTATTTGAATTGATTTACACATATTATTTTTTATACTATTAAAAAACTAATACAAGGACCACGTGTTAAACACAGAAATTAAAAAAAAACATAGAAAAATACTTTACAAAAAAAAAAAAAATCATTAACAAAGCTTATGGAAAGTGTAATCCTTGCAATTAGTTGGGATCAGCCACGAATTAAATTTGTAATAGATCTAGACCAGTGATTCCCAAAGTGGTCTATATAGACCCCTAGGGGTCTACGAAGACTTCCAAGGGGTCTACGAAAGTGAAAAAGTAAATTGGGGGTCTACGATAATGAATCTCATTTATTATTTCAGCAGGTCCGTTAATGGAATTGTTTTATACACATTTATGATTTGTACCTTACTAAATGCTGGAATGAAAATTGTTGTATTAAATGTGATAATTCTATTTAAATAGCTTATTTTTATCATGTTGTAACTTTAACAAGAAGAAATGTAAACTGTACAGTGCTGAGTATTTCAAATTGGGCTTCATTCTTCTTTGTCGTATAGTTTATAATAGGTGTTGTCCTTCTTGCTATTCAGATGAGAGCTTGTCTATTTGTCGTTTTATCTAGTCACCATTAGTTTCTTCATTTGTATTTGTTCTCACACTTCGAAAGTGTTCCACCTTCTCATAGGAGAACAGTTGTTTTTTTTCTGTTATTGTTGAGCTTTATAAGTGCTGTATTGAGTACATAGGAGGAATCAGAGTTTTTCATGCTTTGGAGGACTTTTTTTTTTTGGTTCGGTCAGGAAAACAGTCTGACTGTTTGGCGTATGTGGTGATTTGCTAGCGAGATAGCTGCTAGTTCCAGTGCTCCCATTTCTGCTCGGTGGCTATCAGGGAGCTCACCAGTTGCAATGAACACCATTTCTTAATTAATTGAGAAAGAGACTTTTGCTAAGTCTTCCAGCTCCTTCGTTTGTGGTGACTTTTTGAGATTGTGATGTTGCTTGTTCAGGCTGTCTTGAGGTCAACTATGGATGACTGTTGAATTTCAACGCAATTACTCTGCAAGCGTTTGGGTGTAATTGTTCGGGTGTATTCCGTGTAGTTGAACAACAAGCCAGACAAACAAGTAAACACCTGTTTTAACTAGTGAAGAGATGTAGTCAACGCTGATGAACAACTTCACATATAATTTATTCTAGTAAAAGGCCACAGTAGAATTCTCTGTCACTAAACACGTCGTTACCCTATCGCTAACTGATTTTCCGGTCTCTAACCCAACATATCCCAAACGTCACTAGTCCCGTTCAATATGCGTCTTCTTTGGTGCGTCGCTAAATAACTAAACTGTATAAATAAGGTGTCTAACAAGATAAACTCTGACCTAATGGTTGTTAGGGCAATGAATTTATAGAAGAGAAGTTCTAATTTCTTGACCTCTGCAGGATTGTAGTCAATCTTTTCTTTCTTCTTATGTAGTTTTTTTTTTTGAAAAAAAAAAAAAAAAAAAAAAAAAAAAAAAAACGTATTTCTCCAAATGACATAAAGTCAACTTTATATGGTAGGCCTAATGGGATATTTTTATTGGCATATGTTCGATGTATTGTAGATAAAAGAAAATCTACCAAAAAAAAACCCAACTATGGTCTTTGTGAAAACGTATAAAATGATACTTTGGAGAAACGAATATTTAATGTTTGGAAGGACTACTTCTTAGAACAACAAATCCTTAAATGAAACCTGATCTCCGAAGCAAGGGATGGTGAGCTTGTAAAACCTTTACTAAAAACATCTCTGGTGTGTTTGGTGATTGTATGTAATACGTAGAAACTATTATTTGGGTTTAAATCTGAAATTTATTAATAAAAATGAAGCTTTAAATTTACTTATATTTTACTATTCGACTCACTGGTTAGAAATTAGTTTTAAAAAACGTAAAATTTAAAGTTAATGAATTTTCAAAAATGAAATACCGTAGATCTGAAGCAGGGGGTCTACCGATTACCGGAAAACATGGCAAGGGGTCTACGAGACAAAAAAGTTTGGGAACCACTGATCTAGACCAACAACATTTAAGCTGTGCTATTAGAAATATTTTTTTACCAATTATTTTATTGTTTAGCGCAATTTCATGCTATTAGCTTTCTCAATACGCTATGATTCTATCACATGCCTGGACCAGTTGGGAAAATGGGGAGGGGGTTACCTTTATCTTTACCTATCCCTTAGTCTGTTGGACCGTCGGGGCACCAAGCAAGATTTGTTGACCGTCTTTCTCCATTCCTCCCTGTCTTTGGCCTTGTTTAAAACCTCTTTCAATGGCAGGCCCGTCCATTTTTTTTATGTTGTCCTCCCATCGCTTTCTCTGTCTGTCTCTTCTTCTTTTTCCTGGTACTGTTCCCTGAAGGAAGGTCTTTGCGAGCCCCGTGGATCTTGTAATTATGACCATATATTTTAAGCTTACGTTTCGTTACAATAGTTAGCAAGTCATCATGGAGTCAGATCGATGCAGTAACCATGTCTACAATCTCTTGGTTTCTGATGCGCGGGGAGGAAGAGTATTTAAAAAAAAATGAACGATGTGAATTTATGCATCACGCTTCTTCGGGCCTACGTGCTAACCACTTTGCTCATAATGCACTTATAATTAGAGAAGATTGTATAGTTATATATTGTTTAATTTAATTTGGAGCGGCGACCTATTAAAGGGAAATAATTCATCTTATTGCACCACTTCAGTCAAGTACAATTTCTAACCATTGTTTGAGATACAAAATAATTGTAAATAATTGTCAATAGTTTGTTAACTAATTTTTAGTGATTCTGTTGTAGCCAGTTAAAAGAAAAAATGGTGTAGAATTTCACCTTGATCCGAGATTGGGTATCAGAGAATTAACGTGTACAATCTTTTTACCAGACAGAGAAACAGACAGACAGAGTTGATAAAAGCTTTGTAAAAAGAAAAAAAAAGATTGTAGAATTCATGTTTTACTTATTCTTTCCAGATGATGATTTTGACCTGAGAATAGACGAAGACCTTAACGGTAAGTTCAATTTATATTCTTTCTACTGGGTTAAAATGAATTCTCTATGCACCCTTCTTCTGCAAACGTCATTCGTCTGTCTCACTACTTCACTACTTTGACCCTCGCTAAAGACAATACACAATATATTTATTCACAAAACTAACACAATCTCTAAACTAAACTAGGTCACTACACGTTCAATTAGCGCTCGTAAACCCATTGAACACACTCGTACAGATCTTATTAAATTAATTTTTCAGCTCAATCCTAAAGGAAGAGACAATGATCTTCTAACACAGTGGTGCCCAAAGTACAGCCCGTGGGCCAAATCCAGCCCGCTAGGTTGTTTCATGCTTACGGACGAAACGTCGGCACAAAGTGTAGAAAAATTCACCCCCCCCCCTTATTTATTTTTATTTCCGAAAAAATAAAAGGTCGACAAATGCATCTACTAACGCTATGGCCCTGACCTTTTGTCTAATTTGTACGTGTATGAAATGGGAGAGCCGAAGAAACTACAAGTGGACTCTGAATCTACCAAGAAAAGAGAATGGATCTTTATTTTTTGTGGCAAATGATAAGCCAACATATTTGTTTTATGAAGTGTGGCTTTAAAAAAAAAAAAAAAAAAAACAGCACATTAGCAGATTACAAAACAAATATGATAGCTTTCTTGGTTTGAGCCGCGAATAAAAGATAGTTAAATTACGTTTAGAGATGTGAGGAAATATATGAGAATATTTAACGAAAAGAGACAAGAAAATTTATCTGTGGTAAAGCTAGCTACACGGTTAATCACATTTTAAGTAGAGAAATGAAGTCAGTTTCCAACGCGTAAAAAAAGAAGATAGTTCCACTATCCCATTACTGTAAATGCAAGTACTAGATCCAATAGTTTTTAATAAAATTGTTTCAGGTCAATTTTATTTCGTTTTTGCACATTTTCGGTCATGTGGCCCGGGCCACGAGTGTCGAAAATTAAAATGGCCCGCAGGTCGAATTAGGATGGGCATCACTGTTCTACCATATGTAGCCTAATAGTCTAACAAGTAGATCTAAACTTTCTTGAATAAACTTTGAAACATTGTAAGCCTGTGCGAGATCCTCTCCAATCAAAGACTCTAAGCGGCTGCCTAGTTTGCCTATGCCGTACACCGGGTATCATCTCGTCAGTCGACCTAACAATTCCAGAAATTCGGCAACACTTTCGGCACTTTCGAGTCTCTTTTGTAACGAATGGGTGAAGGGTGGTGGCTTTTGAAAGTTTTTTTTTAGTTCATAACTTCTGATATTAATGATGAAAATATCTCCCTATTTACCTGCCAAAGTGTATTTATGTTACCTCTGTTTCTGAGTTTGCGCTTCCTCTTGTTTATAAATACATATTTTTGATATTAGAATAGGTCTAATGCACTTCAAATAATATTTAACCCATGTTTATAGCTATTTAAACTCTAAAGTTGAGCTGCACCGTGTTTTATTTGATGCAATAACAAAGTTGTCTTTCATTTTGTCAGGAAATGTAGTCGACTCTGTGAATGTCCCCCCAAATCAACTTAGAAATAGTAAGTCACACTAGCAGTTAGCTTTTGCCTATGATAAAATTTAATTTACTGACAGGCTTGTCTGTTCTTTTATGTTGTCTTCCCTTCGCTTTCTGTGTCTTCCTCTTTATCTTTATCCTGGTACTGTTGCCTGAAGGAAGGTTTGTGCGAGTCGTGAGGACATTGTCATCTAGGCAACCCAAATCTGTTTTTTTTTTTAAATCATACAGCCCCGAATCAGAAACCCCCATTGGTAACGAACCATGGTGGGAATTACTCCCTTAGAGTACGTGAGAGAATGCGAGTAGTGAGTTTTTAGGTCGCCTTTGTGTCGGACATGTACCAGTTATCTCTCTATCAAATCCTTGTCCCAATCGCCTTTCGTGCAGAACTCTGCTTTCATAAAGAACGTTCTTTTGTCTCATCGTCCTCGATGCAGTGGCGTAACCGTGTGTCGTAATTCTCCTTCCACCGTCCGAAGTAAACACCAATTGGACAGTGTCCGACTCCGAACAGGGCTAGGACGGCCTGTTCCGCATGATTAAGTTGCCACCACGCATCTCTTTTGTCTGGTCTACTCATTGTCCTGTGGAGCTCACGGCCCTTGTCTGAACAAACAGCCCCAGATCTAGTTGTCTATTAACCAGACATTTAGCTTTAGTTAACCCTGAGTCTGATGAACCGTTAGGCCCAGCACTTGATCTGTCGACCGTCTTTCTGTATTCCTCCCACGTCTTTCTAATGTACCATTCGCGTTAGTAGACCGAAATTCTCAAGAACACGTTATTCTTAATTTTAATTCTTCAATAAATCTTATTTATATGGTTTGAGGGGAGAGGGGGGGGGGGCAGACACGGGCATTATCAAAAGACATTGAACTATGTCACACTTGTTAACTCTTTCACTCCTAACTGACGATACCAACGATTTGAAGTTGCTGGGACCCCATTGAATTAAATTCAATTTTGATTTTATAAAATTTAATTTGTGTTGTATAAAAAGAGCATGCATTCTTCTATAATTGTATACCTTAGATAACATTTCCTGATTCCATACAAATTGTTTAATCATAATAGGGTAGTGAAACAAAATAAATAATTACGGAGAGAAAGAGTTAATTAAATACTAGTTCTTGTTTTCCCCTTACTTTTCGTTTTTCTAAGTCATGTGATTGAATAGGAAAGCCTATCGGGATTTGGTTCAATTGTTGTCTGTTTTGAATCAGTGTCTGGTCTTACATGAAAGAAAAAAAATCAAAACTGTTTATGTGTTGACCAGAAAATATTGTTATGAATCGCTAGCCTCAGCTTTAGTTTTTTTTCAAAGAGCATAATAAAGTTACTTTTCATGAAGAGCTATTTTCTATTTCAGCAGACAGTTATAGGTCTTATTAGAATAATAGCTGATTTTCATTCTTAACTAGAATGAATTGTCTCACTCGCTCTATTACTCTCTATCACGATGTCTTATCTCTCTCTCTCTCTCTCTCTCTCTCTCTCTCTCTCATTCGCCTTTTTTTCTCTCACGCTATCTCTATCTCTCTCTCTTTCTCTCATGCTCCCTCTCTTTTAATCTTTTTTACACTTTCTCTCTTCCACTCTCACTCTGACTCTCTCTCTCATTCACCCTCTCTCAATACCTCTCCCGTTCTCTCATTGTCCCTCTCATTCCCTCCTCACAATCCTCTTCACTCTCTCACTTTCTATGGACTCCACAACTCTACCAACTGGGCAATGTTTACAAACTGTTTCCTCTGCTCATCCCAAGAGTGCCCCGGAGATCTTTTCGGGGACAATTGCCTGCACAAGTGTCACTGCGACGACAGTCCGTGTAACCGCAACGGAAACTGTTTGACAAGTACACGCTGCTCGCCTGGATGGTTTGGTCCAGCCTGCCAGTACCGTAAGTAAAACTATTCTTATCTTAATACTAGTGTAGATAGTGGCAGATGTTTATTTTCTACGTCTCGAAAAAAACAAAATGTGCCCTTGCCATTATATAAATATTGCTTTGATGTTTTTAAGTTTTAATATCTAATTCTGCGTTGTTGTTTTTTTTAAACTGGGTGGCTCGCCACCCTTAGGGAGGTTCGAGGTCCGCTCAAAGAGGGCGCGACGTCCTAACAAAATGGGTTTGGGGACTGAGGCGGTCAACTTTTTTTTTCATAGGAGAAGAAATAAACAAGAAAAACATAAAAAATACTTTAAAAAAATACTTTAAAAAAAATACTTTAAAAAAATACTTTAAAAAAAATACTTAAAAAAAAATACTTTAAAAATAATACTTGAAAAAAAAATACTTAAAAAAAATACTTTAAAAAAAAAGGGTTCTGCGAAGTGTAATTGTATCAGTTAGTTTGGATCAGTCATATATTACATTAGTAATAGATCTAGGCCAACAACAATACATCTGTGCGATGTGATGTTGCTTATTCAGGCTGTCTTGAAGTCAACCAATTACTCAGCAAGCGTTTGGGTGTAATTGTTCGGGTGTATTCCGTGTAGTTGAACAACAATTCATATAGAATAATACAACACCTGTTTTTAACAAGTGAAGAGATGTAGTCAACACTGATGAACAAATTTACATGGATTTATTCTGATAAAAGGCCACAGTAGAAGTCTCTGTCACTAAACACGTCGTTACCCTGGAATATTCTATCGCTAACTGATTTTCCGGTCTCTAACCCAACATATCCCAAACGTCACTAGTCCCGTTCAATATGCGTCTTCTATGGTGCGTCGCTAAATAACTAACCTATATAAATAAGGTGTCTAACAGCGATTAGAAATAAAAATTAACCACTAGTTTTTGTTCAGCGCTATTTAAAGCTTTTAGTGTTATCAATACACTATGTATCACTTATCTGGACCAGTTTGGAAAACGGAAAATAAAGGTGGGAGGTGGGGAGGGGGGAGAAAGAAAGGGATATGTAGGTGAATTGTCCGTAATCGGTTTTTAAAAGCATTTACAAAAACAAAAAAAAAAAAAAAAAAGGAACGACCTGAATTCGAACTTGTAGCTTAAGCCTCCTCAAGCCTACATACTAACCAATCTGCTAGTGAGGTGCTTATGACTATAGAAGATTTTATAGTTATGTATGGTTTGTTTCAAACTTACTTTATACCGGCTACCTTTAAAGGGGACTATTTCAGCTTATACCACCTTATCAGTCAAATAGATTTCTCCCTGGTTCGAGATACCAAACAAAATAATTTATTACCAATAGATGATTAACTAATGGTTAATTTTAAAAAATTGATTTTGGTGTTGTCAGGTAAAAGAAATATGTGTGCAAAACTTCAGCTTGATCCGAGATTGGCTTTAGGAGAAATAACATGTACAAACATTTTTACCAGACAGACAGACAAAGAAAGTTGATAAAAGTAATCTTTGTAAAAAAGGTTTAGTACATACCTACTTGTTAATTAGTTACATAGATGTCCTTCATTTGGTGAAACGTCTATATCCAGCAACTATATGTTTTTCTCCTTGTTGTCCAACTGCTTTGTGACTAATAGTCTTACTTCTCTGTTTTTTACTGCACTGTCCTGCACTATTTGATGTCCTGTTTGGGGTTCAACTGTCATGCCATGTAACAATTAAATATCCTTGCTAAGTTTCAGCTGCAATGTCCTGTAAGTATTAGGTGTGCTGCCTATAGATTAGCTGAAAAGTCCTTTAACCACTAGATGTCCTGTTTATAGTTCAACTGAAATGTCCTCCTATAACCACAAGGTTTCCTACACTGTCTCCAATGAACACGATAAGCACTGTAGAGATTAATTTCTTGGGTCCGGATATAGCCCGCATGTCGTAGTTTGGGTATCACTGTTATTGGCGATAAAGTACGCACCTGTTTTAAGTGATATGACCTGTATTTCTGTTAAATAAAAAAAAATTCCTGCTTTGTTTCAGGTGACTTGTGTCAGTCAGCTACCTTTGATCACGTGATACTAAATGACAATGACGACACGACGTGTCTGAAGGTACCTTGGCATGAAATAAAGTTCCGTCTGTCGGAGAAGTATCCCTTGACTTGGATCAGGATGGTCTTTGGGAGCAATGGTAACTTCTTCACAGGTTGCACCTATGGCGTGAATCAGTGTTAAATCTAATACAGCCCTCTAAAGCTTTTGTCACCAAATTTTAAACGATTCTATTTACCTTTGCATTAGACAATTCATTAAATATGGACGCCATGACTAGTACATGTAATATTTAAAGTTCATTTTCTTAGAAAAATGGTCTTCTTCTTCAAAACTATTCCTTCAAAAGAGAACATGATCCCAAGTGTCAATCTTATAAGCTACTGGGGTTGCTTAAAAAGAGAGCATGATTACGCCCTACCAGTATCTAAGTGTCAATCTTATAAGCTACTGGGGTTGCTTAAAAAGAGAACATGATTACGCCCTACCAGTATTTAAGTGTCAATCTTATAAGCTACTGGGGTTGCTTAAAAAGAGAGCATGATTACGCCCTATATCAAAGTAGCAATCTAATTGTGCATGATAAGTAGATACTCTACTAAGTCGTTTAAATTTCCTGGCTGATTGAGACAACCCATTCCATGCTTTAATAGTATAAATTTGTTCCTCTCGTTGTTTTGATTAGGGTATAAAACCTAAGTAGTACCCCTTTCAGATCCCCTTGTGATTTATAGGTCATCTGTTTCTATTGCCCACAGTTAACAAGGGTTTCATGTAGCCAGCACAACGATAAACCACCTTTACTTTTCCCTAACTAATGCCATAACACCTGGGTGGACTCAAGGACGCCCAAGGTCCTGAAATTAAAAATTTCAGTCTTCAACACGATTCAAACCCGGGACCCCTGATTCGTTTGAGAATTCAGCCATCGGTCCTCTGTAAGAACAATCTGGTATAAACTTTGTCACATGTAAATTATGAGTGAGTCTGGTGTGAATGTACACTTTGGTTTCTTATAATGTTTTTTTGTTTGGTGTAATGCACAAATTGTAAGACAAATTTCCTTACGGATAATAAAGATTATTATTATTATTATTATTATTATTATTAATAATGTCTGTGCCCCAATTTTACTTAAGGAAAGCTACATTTATTTATTTTTATTTTTTATTCACTTCTATTGTACATTACACAATCAGTTACCTTTGACCTGTTATAAAAAAATATTGTATTGACTAATCAGTAATTTTGTTTTTTAGATATAAATAGATTACAATGGTTACAATGATATCAGGCTTGCTACCCAAGTCTAGCTGGTCAGAAATCTTATAGGAGTAATGTCTGCTGTTGGATCCGATACGCTGGCATGATGTTGAATTATATTTATTGTCGGTTAATGATATATATATATAAATATATATAAGCTCGGCCAGTTTAGGGGAAGAAGAAGGGAGAAAGATGATTTAAAGAATATTGGATCGGTCCGTGACACACGAGTTGGTAATGAATATGACCATCTGGCAGAGATTGGGAGTCTCTGTCATAGCTTGCTTTTTTCTCACGTATTACATTCAAATAGCTCTTAATTTTTTGGACCTTTGGGACTCCACACAAGATCTGTTGGCGTCATAATTTATTCATGTATCTTTCACCTTTTATAAAATCTCTTTCAATGACAGACTCATCGATTCTTTTATGTTGTCTTAGCTGTGCTTACTCAGTCTGCCTCTTCTTCTTTTTATCCTGGTACTTTTCCGTGAAAGAAAGATTTTGTGAACCCTGAGGTCCTTGTGATATGGCCGTAGAGTTTTACTTTTCGTCTTTGACAACAGTTATCTGATCATCGTGGGGTTCGATCCCTGAACTAACTCCGTCTCTCATCTTTTCATTTGTTATCCCCCTTTTTTTGTGTCTTTCTTAAATCTATATTAATTGAATTCTTTTCAGATCGAGCGAATCGCTTTTCCTTGAAGTATGCTGAAGCTAAAACTCGGAAAGAGATTACTTGCAATGAAGTGAAGATCTTTAAGTTCAGCTCCAAGATTTACGATGTCTTCTGTCTCGATGTAAACGTAGCGGCGCTGAGTGTTTCCATCAAATGGGAAGGTGGACAGTATCTGTGCTCTGTTCACATGAGTGGCGGTAAGTTTGATTGAAGAAATGTCAGATTTGTTGTAGATCGGCGATACCTAAACTCTGACCCACTGCTTAAACTCCGACCCACTGCCTAAACTCCGACCCACTGGTTTAACTACGAGCCACTGGTTTAACTCCGACCCACTGGTTAAACTCCGACCCACTGGTTAAACTCCGACCCAATGGTTAAACTCCGACCCACTGCTTAAACTCCGACCCACTGCTTAAACTCCGACCCACTGCTTAAACTCCGACACACTGCTTAGACTCCGACCCACTGCTTAAACTCCGACCCACTGCTTAAACTCCGACCCACTGGTTTAACTGCGAACCACTAGTTAAACTACGACCCATTGCTTAAATTCCGATCCACTGGTTAAACTACGACCAAATGGTTAAACTACGACCCACTGATTAAACTACGACCCAATGCTTAAACTCCGACCCACTGCTTAAACTCCGACACACTGCTTAAACTCCGACACACTGCTTAAACTCCGACACACTGCTTAAACTCCGACACACTGCTTAAACTCCGACACACTGCTTAAACTACGACACAATGCTTAAACTCCGACCCACTTCTTAAACTCCGACCCACTGCTTAAACTCCGACCCACTGCTTAAACTACGAGCCACTGGTTTAACTCCGACCCACTGGTTAAACTCCGACCCACTGGTTAAACTACGACCCAATGGTTAAACTCCGACCCACTGCTTAAACTCCGACCCACTGTTTAAACTCCGACCCACTGCTTAAACTCCGACCCACAGCTTAAACTCCGACCCACTGCTTAAACTCCGACCCACTGCTTAAACTCCGACACACTGCTTAGACTCCGACCCACTGCTTAAACTCCGACCCACTGCTTAAACTCCGACCCACTGGTTTAACTCCGACCCAATGCTTCAACTGCAACCCACTGCATAAAGACGCCAATCCTCGATACACAGATGATGTTTGGGCATCTGTAATCATCAGAGTCTGTTGCACTTTCACCCTTCTTTCTACTATTGGCGTGTAAGCCACCTGCAATCCAGGACTCTTTCAGTATGCTTGCTCTCCATTTAGATCTAACCAGTCCTTATTTTTTTCCCCTCTGTTTGTGTCGATTTTGAATAGCTTACTGTCAGTTTTGCAAACATCAGTATTAGAGATTTGTATGACCTGTTCATTGCTGGGGTAAAGCTTTAGCTATAAACAGTTTTTTCCTTATTCTTAATCTTTTTGCAAGATTTCCCCAAATGTGGCCAACGGGCTAAAGCTTTAGCTATAAACAGTTTTTTCCTTATTCTTAATCTTTTTGCAAGATTTCCCCAAATGTGGCCAACGGGCTAGTAATTCTTTACCCACTGATAAACGCCAACTGTCCAATTTCTAGGCAAAAATCGCAAGAACCGGGTTCAGGTTCCATTTGTTTTCAGGATCTATTATCCATTTATTTCCAGGATTTATTATCCATTTATTTCCAGGATCTATGATCCATTTATTTCCAGGATCTATGATTCATTTGTTTCCATGAATGAGCGACCTGAATAGAGGAACAGTTAAACGGATGTTCAAGTTGAATTGTGTTTGATGAGCGCGTTAAAGACAGCATTGAAAAATTGTCTATTATCTCAGATACCTACAAGTCCACAAATGAGACCAGACATCTCAGCATGCTATATAATCGTTAAGCATGGAAGGAAAATTCAATAACATACAATCATATTAATTAATATTATAAATGAATTAAAGCAACCCTTAAACACCTTGTTATCTATGGGGCAGTTGATGTAAATCTTATCTGTGTTTATGGCTGACGGCTAACGAGGGTGTCATGTGGTCAGAACAATGACCTTTAATTTTATCAAATAGTGTTGTGTACCCGATTCATTCTTAAAAATCCTGAAATTTAAAATGCCTGTTTTCAACGAGATTCAAACCCAAGAGTATCTTGGTTCTTGTTAGCACTTAGCCACTACACCAATAAAGCGTTGTACTATTTATACTAATAATAAGATTTCATATAGGACGAAACATCGCCTTACACGCAACGTCCAAGCATCTACGATCTGTGCCACCCAAGTTAGGAGACGAATCCCCAGCACCAGACGTTGTAGATGGAAGCTTGAATCAAACATTCGAAGGAGTCTTGGAGCAAAACATTTCCATGGCTATTGATATTATCCTAAGCCCCTTGAGATTCGTCTACAGCGTCAAGATTTTTATTGGTAAGCTTTTAGACGAACCTCATTTACGTTTATATAATTGATTTAATGTTGTAGAA
This sequence comes from Biomphalaria glabrata, assembly GCF_947242115.1. Taxonomy (NCBI): domain Eukaryota; kingdom Metazoa; phylum Mollusca; class Gastropoda; family Planorbidae; genus Biomphalaria; species Biomphalaria glabrata. The sequence continues at coordinate 4,576,394 of NC_074728.1, forward strand.
ATGTAGATGATCGTAGGAATATTAGTTGTAGAATTAGTTGTAGAATTAGTTGTAGAATTAGTTATAGAATTAGTTGTAGAATTAGTTGTGGAATTAGTTGTAGAATTAGTAGCTCAACTGTTTAAACACCAAGAAATAAAGGAAAGATCACTCTTTTATTTCTACAAGTTGGACTAGAGTTACCCCACGAAACTTTAGTGGCCAAAAAAAAAAGAGGGGGGGGGGGGGAGAACAAGTAGTATTCACACTTCACTAAATAGCAGGGCCGGACATAACCATTGAGAAGTCACGTAGCCTTAGCGGCGAAAAAAAAGAGGTGGGGGGGGGGAGTGAGAATTAAGAGTTTGTATTAGGAAATAAATTCGTCTATGCATTTTATTCATTCTTTACTACGTACAGAATTACTTTACGAGCCTTGCGTGTTGCGAAGTCTTATCTTCTTATCTTATATAATACAGACGTTACTTCAAAAAAGAAGATGATTACGTCCTACGCGTCATGCATTTAGTCATGCATATTAACCAATGACTTAAATTCTGCCAAGTCACTGGTTTTCCTGGCTAGCTCAGGCAACCCATTCCATGCTCTAATAGCACTAGGGAAGAAGGAGTATTTGTACAAATTTGTCCTAGCATATGGGACGAGGAATGTGCCTTTATCTTTGTGTCTTTCAGAGTATTTTATTAAATTTTGTTTTTGTATTTGAAGATTATGGTTCAGTGTTTTATGTATTATTGCTACTTTACTTTTGAGCCTTCTGTCCTGAAGGCTTTCTAAATTTAGTGATTTTACCAAAGGTGTTACTCTAGTCAAATGTGAATATTCGTTTGTTATGAATCGCACTGCTCTATTTTGTGTCTGTTCTAGTTTCTTCCCAAACAGAGGATGCATATTCTATTATTGGCCTAACCAAGGTTAAATAACATTTTAGTTTTATGTTCTTATTTGATTTATAGAAATTTCTTTTAATAAATCCTAATGCTTTGTTTGATTTTTTTGTAGTTTCATCAATATGTGGATTCCATGACAGTTTTTCATTTATTATAACACCTAGCATTGTCATACAGTATACATAAAAATTCTATTTCCTACATAGATCACGCTCAATAGCATGAATTTACCAAATATTTTAATCTATCTACGAGCATTATTGACCTCAAGTAAGTCTTCATTAGTTTGAGGCGCGAGAAGCTCCTCTCACCAGATTCCACAATTACTGGTATTGATATTAACGTTTTTTTATAGCGCGTAGGATTAGTGTTTTCCATATTGAATGACACCCCTAAATGACAATTTTTGTCTATATAATTTAGGAGATTTGTATGAGTTTTCAAAAAGATTTTAATAATTTCCAATGATTTCCATGACTTTTTCGTATATTTTGAAATTTCAGGAGAATTCCAGGAGCTCCTGGTAAATCAGGAGGCCGCGAGAAATCTGTTATGAATTATAAAATGGTTTAATTTAATAATTTACACCTAGAATTAGCGCGGGTCCTATGAAAGTGCGGGTCCCATTGCGGTCGCATAGGTTGCAGTGACCTAACGCTGGCCTTGCAAAATAGCGGCGTATGCTACGCCGTGGGTCGACTAGTGTTTTATGTTTTACTAAATATCAACAATTTCTATTCATTAACGCGGTAATTTAATTTATTTTAAATATCTTTTTAAAAAAGCACTATATTCTTTATTGCAATTAAATTTTGAAACACTTGACTTTTTTCGTTGCCCTAGAGCCTTCAAACCTTCAAATCTAGCCCTGCTTGGAGGAGGCAGATATTGAGTTTTGTTAGAGAACTTTGTTTCTGCCCTAGGGGCCAGTATAATTAAGGATGTAGTTATTTACTGAATGTATCTATATATTTGTCGGCCTCATTCAGTCGTAGAACGACTATGGGGGTTCATCTCGCACACTTCCTTATGTGGCTGTGGAGCCCTATTTTGGAGAGACACTCCCGTTCACAAATATCGCGGGTTAAGGTGGCGTTTGCTTCGGTGGTAGAGGAGCTGAACATTTTTCGAAGCGTGGTCGAGAGGCTAAGTGCTCTTGAACTTGGCTACCTAGAAGGGAGCTCGAGGTTCGACACCTTGACCTAACGTATATAAACTTAACTATTATAATAATTAATTGATTTTAATTACATACACCCCTTAAGGCGCATGACTATGGGGGCTTTCAGCAGCTGCGCATGACAGCGGTACGGTTTTTAAGTTGTTTTTTTTTTATTTTATAAATGGTCAACGTTTCCCTGATTTTGTTTTCTTTTCCGATTTTATTTAGAAGAGTAACTTTGTTTAAAAAAGTAAATCTCACTTGTCTCACATCTAGGAACCCCAACGATTGGGAGTCAGGTCGAAGTGCAACTGATGGACGAGTCTGAAGATATCATTTTCGACCAGAGGAAAGTTCTGGACGAGCATGTGGCTCATATGTTGAACCCGGCACTGTCCAGTCCTCTAGCCAAAATTCGCATCTTGTTGATTACAGGATCTGTTGCTGTAAACGAAGTGGAGGTCTTTGGGGGTAAATACAACAGAGCCGTGGTGACCAACCTTTCCGGCCTTCGGGACGAGTACATTTCCGACACACATTCTCACGGGCAGCAGCGAAACTAAAACATCGCTGAGTCCAAAAAAAGTTTGGCCACAGAGGCGACGTTATAATCTGTGAACAGAAAGGGTCGGAAGAGGTTTGGACATCACTTTGATCGTAATTTGTAGAAGTGTCTTTAAACAATGAATAAATGCAGGAAAATTTTGATTATTTTGTAACGATTTGAGAGGCATGGAGGCTGAGTAAGGTTCCGTGTTTGAATCCTGGTGAAGATTTGAATTTTGTTTTTCATTTTGGTTTCTTTGGGTGCCTATGAATCAACCCAGTTCTAATGGGTACCTGATATTATTTGGGGAAAAGTAAAGGAGGTTTGTCCTTGTGCTGGCCACATGACACTCTCGTTAACCGTAGGCCACCGAAGCAGATAACCTTTACATCATTGATCTCTGAAAGGGAAATTACGTTTAAGATGTAATATAGATAGCTAGTATGATGAACAACTAAGCATTAACAAATCATGCGTACTGCAACAACGAGAGAGCACAATTCTAAACATATTTTCATTGGAATATAAAACAAAAACGGCAACTTACGATAGCAATTAAAACTAAATTTTGTTAACATGTTATTGTAGTGTCATTGAAAATGAATTTAAATCTGCGAGACAGAAAAAGTGAAAAAGAGAGAAGAAAAAAAAAAAAAGAATGAGACAGTTATGTAGAGACCAAAAAAAAAAGGTATAAGAGTACATTAACTGTAAGAAAGTACCAAACCTGGGAGAAAATCGTTCAGAGTTAAGAAAGACTTAAGAATTACATTGGGGGGGGGGGTACTGAAATATCTTCTTAAAAAAAAACGATAAGAATAAAGCTTGCGACAGACACCTCTCGCAAAGACAATAGTCTAAGCCCTGGTTGAGCATTCTCACAATGCTATACAGTGTTGGGCACGTTAAACTTACTTTAACTGTTGCTAGCTAAATCACAAAAGAATTGACAGACAATGGTGGCATTATCGAAAGCATTTCATCTTAGTATCAGACATTGTTTTTTTTTATTCTACTTGTTAGTTGCCTATTTGATCTTAAGCAGGAAGATATGAAACATAAATACTTACTTCGTATTAGAAGTTTTCGTGCAATAAACCGGGGGAAAAAAATGATAATCTAGTTGTGCAGTGCTAACAAGTACACACAAAATGATCATACTCCTTTAAAATAAACATAGCTTATCAACGCTTCTTATTCTGTATACCAGATACACTATTAAGCTAGCTAATTATAGTTTTTCTGACATAGATAGAAATAGATAGAAGATAAATCACACGGTCTAATAAAATAAATTAATATACAAATATGGATATAAAAACCGCGATTAGAGAAACGCACTGAAATCTCCCCTTTAATTTACTATTTCCAGTAAGGTGTATAGAAAGGGAGATAACTTCTGAATTGTTTCTGTCATTTCCTAGAGTGCGCTCCCCCTTTCTATGACCTGGGATGTTCTTCCTTCTGTGGCCTGTCATGCCAAGACGAGCTGTGTTCTCCAGAAGGCATGTGCTTCAAGTGTCACCCCAAAAAATCTGGAAGGTTCTGCAGAGACAGTAAGTCCTTTCGTTCAAGTTCACAATCTTTACGATATCGGAGATTTTAAATAAAATTATAAAACAAAAATAATATCTTATCAAATCTTATATAATACAGACGTTACTTCAAAAAAGAAGATGATTACGTCCTACGCGTCATGCATTTGGTCATGCATATTAACCAATGACTTAAATACAAGCATACAAAAATACGTATATTATTTAGTTAAATATGTTGTAAATCTAGAGAAATCTAGCGCGCTATCCCTCTTTCCGGTTCGGCAAGAAACGTTTTTGCAAACTGTATTCGTTTATAGCTACTTAACGTTCTTAATACACTATGATCCTATCACTTGCCTGGACCAGTTGGCAAAGGGAGGGGGAGAGAAGAGGGTATCTGGGTGAATGTTACCGTGATCGCCTTTTAAATTCATAAAAAAAAGTATGACCTAAATTCGAACTCGGGACTCAATCCTCCTTAATGGGACTAATTCAACTTATACCACTACATCTGTCAAGTACGATCTTTTTCCTTGTTTGATACCAAACCAAATAATTTAATTACCAATAGTTAATTAGCTAAATTTTTATTTTTTTTATATTGATTCTTGTGTTGTCAGGTAGAAGAAATAAGTGTGCAAAAATCTCAACTTGAACCGAGATTGGGTGTGGAGAAATAACGTGTACATACTTTTTACCAGACAGACAGTGAGTCGATATTAGCTTCGTAATAATATGCATGCTGAGCTAACATTCCAGGCCAATTTTGAGAAGTGTGGACAATCTTGATAAATCTGTCATAAATATTCATTGGATCATCTCATAGGCTGTAGTATGTGTTGACTAAAAAGTTTGTACACTTTTTTTTGTCCCACACCTGTTCTCGGATCAAGTTGAAACTTTACACAATTTCTCATTTACGTACACAATACACAGACCAATTTAAAAACAAAGTAGTCAATTAATTACTGGTCATAAATTATTTTGTTTGATACCAACAAGGGAAATAATCCTTTAGTATTCACAGAAATGGCTAAATATGTAGGATTTTGTTTACGCTATTTCTCCCACATCCATTCTCGGATCAAGTTGAAACTTTAAACAATCCTTTATTTTACCTAACAAATCATAAATCAATTTTTTTTTTTAAATTAGTCAATTAATTATCGGTAATTAATTCTTTTGTTTGATATGAAATAAGGGAAATAACTTTTACATTTCAATTCAATGTGGTTGTAAGTGCTCAGTTCTTTCCCTTAGATAAGCTTTGTTATTGTTTTTTTAAAGGGTTTATAAAAATATTTTGCTTGTTTTCTCTTTCAGTTGTGTTCTCTGGAGCTCTGATCGATGACTATCTATATCCGAATGATACAGATTTTGAAGAAGCTGTTGGGGAGAGATTAACGAATGCTCAACCTCTGCTAATTGTGGCATCTCTGTTACCTATCCTGGGTTTAATCCCATGTATCGTAGCACTGGTCAGGGGGAAAGCATTGAAAGCGAAGAAAACGGAATCTGATGGTATAGTAGAGAGATTTTATCGTCTTAAGAGTTAATTACCATAGAGACAAGAAGCAATGCCTGCAATAGTATGACCAAAAAAACTATTATTATTATTAATATTATTATAACCTTTTATAATGACTACAATGATTGGAGACGAAGAGGGATGTAGGCTGCGATTAAATAATTAATAATTTCAGCACATTTTCGCTAATAAGCAAATTTAAATACAACATAATACGGCTTGTCTTCGAGTCCGAAGATTAGTGAGGAATACAGTATTTTCCGTGGCTGCGCAGTCCCAGCTGTGACCTAAATATTTTGCCTTATCCAGGGCAAGCATAACCATTGTCCGCAGGCGGTCAATTTAGATTTTCTTTTCGCTGTCTGCGTTTGTCCTCGGCAGCAGATTTTCTTTTGGTCTCAAATGTGTATCCCGAGGCCTTCGTGAGTGACCTCCAGCTGTCTCGTTCTAAAGCCACATGCAACCAGGTGCTCTCTTCTATGTCAGCCAAGGAAAGTTTACGCCTAAGCTGGTCTTTGAAGCGTTTCTGTGGGGCGCCTCTGTTACGTCAACCACGTTTTAGCTCACCAAAAAAGACTGCCTTTGGCAAACGTTCGTCTCCCATACGGGATACGTGCCCTACCCAGCGTAACTGTCGGACCATAAGAAGTCCCTCTATACTGTCCATACCGGCGTTCGCAAGGACATCGCTGTTTGTAGTGCGGTCTTACCACCGTATGTCCATGATGGAGCGCAAGCATCTTTGGTGGAAGCGCTCAAGAAGTCTTAGATGTTTCCTGTATAGTGTCCAACATACTGGGATGTTAAATCTCTAATGGGTATCTGTCATTGGTTGATAAAGTAAAGACAGGTTGTCGTTGTGCTGGCCACATGATATCCTCGTCAAGAGTGAACCACAAAAAAAAAGTTTATCTAGCTTACAAATCGCAATGTCTGAAAGGTGTAATTGATATATATATATTTGAATATGTACCTCGTAAAAGAGGACATGTTCTCATCAAGCCATTTGCCAGGTAACACTTGATTTGGTTATAAAATGGATATATATAAAATACATTTTGCTTTCGAATGAAGAGAAGGTAATGACTTTTCGACTGATTACTCAAGCAATATGTCCAGGATTATTAATTTGTATCACGTCGTTTAGATCTACAAGTGTTTATGTGTGTTGAAGACAGTATCTTCTCTATTGAATATATTTATCTATATGGGGAAACACTATAAATAAAGAGATTGTCAATGTATCTGGTGTATAGAGTAAGAAATAGTTTATAAGTGTGGTGATATGTGATAGATGTGACGAGGGGCTCGTTAGCCTTGGCTGGCTACCCACTTAGGAGAAGGAAAACTATGAATTTAAACGTCTGTTGCCTTGCAGCTATACCCAATCATGTGAAAGGCTTCGGGAGTCAACCCTGAGGAAATATCAGGAGCTGGCGACCCTAAGGCGGTTTGCAGCACCTAGTGCTACACTCTGGCAGAGCCTGCGACGCCGCTGACCACAAACTGTATCGGCACTGTCGATCCTTTGGATCGCGTGGAGAGAGGGGAACTGATGTGTGGGCGACATCGTTCCGACCACAGCTAATGCCCATGCAATCATCTCAGTTTCTATGAAATGATCCATAATACACTTTAACACAGTTATGGGATAATTTCTGAATTCTCAAAACAATATCGTGCTACCGGAGTTATTTTAAAGTATTAACCCAAAAGCTGAAATCTTCTTTATCACAGAACACTCTTCTTTCTACACACACTTCTAGTGTTTAGAAATGACTGTTGATAATTGTACAGTATTTCACCTCGCTGAAGGCGCTGTGGCTGAGCGGTAAAGCGCATGGCTTCTGAACCGGGGGTATCGGGTTCGAATCGGGATATTTGGGTGTCTCTGAGTCCACCAAGCTCAAATGGGTACCTGACATTAGTCGGGACAAGTAAAGGCGGTTGGTCGTTATGCTGGCCACATAACACCCTCATTAACAATGGGCTACAAAAACATATGACCTTTACATCATCTGCCCTATTGGTCGCAAGGTCTGAAAGGAGAACTTTACTTTTACTCTACCTTGTTGCTTGGTACACAAGTGAAAGTTACTTAAAATATAGCAAAGAGAATTTTTCTCTATTCTATTACATAATTAAATGTTTGCATTATATAAATCCAACCAGTGCTATGACATGTTTTGTTATGGGTTTTATACCAAGTTCCGTATGACTAGAAAGTATTTAAAGAATCTGTTGTTCTTTTTTAATTAGATTTTTTAAAAAATCGTTTTTTAGAAACAAATATGTTTTTAATGGAGGAATTGTCTTTTCTTGAATGCTATTAATTCCACGTGTTTAATTGTTAATGGATGTGCTGTCTATTACATCTTATATATTTTGTTGTTGTTGCTAGATGCCATCTGTCTGGATGATGCCAATCAGACGCAACATTGGCCTTCTCCAACTCGTGCGCAGTGAAGAAGTGTTTCAGCCGTTTATTAGGAGTAGAGCTCTGTGGGATCAAGAGACGATCTACTTTAAAATAATCTTCATTAAAAAAAAACGTTCCGTTCTATGTGCTTTTCAAAATTTTCTATTAAGAAATAAATTAGTAAAAAAAAAAGTGTTTCTACTTGAGTATCATCCAGATGTATTAAGTTTGTTAACATGTTGATGTAGCAATGAGAAAATACGTTTTAAAAAATAAATTGTTTAAAAAAGACAACACCTCCAATATTTAACTTAATAAAATAATTATAAAAAAAATAATTTAAAAAAAACTAGTTCGGGTATCAAACCCGTGACAACGTCAGCTGCTAGAACTTACGCATTTTCTGATTCGGCCAGCGATAAAGTCATCATTTTGCGGATATTTATTGGTATGTTTATTATATATGGACATCTAGATCTAACACTAGACCTCAAGTTCTGACTTACAACTCGTAAGATCTAATCTATATTAGATTTACGTTAAAATATAAGCAACGCTTGTAAACCTCAATAAAATTAAAGCAACTTACTCAGTTTTGGCATAATTACCTTAATTTGGCTGACTAGGCCATGTTGGCTCTAGACCTAGATTTAGTCTCTAGCAAAAATTTACATTTATTTATTTTTTATTTAAAAAAAAAAAAACTTTCGAACTAGATTTTTCTCCATGTGGCCAACGAGCTAGTAATTCTTTTCTAAGCGATATTGTTAAATTCCTAGGAAAATCGTTAGAGCCCTTTTTGAGACCAGCTTCTGTCCACCCATCCAGTCTCCAGGTTCATTCATGAAGGAGTGACTTTAATAGAGAGATTGTAGTCAATATTCTAAAGTTAGCTCCAACAGCTGCTTATACGTGTGAGTCAGCCGTTCCAAAATGAGTCCTTTATTTCGAAAATATTTCATGGAGTGTACAAGTAGCATTCTACTTAATCTCTACCCCGTAAAATGACGTAATCTGTTTCGTTCCTTATCATAACGATTTGGTTCCAGATTATTACCTAATAATCCTCACTACAAACAGCGATGTCCTTGCGAAAGCCTAGAGAAACTTCTTATAATCCGACAGTTACACTGGGCAGGGCACATATCCGTATGGGTGACGAACGTATGCCAAAGGCAGTCTTTTTTTTTGTGAGCTAAAAGATGGTCGACGTAGCAGAGGTGCCCCACAGAAACGCTTTAAGGAACAGCTTAGGCACCAACTTGCTTTAATAGACATAGAAGAGAGCACCTGATAGCAGGCGGCCTCAGAACGAGACAGCGGGAGGTCACTCACTAAGGTCGCGTGATACACATTTGAGACCAAAAGAAAATCCGCTGCCGAAGACAGACGTAGACGTCGAAAAGAAAATTTATTTCGACCGCCTGCGGACAATGGTTATGCCTGCGCCAGATGTAGCAAAATATGTAGGTCGCAGCTTGGGCTACGTATCCACGGGAAATACTACATTCCTTATTAACCTTTGGACTCAAAGACAGGCCTTATTATTATTACCTAATGCAAATATTTATCCTACCCTTACTAGTAATGTACCCTTATATTAGGAAGGGTAAACAGATGGAAAGAATAATTGAAATAGATAGATAGATAGATAGATAGATAGATAGATAGATAGATAGATAGATAGATAGATAGATAGATAGATAGATAGATATAGATAGATAGATAGATAGATAGATAGATAGATAGATAGATAGATAGATAGATAGATAGATAGATAGATAGATAGATAGATAGATATAGATAGATAGATAGATAGATAGATAGATAGATAGATAGATAGATAGATAGATAGATAGATAGATAGGTTTATCAATTTATTGATAGATACGATTAAGCTTGCCCACTTGATTAGGGAATTTATTTATATATATATTTTATTTAAGGGTTATGTAAGGGAATATTCACTAATTGATTTACCTAATAAGTTGAAAAAAAAAGGGGAGGGTTGATTCGAGAGTGGACCATTACTACTATGACCCCCTTCCCAGCCCCCCCCCCCCCAAAAAAAAAATAATAAGAAGAACAAATTTGGGCGTAGCCAACTTTTTATTGTCTTGCCCAAGCTAAACATAAAGGCGTTCGGTTACATGTCAAATTGTGTAATGAGCTAACTTATAAAAAGGGTTAAAAGTAAGGACATATGCCTTAATAGTTAAGTGTCTCTCAGGCTTAACTAGACAGGTTTCTAGATGGAGGTTTCACTAGGTAGGCTTTCTGTCGAGGGAAAACTATTAATAGACTGCAGCAGTAAGAAATCTCCAATCTGTTCTGTAGATGGTGCTTGGAATGTCAAGCGTCTGATAGAATCCTTCTTTGTCCAGGTATTGCGTCTTTTGGCAGGCTTCTGTAGACACACACACACACAAAAACAATATAGAGCTTTATAATTCGGTTTCAAACAAAAACAAAACATCTATAAACATAAGTTTGTCTTATTTATTAGACCAGCGATGGGGCAAACTCCGGCCCGGAGAAAGGTAACATCCGGCCCGCCACATGTTTTGTAATGATGATTAAAAATAATTTCACTTTTTATTACATGTCATTAGATGTCACTGAATAATGTTGGGAATTTTTACTTTTATGGTCAATGACGTAGCTAGGGATTTGGTGACCCGGGAAGGGGGGGGGGGGCTTGATCTCTTTAGGGGCCCCTGCACTTTGACATTCGACATCACGACATAAGATAATGGCGATAATATTAGTGCAAAAACAAATTTCGGACACTCATTTCCCTCCCCCCCCCCTTTTTTTTTCATGTGGGGTCCGGGGGAATTTTCAAATATTCCCCCCTCCCCCTAGCTACGCCACTGTTCATGGATGACTACTCGTTGCGTCTGCAGATTGGTGTTCGAGGAGACACAATTTTGAACTCTAAATATGTCCAACGAAATCGTTGAGCTCATTCCAAATGTCATGGAAATACCTTTTTCTAACTTTTAAATCACAAGAAAGATGACGCCTACTCTAACCTGTTCCGACATGATCAAAGTCTAATCTTTCGTCTCAGAATGGGACACAACATAATGAGACAACATGTGTTCAGGAAGCTCAAAATTCGAATCCAGTGAAATCTGCCCGTGTAGAGGGTCACCATAGAATGCTGACCATGTCCTTAAAAAAAACAGCATTATTTACCGTACAAGACACTGACCCCAAAACATCCCAATAGAAAGAAAACTCTATGGAGAGCTCCCTGATTTGGAAACCACTGCGCAGTTCATCTCGTATATTGGTCTAGTCATCTAGACGCCACAACATAATAATGAGAATGAGAAAGAAGAAGAACTTTTAAAGATAAATCTACGAGTCTCATTTGCTGTTTTCCTACAATGTACCATATTTCATGACATCCATAGTAATATTGCCTTGATATATAAAACTATAGCCCCCCCCCCCCTCCTCAAAGTAATATGTAAAGGTTGTAAATAATACTAACAACTTTTCAAGAGTTTCTTAAGTAAGATCTCATCACTACGTCTTAGAAAGTATTTCTTAATCAGTGGCGTAACTAGGAATTTGCAATCATTTGGGGACCCGGGGGGGGGGGTAACTCTTTGGGGACCCTTGCATTTTGCATAATATTTAATGTAAAAAAAAAACATTTCGAACATATATGTAATTTAAATCTTACATTTATTAGTGGGAAGCGTGGTCGAGAGGCTAAGTGTGCTTGAACTTGGCTTGGCTTGGTTACCTAAAAAGGGGCTCGAGGTTCGACACCTGATTCGGGCACGGAAAACCAACTCCTAGTAACCCCTCTTCCCCACTGGTCCACAAATGAGATTGGACCAAAGCGCTCTGAGCATGCTTATAGCATGAAAGTAGCGCTATATAAAAGCTATAATAATTTTAATTAGTTATAAAGAGCAAAATAATAATACGTTGTAAATATGAGGTATTGTCTTAAAATAAACTTTTTTTTCTTCTTCTTCGTACTCATTTTACATGTCGATTTTTACATTATGATCAATATTCTGAGATGAACCGCGCAGTGGTTTCCATATCAGGCAGTGCTCCGTATAGGTTTTGAGCTATAGGATCTCTATCTATAGGAGGGGCTTGGGGCCAGAGTCCCGCCCGGGCCTCTTGATATAGTATGCAGCCCCGAAGGACACGGCCAGCATTCTCCAGCGACGCTCCACTAGAGAAGGCCTCGCTCGTCCCGACTCCAAGCCTCCGGAACATATGCCGCCCCTTTCCGGGATTTTAAAAATGTTCTAGTTTTCCTATTCATATTTTAAGGATGGCTGCTGGTTGTGCAGTTTGCGCGTTGGATTGTCGTTCGGACTTATGGATGGATTCAGGTTCAAACCCTTTCCTGCTCCCATCCCCCGTCGACCTGTGAGAGGTTTGGACTATGAAGTAGATTATCTTTAACTCTAAAGGAACACCGAAAACATGTGAAACAAACAAATACCAAAGGTTTGGAACTCACTCCCCATTGATCTCAGACAGACAACATGCTACACCACTTTTAAGAAGAACATTAAGACCTATCTGTTTAAAACTTTTTTAGATTAACTGTCATCTTAGCTCTCGTGTTTTTGTTTGTAATGTTGTTACAGCGCCTACATTTTGTTTGTTAACAGCGCTTTATAAATAAAATTATTATTATTATTATTATTATTATTATTATCTAAATCTAGCAAATGTTACCTTTTTCTCCACTTCTTTCGTATACTTCTGCACCAGAGTGTTTTTTCTAGCCAGGAAACCTCTTACACCATCAGTAGTGGCCATAATTAGCACACAAATGAAGATGATTATCATAATATAGGAGAGGACCGGGCTTACACGCAAACCAGAAATGACGTAATCAGTGGTTTCCGTTTTGATCTTGTCACGAGCTCCACATCCTTTCAGACAATCCACGCAGTGTAGCGCTTTGGTCTGGTTTTTACAGTAACGACAGTACCCTTCGTAAGAACAGGTGTAGTTTTTGCATTCCAGACTGCAGATGTCTGTACAGTCAGGTCCGAACATGGGTGGCGCGCATTCTGGGGATCATTTGTATAACTGCATTCAAACAAAGGTGAACATGTTATTACAAAAACAAGAAAATAATTTTCTAAATACTAAAAAAAAAACAACAACAAAGGTTATATTAAGCATACTTGTATTTGTATCAATTAGTTTGGATTAGTCAAGTAATTAAATTTAAAGTAGATCTAGACTAACAATTAAAAAGAAAACATTTATAAAAGTATTTTAAAAAGAGGGGACGACCTGAATTCGAACTCATGGCTCATGCCTTAGGTTTCTCCAGCCAACACGGTAACCACTCGGCTATTGGAGAGCTTATGAACATGGACGATTGTTTAGTTATCTATTGTTTCTATAGTCTCATACTATTTTTCAGGTTTATGTTCACTGAGACTCAGACGACGACCATTAAAGAGGATTAAGTCAGGTTATACCACAATTTCAGTCAGTTAAAATTTCTTTCCCTTGTTTGAAACATCAAAAAAATAATTTAATAATTAAAATAAATTTACTAATTGCCTTATTTTTTTAAATTAATTTTTGTGTTGGCAGGTAAAAGAAATAATTGTTCAAAAATTGTAGCTTGATCCGAGATTGGGTTTGAGAGAAATTAAGTGTACAAACCTTTTACCAGAGACACAGACAGACAGACTGACAGATTAAGTTGATATAACCTTTGTAATATTTTGAGAGTGTTTACCCTAAAAGATTTGAAGTTAAGCTCATTTGTTTCTATGACAAATGGTGTACGAAAGTGTAAAGTGGCCAGAACAATGACTAACCACAATTACTGGTTCCCTATTAATGTGAAATGTTGAGTGCATTCAAGGGCATCTTAAAATATCCTGAACGTTAAAAACTCGTTTTGAGATGAATAAGTTTTCACTAAGTATAATCTCATTTATTCAGGAATCCGGGAACCGACTTTAACATAAAGTCTTTAAAAAAGTCTTTTTACAGCGGACATATTGGGAAAAATAAAGTAACTAAACCACGGTTGGAAAGCCAAGCTCTCTACCGCTCAGCCAGCGTGCCTCCACGAGCCAATATAAGCCTTGTAATAAGCAATTATGTCCCTTCACTTGGAACGCGTCAAGGTGTAACCCCCACCATCTACCCCAATATGTGGGCTTTAAGAAATGAAAATGCTGCAAAGGGAAGGAACCCCTACCTTGACCTGAGCTTGAACACATTGTGTTACGGAAAGGCGGAACATTAAATCCTTTAAGTAAGGGTCCTCAATAATTCGATCCGATTTAAACATGTTTATAAACGAATCAATTATTGGATTTGATTTGCAATTAAAAACCCAGAACGCCTTTTTAACTTCCCCAAGTTTTCAAGCAAATAGGTTGGCCCAGCCCAGCGGCTCTAAACCATTCTAGGTCGGCGACCCCCTTTTAGGATTCTCCACTTTGCGGCGACCCCCAACCGTAAAAATTATTTTTGAAAATGTAACTGTGCTTTCATTCTGTTATAAGACAGTACACCATTTACTATTCTACTTTTTATTCACCCTTTTTATTTTGCATATTTATGTGATTAATTATTAAAAAAAAACACATTATAATCTTCAAGCAATTGCAGTTCGTATCTTCAATAGTTTTACGCGACCCCCATTAGGTCGCGACCCAAAGGATGAGAACCCCTAGCATAGGCAAAACGAATGTTACGCTCTACACTCTACCACAGGGGTTCTCAACATGTGGCTCGCGACCCCTTTGGGGGTCGATTGACTATTTGCCAGGCGTCGCCTAAGACCCTCGAAAAAATGGATTGTTATTGTCTACTCTTCCATTGCTGTGTGCGTGTGCGTGGGGGGGGGGGGTCGCGGCAGAGTGGGGGTTTGTAAAAAGGGGTCGCCGAGACCAAAAGGTTGAGAACCGCTGCTCTACGCCGTAATATTTAGTTTTCGGGAATCTCCGTAATGCTTTCACTTTATGGAGATGTGAAGTGACATCAAGGAAAAAAAAAAAGAATACCTCCATATGCTTCTAGTTCACAGACTGTCATCTGGGCGTTCGCATGTTGCAAAGAGAGTTCTAGAATTCGTATGAATCTATCAGGTGTTGGCACTAGAGACACTCTCGGATGAACTTCACCTCTGTACTCCATAATCGTATCATTCTCATCAGCATGCAGTTGAAGAAGAAATATCTGGCTCTCTTTTGACGCTGAAATCAAACAAGGAAAACTTCAAAAATACTTTAAAAAAAAAAAGACAACTTTAAAAAAGTGAAAAAGCAATTATTTTTCTCTAATTCACGAATGAGAGTTGGATTAAACAACAATGCAACACTTTTATTAAACAATTAAATCAATAATGCCTTACATTCGGAAATTCCCGAACGCGAGGGGCGACTTTACAAGGACGCGATAGTCCTTTCAAAACCAATGTTGGATCTAGATCTAGACCTAGTTCAAAAAACTAAATTTAAATTTATTATTTTTTGTTTTTACTTTGAAAAAATTATAACTGTCAAACCAGAGTTTTCCCCATGTGGCCAACAGGCTAGTAGTTCTAGTTGTCATCGATATACAGCAACTGTTAAGCTACCGTGTCCAGGTTCCATGAAGTTGTGACTTGAATAGAGGTAATGTAAAAAAAAAACACGCTTTACACAAAGAGCTTCAGTAGACCATGTAACTTTGGACGTGGATTTTCACACACATTGCTGGATTCACCTATAGGTCATATATGACGTCACGTTATGTATGCGTCAAGGTTGCCACCGAAATTTAAACCGAAACTTGTTTTAACACAAAATGACAGGACATTGTCTAAAGTGTGACGCTTTCCAGTATAATCCTAATCATATATCCTGCAAAGCTGATATTTTACAGATAAAGAAAATGCAGAAATTTACTGAGTTCGCTCGGCCCTCGACCTCGCCATGATCCCGAGTGTCAACTTTGAGGATAAGTACAAAAAAACAGTAAAATCTCTGAAAGTTGATTTCTCTTGTTAGAAAAAAAAAACTAGAAATAGTTGGCCCTACTTACGCCTAAAATAAATCACAATCTCACTTAATACCACTGAAGAATAAAAGTGTAATATCAACGTTGGATACGGATCATCGTCCCTGGTAGCAGCACACTCATCTAGCCTCCCATCCACGGCCAGTGAACCATCACTGACCATTCCTGTTTCGTTGACGGTACTAGTTGACATTGTTGTTACTTGCTTTAAAGCCAAATTTCGTCCTAAATTAAAATTGGTAAAAATTATTCTGAAATATTGTTTTTTGGTAGTCTATAATGCAAATATACAGATCTTAACACTTGACAGATATTTAATATTTTATGATATCAAGAAACATGATTACGTGTTGCAGCTAAATTTAGACATTCAATTATATATATATATTAGGCTATAAATCGTGAGTTTGAGTTTGAGTTTTGAGATTAGGCACATCGGCACAATTTAGGCCATTTCGTGCCCGTAATCCTTTAAGGATCACTCTCCTTTTACATAACAAGGGCTAAATTCTATACAGTAAAATCATTAAAAACAAGGTCTATTCACAGTTAGCCAATGCCTCCTAAAAGCAGTGGCGTTGCTAGATGCTTTAAGGGGTGAGAACCTAAGAAGAAAACACCCAACAGAGAGGGACACAGAAAGATAAAATTTAGCTGGAAAGAAATTTAACAAAAAAAATATATAATATTTGTACACATTTAATCTCCGCCGTCTAATTCGGATCAATAATGCCAGGTTTGCCTTTCCAACTCTTCAAACTATCTGGCGCTCTAAGGCATTACCTCTACACAACAAGATACGAATCTATAATACAAACGTTAAGTCTGTCCTTCTGTACGGTTCAGAAACTTGGAGAGTCACTAAAAACAAATATGGAAAAGCTCCAGACCTTTGTTAACAGATGCCTACGCTGGATATTAGGAATTAGGTGGCCAGAAAAGATAACTACTATCGATCAGTGGGAGAGAACTAGACAAAAGCCCATAGCCCAAGTTATCAAAAAGCGAAAGTGGAGCTGGAGAGGACATACCATGCGAAAACCAGCTACCAATGTTGCAAGGCAGGCACTTGACTGGAACCCACAAGGAAAGAGGAAAGTGGGCAGACCCAAGCAAACCTGGAAGAGGTCAGTCATCAGTGAAGCAGAGGGTACTGGAATGACATGGGAGCAGATGAAGAAAGCTGCTCAGAACCAAGTTCGGTGGAGAGGTGTGGTTGTGGCCCTATGCTCCCCTGGGAGTGCACAGGATTTAGTAAGTAAGTAAGTATTTGTACACATTTAATAGTTATGCACCAATCAATAAAAGTTGGTGATTACTTTATTTTAGGGCGAGCTGATGAGGCATGACACCAGATGTAACGACAAATCTGGCGACGCCTTTGCCCGTACATGACGTAATTCCGGTGCTTAATTATGCATAGAAGAGAAACTTTTCGGCTTGTATCCCTTTTTTTCACAACGCTTATTTAACTTGATCCAGGCGTTGTATTACCATTGCAACTTGTTTAATCGTCATCGAATACAAGCTGATGACCGCTGAGAACACATGAAGCAATCCGAAATTAGATAATTAATTAATCAATCGTTCATTCATTTTGGTTTTAAATGTGTCAATTTTATGTGGGGTTTCTTTTCGAAACGTTGAATGCTTTTTTGTTTATATGCTTTTTTTACATCATATCTTTCTTGCAATAGCAAACTAGCAAGCTCAGTACAGTCTGGTTTAGCCTAATTTATGAACATGTATTTGGGGTTTTGAGGGGGGGGGGTTACCTGAAAGAAGGTTTCCGAACTGCTTTTAGAAATCCCGAGTTGAGATTCGTAGTACTGCAAGGGAAGGCAAGCGTCTTATGACACTTCTCATTCTTAAACAATAATAACTGACTTACTGGTCAATGGGATCACTCACCACCTTGAACATAAACAGCGCACAATCTTCTCTCTATCCCTACCTCCTCGAACATAAACAGCGCACAATCTTCTCTCTATCTCTACCTCCTTGAACATAAACAGCGCACAATCTTCTCTCTATCTCTACCTCCTCGAACATAAACAGCGCACAATCTTTTCTCTATCTCTACCTCCTCGAACATAAACAGCACACAATCTTCTCTCTATCTCTACCTCCTCGAACATAAACAGCGCACAATCTTCTCTCTATCTCTACCTCCTCGAACATAAACAGCGCACAATCTTCTCTCTATCTCTACCTCCTCGAACATAAACAGCGCACAATCTTCTCTCTATCCTTACCTCCTCGAACATAAACAGCGCACAATCTTCTCTCTATCTCTACCTCCTCGAACATAAACAGCACACAATCTTCTCTCTATCCTTACCTCCTCGAACATAAACAGCGCACAATCTTCTCTCTATCTCTACCTCCTCGAACATAAACAGCACACAATCTTCTCTCTATCCTTACCTCCTCGAACATAAACAGCACACAATCTTCTCTCTATCTCTACCTCCTCGAACATAAACAGCGCACAATCTTCTCTCTATCTCTACCTCCTCGAACATAAACAGCACACAATCTTCTCTCTATCCTTACCTCCTCGAACATAAACAGCGCACAATCTTCTCTCTATCCTTACCTCCTCGAACATAAACAGCGCACAATCTTCTCTCTATCTCTACCTCCTCGAACATAAACAGCACACAATCTTCTCTCTATCCTTACCCCCTCGAACATAAACAGCACACAATCTTCTCTCTATCTCTACCTCCTCGAACATAAACAGCACACAATCTTCACTCTATCCTTACCCCCTCGAACATAAACAGCGCACAATCTTCTCTCTATCTCTACCTCCTCTAACATAAACAGCGCACAATCTTCTCTCTATCCCTACCTCCTCGAACATAAACAGCGCACAATCTTCTCTCTATCTTGGTCTCCTCGAAGGTAATGTTGAGCTGACACACGTAATTGCCAATGTCACAGTTGATGACCAGTGTGTTGGGGTCGAGGTAAATGTCGCGCCTCCTCTGACAGGGACCCTTGTAGCACGACTTGTTTGGCGTCTGGACAAACGTAAGTGCTAGTCCAAGCAGGTCCTCTGGACAGTAACCGGACAATATGAAACAAAAAAAAAACATTCTTAAAGTGGAGCTCTCTATGGTGTTAAAGTGGTAAAACCCTTGGCTTCGTAACTGTAGCAGTTCTGAGTACGAATACCTGTGAACTCTGAGATTTTGAATATAAGGATTCTTAAAACGCCCTTAAGTCCAACAAACCTGGCATATTTTGTAAAATGTTTTACATAATTCGGAGTGTCCTTCAGAGTTGAAGATAGTTTACTTCCTAGTCCAAACCTTCTGCAGGACGACGGGGGATCGGAGCGGGCAGGGTTTGAACCCTCGACCGTCCATAAATCCGAACGACAGTCCAGCGCGCAAACCGCACGACCAGGCAGCCATCTGAGTGCGGTTGGTCAAAGTGCTGGCAAGACGAGACCGCTAGTTATAGAAAGCCTGAACACTGACCTGTAAACTGTAAGCAAGAGAGCCAATAGTTAGTCACAGGTCTATACGACGTGGCAACGAGCTATTGGTTTCCTTTGTCCATAGGCTGCGACGTCATATATCAGTGATGAGGCCTTCTATTACGGATGGTCTCGACTCGTTGCCATGCCGTACAGACCTGTGACATGGCAAAGAGCTATTGATGTTCAGTGCCCTCAGGTTGTGACGTTACAAGTCAGTGTTCTATGACGATTGTTCTTGGTCAAGATGACGCCTCCGTTAACCGCCAGCCTTATAAAGAGCAACTTTTCATCATCTACCCCACAGGTTGCGACAAAATGTGTATTTGTTCGCAAAAAAAAATTTTTTAAATACTTTAAAAAAAATATCAAAAAAACTCTGCATTTACAAATATATCTCTCAGTAAATGTTAAGTTATTTCCCTTTTTGATATCAAAGCAAAATAATCATCATAATAGGTTATTTGTTTAATTGATAAAAACATTTAGGGATGATAAATAATTGTTTAAATTTTCAACTTGAAAATGGATGAATGGATGTTGAAAAAATAACACGCGCAGTTATCTAAAGGGACAAAATCTTAAATATTTAGCTATATCTTTGAATACTGAAAAAAAATAATTTCCTTTTTTGGTTTCAAAAACATTTAATTAATTACCAGTGGTTAATTGACTAATTGATTTTTTTAAAACTGAATCATGTATTTGCCAATGAATCCGAGGGTGGGTGTGGGAGAAAAGACGAGTAAAAACTCCTTACCAGACTGACAGACAGACAGATTGAGTGGAAATAAGCTTTGAATACAAATTTCGAGACAATGGAATGGCATAAGACAGTAAAACATTTACTCGCCCTCCTATCCCACACTGGTCTAGGTCCATATTTTGTAAAGAAAATAAAATAAAAATAAAATAAAATACCTATCCAAGAGGAAGGGGTTGCGATAACGGACAATACAATATAGTTTAAGCTTGGCTTCCGCCTTTTTTATGGGCCTAGCTACAGATCGTCTTTCGAATCTCCCTCCCCTCTCCCGATAAATATGAATGAGTATAGCAAAGTATGTAAACAAGTAGATGGTCAGGTCATGGAAAGTGAGGAGAACAAGATGGTTGAGTGGTTGACCATTAGATCGACTTGCAGTGCCTATTGTCTTCAAACATTTATCTTTTGGATATAAGTGCTCTCATAGTATCCACATATCTCTTAATAATGATTACATATCATATAAGCAATAAGTAAACACTTTAGATCTTATAAGCTATATTTAAACACTACAGATCTTATAAGCTAAAGTCAAACATTTTAGATCTTATAAGCTATACATAAACACTTTAGATCTTATAAGCTATACTTAAACACTTTAGATTAGTGGTGTAACTAGGGTGGGGGAGGTGGGGGTAGAAATTGAAAATCCCGCATCAGACAGAAATTCAAGGAACAAAGAGTCAAAAGCAAGAAATAAAAACAAATCGATTAAGAGAATAAAAACAAATCAACATTTGCGCCGATAGCGTTACAGGCGCACAAACCCGTTAACGATATGTGGTACGATATATATAGATTATAGGCCCCCGCATATGGTTTCTGGTTTCTGTTATGTTGTCTTTATATGAGAAAAGAGTCCTTGTAATTACAACTTTCCATAAGGATCAATAAAAAAAAGTCTTAGTCTTAGTCTTACATTTTTTTCTGACCTCTTTCTCTGATTGGTTAATTATAATTAACACGGGTTTACTCACAGTATCGTTTTCTAACACTATTCACTTTGTTACCAGTCTCGGGGTTCAAAACCTGGCTACGGTTGGTATTTTTGGATTCTCTAATTGTGAACCTGACAAACTTTGGATCGTAAAGGAGCTAGGTTGTTGCTATCCTCGTGAACCGTGGAATTATAGAGACTGATCGCAAGGTCTGAAAGAGGTACCTTCACTCACTTTACATTGCGCCGTTATCTCCAATGTTCGGGTCATTTCTGTGTCCAGAGTAACTATTCAAAGAATGGAAGAGATTACCTTCTGCAAAGCCTTCTATTTGGATCCCTGAAATTCTTGTTTCTGAATTGAATTTTATAACTAGTGGACTCAGCGCGATAAAACTGGTCTGACATTTGGTTGCATTTCTGGACTTCAGCTCCTCTTGGCTAACTTCGGCTGACATTATCGAATCAACTGTGTAACAAGAAAAACATTAAAAATATATTACATAAATAGAGAGCTGTAATGGTAGATCTCTACCTCTTTACCGCAATGGGCCCTTAAGCTGTGTAATACTGTGGTGCTTACCGTGCAGATATTGTTCCCCTCTCCCCCCGAGCTGTTTAATGCTGGGGTGCTTACCGTGCAGATATTGTTCACCTCTACCCCGAGCTGTTCAATGCTGTGGTGCTTACCGTGCAGATATTGTTCCCCTCTCCCCCGAGCTGTTCAATGCTGTGGTGCTTACCGTGCAGATATTGTTCCCCTCTACCCCGAGCTGTTCAATGCTGTGGTGCTTACCGTGCAGATATTGTTCCCCTCTCCCCCGAGCTGTTTAATGCTGTGGTGCTTACCGTGCAGATATTGTTCCCCCCCCCCGAGCTGTTCAATGTTGTGATGCTTACCGTGCAGATATTGTTCCCCTCTCCCCCGAGCTGTTCAATGTTGTGGTGCTTACCGTGCAGATATTGTTCAACTCTCCCCCGAGCTGTTCAATGTTGTGGTGCTTACCGTGCAGATATTGTTCACCTCTACCCCCGAGCTGTTCAATGCTGTGGTGCTTACCGTGCAGATATTGTTCACTTCTACCCCCGAGCTGTTCAATGCTGTGGTGCTTACCGTGCAGATATTGTTCACCTCTACCCCTGAGCTGTTCAATGCTGTGGTGCTTACCGTGAAGATATTGTTCACCTCTACCCCCGAACTATTCAATGTTGTGGTGCTTACCGTGCAGATATTGTTCCCCTCTACCCCGAGTTGTTCAATGCTGTGGTGCTTACCGTGCAGATATTGTTCCCCTCTCCCCCCGAGCTGTTCAATGCTGTGGTGCTTACCGTACTGACACTGTTTCCCGAAGAAACCAGGCAGACATCTCTTGGTCTTACATTCTCCGTCAGTCTCACACTCCAGGTTCTCACAGCGACAGATTTTGTTACACAGTGAACCAAACCAACCGACTGGACACTCTGGCAGTGCTGGTAGTGCGAGAGATGTGACAAGGTGATGTGTGATAGTGAAATGATACTGAATTTGTATTATTTATATAAACACATACATGATTCTACACATATAGATTTTAAAAACTATAAGTGTTCCATAAGGATTCCATAGAATGACAGAGAGAGCCAGAAAATACGTCTCCATGTTGGTATCTGTGTTTGTATGTGTAAAAAACTTTCCCTTACAGACCATGCTGTCTATAGAGTCATCTGTTTATTTGGCCCACGGTTAACGAGAGTTTCAAGTGGCCAGCATAACTAATATCAAATACCCATTAGAGTTAGGTAGAATAAAGATCCCGAAATATAAATTCCTGTCCTCAGCAAGATTTGAACCTGGGACACTGGGGTTAAGCCAAGCGCTTTACCACTCAGCCACCGTGCTCCCGTTTCTAGATGTGTCCCCAAAGTATAATACTGTGTTTCTACGTGAGTCCCCAAGGGTGTCTCTATGTTCCTACATGTTTGTCCTAAGTGTGTCTCTGTCTTCGTTTTTCTGTTTCTACTCGTGTCTCCAAAGTGTGTTTATGTTTATGCGTGTGTCGTTCTTAATGTGTCTTGTGTTTCTATGTGAGATTCATGAATAAAGAATATTCACATTTGACTACAGTAACAGCTTTAGTAAAATCACTAAATTAAGAAAGCTTTCAATACAGAAGACTTAAAAGTAAAGTAGCAATTATACATAAAACACTGAGACATAATCTTCAAATACAAAATGTGTCCATGTGTGTCCCCCAAATAGTGTCTTATGTTTATAAGTATGTGTCGTACTCTTATCTTATCTTATCTTATATAATACAGACGTTACTTCAAAAAGAAGATGATTACGTCCTACGCGTCATGCATTTAGTCATGCATATTAACCAATGACTAAAATTCTGCCAAGTCACTGGTTTTCCTGGTTAGCTCAGGCAACCCATTCCATGCTCTAATAGCACTAGGGAAGAAGGAGTATTTGTACAAATTTGTCCTAGCGTATGGGACGAGGAATGTGCCTTTATCTTTGTGTCTTTCAGAGTATTTTATTACTCTAACAATAACAAAACCATGTTACATTCAAAGCTTTAGTACACTGAATGACAAACAACCACACACATAGTAGAGATCACAACACGAAATAGGGTCAGTACACAGTCTAACAAATGGAAACAAACACTAGGGGCGACAATTGGACAAATAAATTCACGACAGTGTTCACCCTTACATTATACAACAATGAATTTCATTTTTTTATGGAAGGGAGATTATAAAATAGGGAGAATACATTCACTAAGAATTTAAAAAATATTGTAAATCAAACAGGAAATAAAGGTATGGCATATATACAATGTAAAGCGACCAGAGTTGACATTTCAATGTTCATGGAAAAAAGAAAAGACATAGCTAATATTTGTTTAAAGATCTAAAAATGCAAATAACATGAAGTTAAGTAAGAACGTAAGTGTAAGCCAATGTTTCTGAAACTGTGAGCGTTTTCACAGAACAGAGGGAAAAGGGGTCTAATTTTCTAGTAAGATATTTAGAGGGAGGACATATGATTGTCTATTTACTTATCAAGAGAGAATTTTTGTTTTAATTTTAGTAATGAATCCAGGTTTTATCTTCTTATCTTATATTCAAAGAAGAAGATGATTACGTCCTGCGCGTCATGCATTCAGTCATGCATATTAACCAACGACCTAAATTCTGCCAAGTCACTGGTTTTCATGGCTAGCTCAGGCAACCCATTCCATGCTCTAATAGCACTAGGGAAGAAGGAGTGTTTGTACAAATTTGTCCTAGCATATTGGACGAGTGTATAGAAATCTCTTAATTAACCATAGACATACTCAGAAAGACACACAGATAAAGGCACATATCTTATTCCATTCGCTAGAACGAATTTATACAAGTTCTCCCTTTTTTTGTGCCCTTAGAGAATGGAATTGGGTTGCCTTAATCAGCCAGAAAAACCAACGACTTAGCCGACTTTATTTTAAGTCATTGATTAACATGCATGAATAGATTGAAACATGATAGTGAATTGCGTTGGACGTAATTATCTACTTTTTTTTTTCGTAGTAACGTCTGTAATATATAAAATAGGACCATCGAAAATACATTTTACTCACCATGGTGACAGACTACTATGACGACTAAAAGAAAACTTACAAACATTTGTTAGTCATTTCCTTAGTATTTAGACACACTCCAGACAGAGAGATCTAGATCTAGATTTATTGTGATATAGCAAATGCGAGAATGCTGCAAATCGATGTTAAACGTACTATAATAAAAAGTTGAATTTTTCTTTTTTGACGTGAAACTAAAAATAGGTGTGAAATAGTATTTTAGTTTTTAAGAGCATAGATATAAATATAGTTAATGTCTTCTTCTTATCTTATATAATACAGACGTTACTTCAGAAAAGAAGATGATTACGTCCTACGCGTCATGCATTTAGTCATGCATGTTAACCAATGTCTTAAATTCTGCCAAGTCACTGGATTTCCTGACTGGCTCAGGCAACCCATTCCGTGCTCACTAGGGAAGAAGGAGCATTTGTACAAATTTGTCCTAGCATATGGAACAAGGAATGTGCCATTATCTTTGTGTCTTTGTATGTCTATGGTTAAGAGATTCCTATACACTTAGCCTCAGAATCAAGCTCCTTCAAAATTTTATGAAAACGTTTTATTTTTCTATAAATGAGAATAATACTAGCATCTTGAGTCCTAGCCCAGGATGTTGTGGCCGTCGGTTGTTGTTTTTTTTTAGAAAAGAAGGGTATTTATATTTTAAGTTTCAATTAACGTGGTGAGTCATAGCTAGCCTCTTATATTACTACAATTTGTAGTGGAGTGGCTTGAACAAAGCATGCTTTCCAGCCGGAATGCCATCTCCTCCGGTTGCTTATTACGTCAATAAGAAGAACTGAACGGAAGCCTTATTACAAATGCCTTCCCCCATTACCCCCCCCCCCCCACACACACACACACTGTCCAGAAAAGATCTTGGACCACAGCAACTGGGCATGTTATAGGCATGAAAAATGCTCCCTATAAAAATGCAATTATTTTGGGTGCAGGAAAGGTTCAAGATTTTTGTACATTGTAGTCAATGAATAAAAATATATGAGTGTTGTATCAATTTCTTCCTTGATTTTTCTATACAAATATTTATGTTCTAGGTTTTAAAAAAAAAAGAAAAGAAGTTTACATAATCTAAACACTTTTCCATTTACGATTAATAAGTTAGTTTTAGTTTTTGTCAAAAGTATAGATACGTACCTGTCAAAACTATAGATACGTACCTGTCAAAACTATAGATACGAACCTGTCAAAACTATAAATACGTACCTGTCAAAACTATAGATACGTACCTGTCAAAACTATAGATACGTGCCTGTCAAAAGTATAGATACGTACCTGTCAAAACTATAGATACGTACCTGTCAAAACTATAGATACGTACCTGTCAAAACTATAGATACGTACCTCTCAAAACTATAGATACGTACATTTCAAAATCCTTTACTTATTGATCGTTATAATAAAATCAATATTTCCGTGCAGTCAACGTGATTTCTGGAACTCATTCTTGTCTTACACTCCGAGTTTTCATTTCTGCTGTCAATGCACCCCACCCATTATTTAACCTGATTTTTGTTAATTTACTTTATCGATTGACTTGGTGACGCAAATGCTATACAAATATTTCAATACGCAGTCCTTCTGGAAAAGTAAATTCAATATTTAATTTCATTTCTGCATCAGCAATTCTACCAAAAACTTTAAACATGTGGCAAGCGTGTGAAAAAGATCTGTCTTTCGATCTATGAATTTAAAGTTTTCTTTCACGGTAAGGTTAGTAAATGTGTATGATAATATAAAATCTATAATAGGTATAATAATCATCATAAGCGTAATCATCATAGTTATAGAAAAGACAATGGATTTCAATTGACTAGTCTTTATGAATATAGCAAAATCTGGAGGTAATTTTGCAGTGTTGATATGGTATTAATGTTTTATTTATCCCCTACTTTCGCGAAGTCAGAATTTTATTCCACAAAATTATTTTATGGATGTGTGATGATGTAATGAACCCTGCACACCGTGTTAGAAGAGGCTTTATCTAATAGATAAAGCGGAAAGTAAGGTGTATGTATGTATGTATTTATGTATGAATGTATGTATGTATTGTGAGACACTTGGTATTATTAGTTTGTATAGAGATGCACAATAGTTGAGACTTTGAACGCGACATTTAGTGACGTCACGACCTAGTTGGGCTATAGATTATTTATGTTAATATAGGTATCAGGATTTCAGAGGAATAAAGTGATATTACGACTGTGGCCGTTTTAGTATTAAGCGTCATTTAAGTTTGTATAACGGTTTGGACTTAGTCTTTCTACTTTTTACATGTGTAGGTCTTGTTGCATGTTAGTTGATTACATCGAATACACCCGTGCAAGAAACGCAGACACTTCCAGAGTAATCTGTCGAAGTCAGACAGCCATCATCAACTACAAGTGCAAGGCCTATCACAGTATGTATGTATGCCCTGCAAAGAAATTAAAACCTTTAGACCAATCTTGAAAAAAAAAATGTCATAAATGTTCCTTACATCATGGCAGAGACCGTAGTGTATGTTTAACTATCCCAGGCACAACTGAGCCCCGAAAATAAATATAAAAATAGCTAAATTTAACTTTATTAAAGAACGAAACATTTTAACAAATCGGATAGGCTCGCTTTTTTTTTTAGCTAAAAGTATCTGTATTAAGAACGAAACCTGATAACAAATCGGGTAAACCCGTTTTCACAGTATTTTATATTTGTTTTGAATGTATCAATTTAACAGGTAAACCCATTCTCGCAATCAACTTTTATTTTCGTGGCCATAGGGGAAAAAAAACCTTGGAAGGAAGATCAGCTAAGTTTGACATAGATCAAAATCCGATCCACTAGATTAGTAATACCCAAACTATGGCCAGGGGGTAATAACCGGATAGTCATAATTATATATTTCAATTATCCGTTAATATAGTTAATTTTCAGGTGTATTATGTTTAAACTAAAATCTTAGTTTGTTTCGGAATTATAAGGTCCACATATTAATTTATTGCGCTTATTTCTCTATTTATACATTGTGTAGTGCACTCACTCGTCACTAAGAGTTTAGACAATAAGGCTAAGTTAAAGAGGATAAGACATTCGTTATTAAATTATGTTTTATTATATGCATTTTTGCCTAGAATATTTATTTTTCTGTACTTCAGACAATATTTTTTCTTTTTTTTTTTTTTTTTTGTTATTCTCGCGTGGTATTCATATGGTTTGTTGTCTCGCTTTATCCGGGGTTCGAACCCAGCGCCCCGCCATATAGCGCCGACCTGAGAATGATTAAGGATTGGATATAATTATCTTCCGAAGGAGCATCCAAAACATATTGAACAAAAAAAAACTTGATTGCCCTGGGATGCCACTTTAAAATAGTATGAACAATTCAAACAGAGTGTTGTAAATCCACCTGTTTTTCTTATATCCAGATACTTTTCTTTGACATTTACTTCTTGTAGAGCCATTAGTTGTGATTTGATTATATGGCATATCGGCAATTTTTAAGTCGGGCACATTCTCTTAAATCCAACACCTTTTTTTTAAAAAAAAAACTTGTATAGATCCCTTCTCGTAGATAAATAAATTTGTCGTCAATTTTCATACTTTCAGTACACCCAATTCTTTTTCCTTGCTCCACCTATTTCTCCTAGATCCACCTGCTTCTCGTAGATCCACCTATTTCCTAGATCCACCTGCTTCTCCTAGATCCACTTGCTTCTCCTAGATCCACCTGTTTCTCCTAGATCCACCTGTTTCTCCTAGATCCACCTGTTTCTCCTAGATCCACCTGCTTCTCCTAGATCCACCTGTTTCTCCTAGATCCACCTGTTTCTCCTAGATCCACCTGCTTCTCCTAGATCCACCTGTTTCTCCTAGATCCACCTGTTTCTCCTAGATCCACCTGCTTCTCCTAGATCCACCTGTTTCTCCTAGATCCACCTGTTTCTCCTAGATCCACCTGCTTCTCCTAGATCCACCTGCTTCTCCTAGATCCACCTATTTCCTAGATCCACCTGTTTCTCCTAGATCCACCTGCTTCTCCTAGATCCACCTGCTTCTCCTAGATCCACCTGTTTCTCCTAGATCCACCTGTTTCTCCTAGATCCACCTGCTTCTCCTAGATCCACCTGTTTCTCCTAGATCCACCTGTTTCTCCTAGATCCACCTGTTTCTCCTAGATCCACCTGCTTCTCCTAGATCCACCTGTTTCTCCTAGATCCACCTGCTTCTCCTAGATCCACCTGTTTCTCCTAGATCCACCTGCTTCTCCTAGATCCACCTGCTTCTCCTAGATCCACCTGATTCTCCTAGATCCAATTGTTTCTCCTAGATCCACTTGCTTATAGACGCTATGTAATTTTCTATGCTATGTTTTCAATATTGTGTACACATGAAATCCGGTCCTACTGACAGTGATGGCCCACGTTCTCTAGGCAGTGGACCAACTAAATACCACACACTCTGGTCGTTAGTCCTGTCACCTTAAATATAGGCAGAACCAAAAGAGCATAGGCAGAGAGTGCATTGGTTTATAATCCTATTAAATTTTAGGCTCCTTTAAAACAGCCATACTTTATTTCAAATCAAGAGCTTGTTATCAGGTTGCATGAAAAGACAAATCATCACACTCAGAGTCTCATCACTACACTTTTACTTTGTTTTTCATTCCTAGTTTACCATCCACAAATGTTGGAAAGGAAGGTAAAACTAAAAAACTAAAAATGCACCTTGTAGAGCCATTAGACACTACTATCTCAAATATCGAAAAACTAAAATTAGAAATAGTTGTAAAAGAAAAAGACTAACTTTTATTAGTTTACAATGAAACAATATAGCTTTTGTATGCTGTAAATAGATATATATGTACATATATATAATACATATATATATATATATATATATATATATATATATATATATATTGTTTGTTTGAAAAATCTAGATGGTATTGTAAATTCAAACAGCTAATTAAAAGGAAATCTATTAAAGTTAAATGTAATATTATTTACACTTTGAATGAATTTCTTAAATTGATTTAGATTAATTTTTAGCAAACAATGTCAGATTTTTATTTTGTAAGTCATTCCTTTTTTTTTTTTTTCTTATCTTTTTTTTTAGATTTTGATTCCAACCAACAAAGTATGGAAGATTGGAGTTCGCACATTTCTATTGGAATCGATACAAGAATAATTTGATGTTAGTTTCCCTTGAAACAAACTTGTTACAGATTACAAAAAAGCTTCGTAATGAGCACGAACTCCATTTTACAGTTACATACACAGGATTTACTGCTAATCATATGTATTTGTAAAACTGTATACTCTTCCATTGTTATTCTTATTTGATTTAAAAAAAACAGGAATGGGCATTGTCACATTAAACTATGAAAACGCTAAAATTAACGGTAGCATTGTGACATGTTGTCTCGATTACAGAGATTATGCAGGAAACACCTCTCTGATGTATGCAGCCATGAATAAACACCAAAAGGCTTTTGAGACATTAATGCGTTTTGATCCAGATGTGAACATATCCAGGTCCACCAAATATACTTTCACTGCGCTATCGTACGCTTATGACGATGCGTGGTTCGTTGAGCGACTTCTAGATGCAGGAGCAACTTTCGACTGTGACAAAGGAATGGCAGCTTTAGAAACAGCCGTAAATAGTAGACTTTTTTCATCGATAAATAGCGTAGATGAGCGTTTATTTGGTCTGAAGAAGTTTGACTTTGAAACAACTATTATAAAAGCTGATAAATATATTGATGATAAAAGTATTCTCAGGGCACTACTCTTTCACAAAAATAAATTGTCTTTGAATGTTTCGTTGCTTAGCACAAGAAGTTCCCCAGACCTAATTATAAAATTGATTCAATCTGGTGCTGACGTGAACACGCGTAACGATAAAGGAGAAACGGCGCTACATAAAGCTGTTCTGTCACAAAATTTAGATATTGTTAAAGAATTAGTCAAAGCCAGTTGTGACCTTGAGATTACCGATAACGAAGGAACTACGGCTCTAGAGCTTTCATTATCACACACTAACACAGAAATCATGAGCTATCTCATTTCAAGCGGTGCGAATATACCGTTTGCAATTGACAAAAGAGAGACCCTACAGACAAGAGCTGTAATGTATGGAACGATGCAAGACTTAGAACATCTGTCAAGAAAAGGGTTAAATGTGATGGATTTTAACTATATGGGTAAGAATGCCATGCATTTTGCTATTGAGAGAAACAACACCGACAAGGCCTTATACTGCATAAAGAGCGGACTTAATATAAATACACAGACTCCAGACAATACTCCACTAATGATGGCTGCTTATGGAAAGAATTTTACGATAGCTAAGCAACTTATAGACCTAGGAGCTGATATTCATTTCCGAAATAAGATTGGAGACTGTGCTTTAAATATAGCTTTAGACAAAGGAAGTGAAGAAATCGCTAACTTACTGATTCAGCATGGAGCTGATGTGAAAAAAGAAGGCTCTGTAGGTATTCCGCCCTTGATTATAGCTGTGGAAAAATGTTCGGCTAATCTAGTGACATACATGATAAACTCGGGAGCAGAGGTCAATCAAGTTGATCAAAGGGACAGAACTGCTCTTCTTCAAGCCTTGATGCGTAAATCATAGGCATGGGTTGTTGGACCTGAAGATAGAAATTGTTATGGAAGGCGGAAAGAAATGGTTGTTAAATTAGTAGGCAGTGGAGCTAAAGTAAATATAGCTTCAAAAGCAAACATAACTCCTCTTCTGCTGGCTATTTGGTACAACGATCTAGAGTTAGTGAACCTGTTTCTAGAACATGGGGCTGAGGTGAACGTTCAAAGTGTTAATGTATGTCAAAGCAGAACAGATCTAGACAATGAGAATACATGTGAATTGTTTACAAGCAGTTTAGGCTGTATTCTACAAGATTCGTGTAAGCTCAATGCCCTGCATATAGATGAGAAATCAATCTGCATACCATACAAGCCTTTGCACTTGGCTATTAAAATAGAAAGAGAAGAAGTTTTTCATGTACTTCTTAAAGCTGGAGCCGATGTATATACAACAGATAGCCATGGAAACTCTGCCATTCATTACGCTGCAAAGTGTCAGAACAAGATTTTCATGAAATATCTTCTGGAAAACTATTACACACCTACTAGGAAGCAAGCACTTGTTTTACAAAATCTTAAAGATGAGGAACTCGAAACTGACCCATTATTTGTTCCTTTGGAAGAAAAGGTGTCAGAGCCAGCTCAATTGGTATGTACTGATCAAGTTACTGTAACTTACCAAGTAGCAACTACAGCACCTAAATCATGCTCTGGGAGTTCACCGAATCATCAAAACGCTAAAAGAATGAGGGTAAGGTCTCTGGTTGATTTCAACGAGTCAGAAAGTGATCCGCCTCTGAAACGTTTAAAGCTCAATACTTTATCCGATCCTGAAGGAAAAAAATCAAAGGAAGAATTAGAGCCATCCACACTGACCAACGAGTCGCCTCCTCCCAATACTGTCAATAGCACCAATGCAATGAAAGCCACGGCCTTACACATCTCGGTGTTCAAAAACAGATTAGAAAATGTGAAACTATTAATAGACGCTGGCTGTGACGTAAACATTCAAACAAACGAAGGTGACACGGCGCTATTAATAGCTTTGACTAAATCCTTTGACGAGATGGGAGAAATATTGTTGAATGCTGGCGCAGACCTAGGTTTGGCGAAAAAGGATAATGAAAGTTTGTTCCACATCTCTGTGAAAAACGGATGCATAAAGTCGTTGGACTTTTTAGTTAAAGCAGGCGTGAACATTTATGAAACAAACGGTGAAGGCTCTACAGCTCTCCATTTTTTACCCAGAAAAGATATAGCTTCTTTACTGATTGACTCTGGTTTGGATGTCAATCAGAAAGATAAGTTCGGTCGATCACCCCTTCACATTGCCGCTGAACAACAGAATCTGGACATGGTACGGTTTCTGTGTACCAATGGAGCAGATATTGACAAGCAAGATATGAGTGGTGAAACCATTCTTATCATAATTTCGAAATTGATCGCAAGTTCCTGTAACATAAATACAAACTTATTCCAAGAACTTTTAGGACTAGGTCCTAGTATAGATATACAAGACACTTTGGGCTGCACTGCGCTGATGCATTTAATGAACAGCAAGGCTGACGTAAAACAGGAAGTAGATCTTCTTTTAGTGAATGGCGCCAATGTCAATATTAAAGATAAAGAGGGGAGATCACCACTGTTTTATCTACTAATGTCGAGCAGAAGTGAACTTTCTGATTTAAAAATGTTGCTGCAAAAAGGCGCTGATCCGTTTTTGGGAGAGAATCATAGACACAGTTTGACCAGATGGATAAAGCAAGAAAAATATATAAGACGGCCCTTATTTATGAATGATGACGAATGTCTACGTTTATGTATAAGCAACGGTATTATGTTAAACATTGGCAAAGTTTTTAATACAACGTCTGCATTGAAATATTTGGCACAAAAGCAACATTGGCCCAGAATGAAATACTTGTTTGCGAACTGTGGATTAAAATTAGAAGACCTACGGTTTATTCGAGATAAAGAATTTGCGAACATCCAATTTGAGTCACAGCTTTTTTGGCGATCCGATATTGGCCATCGCCCAGTAGAAGAAGAAACCTTGAATAAAGCGATGTGCGAGCCATGGCCTCTGGTCAAGCTTTCTTTTATTACAGTGTCTAGCTTACTTGGAGACGGATATGACCGAGCCGAAAGAGTTGAACAGACGCCACTCCAGGCAAACTGAAAGAGCTGCTATTGTTTCAAACACCAGCGGCAAGACTTCCGGTCAGTGAATGGTCCAAAATACCACTGTGCTTTGATCCAGTAGAGTACGAGAGACTAGCAAATCCTAGACCGCTAATGTACTACTGGCCTTTTGGGACCATTTTAGCCTGATATTGTATTGCTTTAAAATAGATTTATGGTACTTGAAGACCTTTTGATAATCTCCATCGATTGGAGATTTTCAAAATAAACCAGACAATGTCAAGGACGATAAATAAAACGTCATTGTAGCCAATCAAATAAACACAATGAATAATAACTTTAATAATATTTTAGTGCGTATCAGTTTATCTTCGTATTAATTCTCTTTTTTAATTACTGCTAGGTAGCTGCACATGAGTTTCTTTTTAATATGCTTAAAGTCATTGAGTGAAAGTTTGATACATAATAAAATTGAAGATTTTCAACTTCCAATTTAAAAAAAAAATGGCAAAGACACTAAATTGAATTTCACGGTTGTCCGTGTTTTCACCGATATTGTTATTGGTAAATCTTATAAAATACAGACGTTACTTCAAAAAAGATGATAATTACGTCATGCATTTTGTCATGCATGTTAACCAATGACTTAAATCCTGCCAAGCCATTGGTTTTCCTGTCTGACTCAGGCAGCCCATTTAATTCCAAGACGAAAATACTGAAGTTGACAATTGAAGTCAAACTGAAATTTCCTTGTGTTAGAAGCTATATCTTATCTTTAAGTAGCTTTATCATTATATAAATTTACAATGAACCGATGTCATGTTTTTTTATGTTTTATGTTGTTTTTTTTTTTTTTCAAAATATATGTTTTGATTTCCTCATTACAAGGGAACATAGTGATGCGACATGTAAAGTCATTGTAAAGGTCGTTTTGGCGCAGCCGTTTTGGCGCATGGGTCGTTTTGATGCAGCCATTTTGGCGCAGCCGTTTTGGCGCATGAGACGTTTTGGCGCGAAACGTTTTGGCCACATTGTTTACGTTCATTATATGATTTCGTTAAAAAGAATGAGACATATCTATGTTTTTGTATGTGTGTTTGTGTTGAACATATTTTGCATGTACAGAACAAGAGATATTTTTTGTCCCTTTTTTTTTTTTGGTAATTAAGTTTGTTATTTATATATTGTTAAATCACTAATATTACACAATACCAGGCTGCCATCCATACTTCACAGTATGCGTGCTTGAAATAGTCAAAGTTATTAAGACTTTTTTTTATGAGGAGGGGGGAGGGGTGGAATGTATACTTTGTTTATCTTGGTATAAATAGAGTGAAAAAATATGTTTATTATACAGTTCTCAACACGTTTTTAAGTAGTTTTTGTACATTATATATGTTATTTAAGTAATTATTTTTATACCTCTTAACAAAACTTATTGTATCTATAACTATAACAAGTCCATTAATTAATTCAATGTGACTTATTTACTGCATAGAAATGTGTCTTTGTGTCCCACATCATTTTCTTTCAATAAACATTTTAGCTTGTGTTTGTCTCTTTATTAAGAGGTACATTTTTATTTTCAAAAATGTTTGTTGAAGGTATGACACTAATTTACAAAAAAAAAAAAAAAAATTAAAATGCTGTCATGAGGAGTGCTAGAAACAGATTCTCCTCTTACCCGCGAGAGAGGGAAGGGGTGGAGGAAAGAGTATATACAAGGAGTGAAATGTGCCCAGAAGAGAGGGGGCGGGATGGGTGTCGAAGGTAATGACCAGTCCGAAGGCTACGATCGCCAGACGCATGACGCCAACGACCAGCGCTCGGTGCTGATTTTGTCTTCATTTGACTTTACCTGCGCCAAGGAAATATCATCCATATTACCGATGAAGCTAAGATACTCTTAAAAGATATATTTTGAGAAATTGGGTTAAGGTTAGTGGTGATTTGGGTGAAACATCTCTCCTAACCACAACCCAATTTCTCAAACTATATCTTTTATGAGTATCTTTGCTTGTTCGGATATTAAACCGATTTCAATTTTTTTTTAAAATGCTTTTTGGAAAGAAAGCGAAGAATGTCATCCAGCGCCCTTAGCAGGACTCACATATAATTAAAGGGGAGGGGATAGCATGTCATTACCATTCGGAAATCTGACTTATTATATATTCATGAAATAAGCAAATAAAAAAAAAATTCGTTGGACGGTGTTAGAATTCATACTATACATACAATATTATAGTAGAGTGAAATAAACATTGTTATAAAAGCTACGTACTTATTTAATTATCATAAAATTACATCTCGCGTCAAAACGTCTCGCGCCCAAACAGCTGCGCCAAAACGGCTGCGCCAGAACGTCTCGCGCCCAAACGGCTGCGCCAAAACGTCTCGCGCCCAAACGGCTGCGCCAAAACGTCACGTACCGAATGGGAACGATATGGAATGTTATGAAAAACACTAAGATTCCAAAGCTATTTCCTATGTCTATCCTAATATAGTGTGTTTTTCTTTTACGAAATTTAATATTGTTGTAGAAACATATTTTTCATTCTGTTAGACATAACTATTATGCTGCACTTTATAATGTATTTATATTTTTCTGTAATATAACGCTTAAGTTATATTTTATTGTACACATGTATTGAATTGTATCTAGCAAACTAAAATTCTATAAAATTTCACGTTTTAGAAGAATAAGATGACTCAAACCATGAAAACAGTAAATAATATATTTTTGGTCTTTCTTTACGGTCCCCATTAAAAATGTCTTCATTTGTTCAATGTTGTCTTTCCGTTTTTCTCTTTCACGACTATGTCTCAAATTGTAAACGAGATATAGAAGCATAATCTCACTTTCAGTTCCGATATATCCGCATTTAGTGCAATGGCTACTTTTGGATTTCTAAAGATGAAACATTGTATTAAATGTGGGAACATATTTATGCATGCAAAATGCTAAAAATGAAAAAATAATTGCCTCATGTAGTAGGCTATAAATTGCTTGTAATTGTAAGCAGCTAAAATTATGACTAATTAGCAAAAGCAGTCTACGAGTTTTGTGTTGAGACACAACTTCCTATATTTTAGTTTAAAGTTCATTTGTGCTAAAGGAAAAAAAATACTCGGGTTGCCTGAAAGGCTCCGACCAAATAATTTAACGAGATGTTGATGTAACTGGGATACGAATTGTGGATGTAGCTGGGATACGAATTGTTGATGTAACTGGGATACGAATTGTTGATGTGACTGGGATACGAATTGTTGATGTAGCTGGGATACGAATTGTTGATGTGACTGGGATACGAATTGTTGATTTGACTGGGATGCGAATTGTGGATGTAGCTGGGATACGAATTGTTGATGTGACTGGGATACGAATTGTTGATGTAGCTGGGAAACGAATTGTTGATGTAGCTGGGATATGAACTGCTGATGTAGCTGGGATACGAATTGTTGATGCAGCTGGGATACGAATTGTTGATGTGACTGGGATACGAATTGTTGATGTAGCTGGGATATGAACTGTTGATGTAGCTGGGATACGAATTGTTGATGTGACTGGGATATGAACTGTTCATGTGACTGGGATGCGAATTGTGGATGTAGCTGGGATACGAATTGTTGATGTGACTGGGATGCGAATTGTGGATGTAGCTGGGAAACGAATTGTTGATGTAGCTGGGATATGAACTGCTGATGTAGCTGGGATACGAATTGTTGATGCAGCTGGGATACGAATTGTTGATGTGGCTGGGATACAAATTGTTGATGTAGCTGGGATATGAACTGCTGATGTTGCTGGGATACGAATTGTTGATGTAGCTGGGATACGAATTGTTGATGTAGCTGGGATACGAATTGTTGATGTAGCTGGGATACGAATTGTTGATGTAGCTGGGATACATGCTGTAAATGCGGTTGAGATACTAAATGGTGTTAAAAAAGACACCATATAACAATCTCATCATCAGCCTGCATCATTCAAGGCTTAAGGTTAGTAGTAACATTTTCACCTAACCAAACGACTCACAAGTTTCACAGTCAATAGAAAATAAATGAACTAAACACTATAACAGTAGTTATGCCGTGTGCATTAAGTATTAGTTTTCCTATATAAATCATAATTACGTGTTTTAATTATCCGTTAATCTAGTTATTTACCAAGGTGCATCAAGTTTAAACAATAAATCCGGCCTCAATTAATTTATTGTTGTTCTCCATGTATACAGTGTTTAATGCTCTCGTCATTGAGAATTGAGTCAATAAGATTCAGTCAAAGAGGACAAGACCTTCCGCATACAATTTCGTTGTATTAAATGTATCTTGGGATAAAATTAATGCGTTATAAAAAGTCAGTATCGTTCCCATTTCAGACCTTGCGATCTATACGGCAGATGATGTTATGGTCATCTGTTTCTTTGGCCAACGGTCAACGAGCAGGGTGTCATGTGGCCAGCAGAACGACCAACCGCATTTACTTTCCCCAACTATAGCCAGGTACTCATTAGAGCTGGGTGAACTCAGGTGCGCCTTAAAAATCCTGAAACTCAAAATCCCAGTATTCACCGTAATTGGAACCCAGGACCCCAGGTTCGGAAGCCATGTGCTTAACCACTCAGTTACCGCGCCCTCAATGTGTTATGTTCTTCAAACAATATCAATATGTTAAGTCTTCATATTGGATGAGACTCTTTAAACTTGGAAACGACAAATCACATTTTATAAATACTTTAATCTTTATTAACACTGAAAACACTTTCTTGTTCATATTCCTCCATTTTGGTTCTTCTTTCACTTTCAACACGCATTCGCACCATTTCATATTTACACTAAGATGCGCTTGTTTTTGTCGCGTGGTATACGCTAAGGTTTGCCATCTCAATGGTCCGGGATTTGAACCCAGCGTGCTATGATACAGCGCCGACCTCTGAGAAATTGGGCTAGAATGTAATATTCTTCAATTCTTAAGGAGCATCTGAAACATAAAGAAACAAAAGAAAGTAACAAAACTTATTTGCACAAGCATATCCATTATGTTGAAAGTTTGAAATATCCAAGAAGAGTGTTGTAGATCCAACTGCTTTTGATAGATCCAAGTATTTCCATTCATCTTCATGCTTCTCGTTGATTTTCATGCTTCTCCTAAATTCACCTGTTTCTCGTATATTCACCTACTTCTCGTAGATCCAACACATTGGCTAGTTTATTGCGTAATCCGACGATATATACATATATGATCCGATATATATACATATATTTGCCTCCTTCAGTCCTAGAACGACTATGGCTCATCTCGAGCGCTTTTTTGAATGGTTGTGGAGCCCAATTATGGAGAGACACTCCCGTCCACATATATTGCAGGTCAAGGTGGCGTTCGCTTTGGTGGTAGAGGAGCTGGCCATTTTCCGTATGGCACCCTTTTTTTTTAAGAGCTGAGGTCCATGTTTTCTCGCTGTCCATAGCTTTCTTGGTCAACGTCTCTCTCCAACTAGCGCGGTCTTATACATAATCCGACACATATTCTAAAACATAATCTTATACATAGTCTGAAATATAGCCCAATATTTTCCATAGTTTCAATAACATTTTTTGAGACGCAGTCTTTCACTGATGATTAGCATTACAAATTGACGACACTTACGATATTCCAGTTGACATAGAGTTGCCAGAATCATATTGCGTAGTAAGTCTAATACTACCAATGAAGCAGTAAATATGTATACACAGGTCACAGATACTGGTTTTATGGATTGCATACTGACAAATTGTATGTATTTAGAACTGTCATACAATAAACACATTAATTTGACAAAATAATTGGATTCTAAAATAGTGATTAAATATCGATTTCGAGTTTTTACTCACACATTTCTTTTATAATGTTAGTCAGTTCCCTTAGATTAAATCAATAAATTCTTAAATCGTTTTAGATTTAGTCATGGGAACATCGATTTTAATTATCTAGGTTTAAGCTTTTGACTTCTTTGCTATAAATGCACATGCAAAATTGTTGTTGCCCCTTAAAAACCCTTTACACCAGGTAGGAAATATCTATTAGGTATGTTTTATTGTTGTAGGATAAAATACTGCACTTACTCGTAATCTTCAGACTTGAAACCAAACCTTACATGTAGTCAAGTCCAAAGATTTAGAAGGAGATCAGTATTGTAAGTGAGACAGTGTTTATGTTGTTTTAACTTTCACACTGCCACTATGATAGTGCCCAAATTGTGTAATGTTATTTGTCGGTGCTGAACAGTTTGGTGGGACAGTACCTCTGCCTGTAGTTAGGATATACTAGTGCATACAATGAAGTCGAGGTTAAGTCTAACCGCCCAGTTCATCGGCGACGGCCGGGCTCTCGGGTATGATGGTGAGAGGTTGGAGAGGTAGGTGGCGGAGCAGAAAGATGATTATGAGAGAGCTAAGAAAGAGGACGGCTAGATTTGAGAGGGAAGAAAGATGGAAGACGGAGGGAAGGTAGAGGCGAATGCAGAGGAGGCAGTCAGACTTGAGCGTGAAGAGAGGTTGAGAAGAGAGGCGAAGGCAGAGGAGGCAGCCAGACTTGAGCGTGAAGAGAGGCCAAGGCTGTAATGAAACAACAAATACTAGTCTACCAATACCATGGCTTTATTCCACAAAATTAGACTACAGTAAACATTGAATGAAACCAGCACGTCTCACATAACACTGATGCAGTACTATACACACACACGCACTGAACATGTAACACACACACACTGAACATGTAACACACACACACTGGGCATGACCTTCTGACACGCTGGACGCACGCAGAAAATCAACTCAGTTACACTACAAAGGCAGAAGAGGCGGCCAGACTTGGGCGTGAAGAGAGGTTGAGAATAGAGGCAAAGGCAGAGGAGGCGGCCAGACTTGAGCGTAAAGAGAGTTTGAGAAGAGCGGCGAAGGCAGAGGAGGCGGCCAGACTTAAGCGTGAGGAGAGGGGGGGAGAAGAAACAAAACGAACGTGAGGAGAAGACCAGAGGCGTGAGGAGCACGAGAGGTGTAAACAGAGATACTATGAAAAAGATAAAGAGACGGAAGATAGTTTTCGTCCCAGTGGAAGAAGTCAGAAGCCACGAGTCCACAGTTAACAATAGACTTACTTAGACTTAGATCATCCCGCGCCGCTTGGTGCATTGGGCTGCAAGCTATCTCCTTAAAGATCTGTCACTGGCAATGTCTAAAAGCCTCATCGCACCTGGTCTCCACTGTTCTGAGATCCCCCATGAAAGTGTGGCGAGAAGTTCGACGAGGATGTCGCCTATTTGCGCTTTTCTCGTATTGGCCTCAGTATCAAAGCAACTCTTGGATATGCGTAATTCATTTTGTTGGAGAGCATGTCCCTCAAATATCATGCGACGCTCAGTCACGCCCTCACTAAGTGGTCGACTCCCAGTTCGGAGT
Organism: Biomphalaria glabrata; assembly: GCF_947242115.1. Taxonomy (NCBI): domain Eukaryota; kingdom Metazoa; phylum Mollusca; class Gastropoda; family Planorbidae; genus Biomphalaria; species Biomphalaria glabrata. The sequence goes on from NC_074728.1 coordinate 4,617,494, forward strand.
AGGATTTCTTTGTTCTAGACCCGATGTCTATAATTGACTCCTAAAGTCCGTCTTAGCTATCCTTGTTGAGCCACATTTAGTCTTTTCTCAATTTTAGCAGATGAATTTCATGGCTCACATGCATATGTTGCAGTTGGCATGACAATTGTGTTGAGAAGAAAAAATGGCTGAGACGGATTTTGGGATTTTCGAAGCCCCCATTAAAGCAAAGTATGTGATAGCCCATTGAGACAATGAAAGTCAAGGCCCATGGACATGAATATCAATAATCACTAAGGCAATGAATGTAATCAGGTTCTTCTGAGAATGTAGTAACGACACATAAAAAGATCATAAAAAAACACCTTTCTTATCAAGACTTCATTAAATAGTGCACAGCTTGCGCACACACAGACACAGACAGACACTTACACACACAATAATAAAGCTTGACTGACCAATTTGACTTACCAATTTGACTTGCCAGTTTGCCTGACTAGAAAAAAATATTTCACAACACACAACAAGCAAAATGTACACAACTTAAAAAAAAAAAAACAAGATTACAAAGACAGTTTGTGTGGAAACACGAACTATAAATCGGCCCGCGAGGTGGTCCACCTAGAGTCTTCACCAGGGTTCGAACAACGGGACTTCCGCCACAGCATCTCCATACATTCTTTTAGCTTACACCTATATTTTTTTAAAATTATAATTATTAACCATATCCGTACATTCAAATTAATAACATGTTATCTGTAATAGAATGATTGCCACTATAGATTTATAAAAGTGATACTGTTTTTTACATAATGAATACATCTGCACACTTAAGCTTTCAGAAGATACATTATTATCTTAATAATTAAAATTTTGTTCAAATTATCAATACATTTATAATATAAAATATCATGATGTCCAATATTCATTTTCTCTTCTTATTTCTGAGATCTAAACGGGACGGTCGGATGGACAGACGGACAGACAAACCACACAAAACTAATAGCTTTTTTTTTCCCTTTCGGCGGCCGCTAAAAACAATATCTTATTTAAAGATAAGAACCGCACAATTACTGGGATATCTCTCACCATTTATCTTTGGCTTTGCCATCTATTTAGGTCTGAACCATGAATGGAAAGATAGCACATCTGATCTGCTTTTGTTGGAAAACAACTTTTAGTGAGGAGTGATCTACAGTTTAGAGTGAAACCACACGACCAAGAATCCATCTTATTGCCCTTAAATTTTACATATCTCATTAAAAAAAATAATAATTAGAAATTAAGCAAGCTTTATTATTGACTTTCTTGTATGTTTTTATCTTTCTCGTCTTTTTGGCTTTTTTTTTTGCAATTGATTATTCGACCACTTCTACTCATCCAATCGTCATCAACTTTTGCACGAGATGTTTATGCTCGCTCAGAATTTTTCTTCAACTCATTTTAAAAAACACCCAACGCATTGATTACTTAAGTAATAATTTTCTTTTTATAAGCATTATGGGGTTGTTTTTTTTTTTTTTACAAAGCTTTTATTCACTCTGTCTGGGTGTCTGTCTGGCCAAAAGTGTATATGCGTTATTTCTCTCACACCCAATCTCAGGTCAAGCTAGATTTTGCACAATTCTTTATTTGTTACCTGACAAAACAAGAATCAATTTTAAAAAAATAACCAAGGGACCTCATTCACCAATCGTAAATAAACACATTTAGCCACGCCATAATATCGATATAGCAATGAAAAATACGTATCACGTGACAACCTTTATGGATTACATAATTTGTATAGAAGAGATAGAGAACCACGTGGCTAAATGTTGTTTGTTTACTATTGGTGAATGAGGTCCATTAGTTATTGGTAATTAATTGTTTTGTTTGGAAATCTCGAATAATGGAAATAAATTGTTATTGACTGAAGTAGTAACCTGGAACAAGGGAAATAAATTGTAATTGATTGAAGTGGTGGTATAAGCTGAGTTAGTCCCCTTTACATTAGGCTGCCGTCTGGGGCGTAGTGAACACAAACTTCAAATAGAAACATTACAATCTTATACGTTTATAGACACTTCACTGGCAGAGTGGTTAATGCTTTGTCTTAAAAAGCCTGAAGGGGGCTTAAGCCCATAAATTAGAATTCAGGTCGTTCATTTAAAAAAAAGTATACATTTCACGAATTGCATTACATGACTGATCCAAACTTATGGATAAAAATTGATATAAGCTTTGTTTGTTTTTTTAAGTATTCTTTTTGTATTTTGCCTGTTTGTTTTTATACTATTTATTATTATTAGTATAGAAATTAGAACTGTATTAGTCTGAATATTGAATTTTAATAAGTAGTTATTTAACAACTTCTATTTATTATTTCGTAACATTTAGATTGCTTCTAAAAGTAGCAACACCATGAAGTGCCTACAACTACAACTGGTATACTTAGGCTTAGTAATCTTTTGTAAGTGACAGAGTAATAGCGACGTTTTCTTTATTTTGTTAATACCTATATAGTCATGCAATGTTATCCAAGCAGTGCCGTGATTGTTTTAAATTTGAAGTATTACATAATTAATCAATTTTGTCACACAAATACAACTTGATCTGACCCGGCTCTACTTAGATTTGCAGGGCCAGTTCTATGCAAGCTGTTGTTAACCTAAAAAAAATAAGCATCTTGTTTTCTATAGGGCAGACGATAGAAATATATAGATATATATTGTGTCAACCCTTTTCTGAGTTCTTTTTATACGATTTACTGCCTTTGAAGATCTTAGCACAATACGTCTATTAAAGTCAGACCTTTGTGAACATGGGTAGATGAAACATAGACACGGATCTCAAAAACGGCTCTAATAATGTTCCAAGAAATTTTACAGCTGATGTATATCGCTAAGGAAAGAATGACTAGCTCCCTTTGAAAACTCTTGTTTCACTGTTATAATTTTTCAAAGTATATTGTTACGAATCTCACTATCCAGGCTCTCTGCAAACTGCACCTTACACCACCAACTTAAAGAACTTGACAACTCAGGACTCCAAAGTAACGTAACACTTTTATAGTTGAATAAATAACAGCCAATACTGTACAATTGGCAACACGTACACTGTACAAATATCTCTCCAATAACACCGTTCCGCCGTATCAACTCTTGCACTGGCCTCTCCGTCTCGTTCCGGGATTGCACTGGGTTCAACAGTTCAGGACTGACTTCACACACTAGGCTCGTTGTGTCGGACTCGATCACAGACCAAGATCAAGACGCCGTTCGCCTCAACTGTACTTGATAGTACTCCGCACCGAACCGTCGTAATGCTCCGTACAGAACCACACCGCTGAACTGTGCTGTAGTTAACCGGACTGTAGTGAATCGGGCTCTGAACCCCTGCCGTGAACCGTCTCTCGTGAACCGTCTTGACTGCGACACCTCCTCTCTTATATAGGGTGCCTACTGGCCTTCTCGAACTGGACAGAACGCCGCTCGACGTTTCTAGGTGGTCAGATGACTACAACTCTCGTGACGCTCCTGAGCTCTGTTCACGCCGGCGATCCTTCCCGAACCGTCCTGTTGATACTCGTTTCGGCTGACCGACGTAGCTCGTCACGGTTGACCGCTCGTCTAGCGCTGGCCTGGGGCGATTTGCGTCGGCTGACCACACACACACCACTACCCCTCTCTGTGCCACCACCAAGTTTATAACTATATTTGGCTAGAGAACTAGTTCTAGATCTTGATTCCACATCGGTTTTGAAAGGACGATTGCGCTCTTGAAAGGATTATTGCGATGGGAATTTCTGACTGTAAGGCTTCACTGTGCAGGTCACCTGAAAAATGCATGAGAACAGAGGAGCAAAGATTGTTCAACGGGAAAAAATTGAAAGGCAGGCGTACCAAGGCCAGACCACGAGTGCGGTGGCTTGATGATTTAGTGAAGCGGTTCTCAACCTTTTAAGCGCGGCGACTCTTTTTACTATCCCCCAGTCTGCCGCGACCCCCCCCCCCCTCCTCCCCCATAACACACACAGCAATAGAAGAATACACTAAATACAATCCATATTTTCGATGGTCTTAAGCGACCTTTGACAAATCGTCAATCGACCTCTCCATTGTTCGCGACCCACAGGTTGGGAACCCCCTGATGCAGTGGCAGATCTACAATAGCTATGGGTCAGGGCATGGAGACGTAAAGCACATGACAGATCAGAATGGAACTGTGTGATAAAGAAGGCTAGGGCCCTCCATGGGCTGTAGCGCCACTGGGATAGATGGAAGACTGTATTGTTTCATGAGTTTAATAACTTATTGTTCAGGACAAGTTTATGTATTATCTTCTAGGTCTAAATATAAAGGACCTATCAATGAAATATCTTAAAGTGTACTAGATCTTATACATACTATACTTTCGATTATTTAGTATTCTTTCACGGGGGAAAATGGGAATAAGCTGGGTAAAAAAAAGACTTGGGGGGTAGGGGGGGGGAACAAGTAATCTTTCTCTTTGCATTCTATATTTGACTACATTTAAATGTGTATTTTTACACACGTCAATATCTGGTGTCATTAAAATAGTTGTTTTCTGTAGCTTTGTTTAGATGTTGCCCCTTCGTATTGCCCCTTCGTTTCCTAACCATGGCCACCGCTTCACATTTATTTCGTGGAATGAACAGGTCTTTCAATGTGGTCGAAATTCCTGCGTCAGGTAACTGTTCATTTCTATCAGTCGCATATTTCTGGGAAAAAATGTCATTGATGGTTGTTCACCAACTTCCGCGAGATGGCTGTAAGCTTTGTTTGCGAACATTGTGATAACTATGGCGACGCCCTGTCCGATGTTCTTACTCACGGAATCACAGTCCTACACACTGCTAGACAATATGCTGACTACGTGAATACTTCCGGCGTTTATGGTGGCGAGCAGTCGTTTGCCCAAACCCAAAGTTTTGATTTTCTTTGCATTGACTACCATATAGATTTTATAGTGTATTTAAACTATGGCGTAACCAGGTTTGTTTGTTTGTTGTTGCTTTTCAATGGTGAAATGGGGGTGAAATTCAGTCTTCGTGGATTGTGGGTGTTGGGTGTAGGTAAAAACTGGAACCTGGCCACGGATCTTAAAAACGGCTCTAACGATTTTTTTTTTATAAGTTTAATAGTTGATGTATATTGCCGAGAAAATACTTATTAGCTTGTTAAAGTACGACCGCTTTAATTTTTCAAAATAAAAAAATTAAAATGTTAATTTTGTCTAATAGTAGATCGAACATCGGTTTTGAAAGGACTATTTGTCGATTGTCGCGTTTCGGTATTTTTAAATTTATGAAGTTATTGATTCAAGAGTTAAATAAATTAATCAATAATTGAGTTGTTTATGATTTTTATTGCTTCTTTAAATTAACTGATAAATTAATAGATTAACTAAGCTTTGCTTATATTTTCGCTTAAATCTACTCTATATTATATAATTTTTAGCAGCTGTAGATCTAGTTCTATATAATGCAAGTAGTCCTACCAAGAAACTATCGATTTTCACAACTATATCTTTAGCTGAGTGGCTAACGTCCTTGCGAAATTTAGATGACAGCTGAGAAAAAAAAAATATTTTATTTTATTTTAAATTATATAATGGTCATTTTTATGTATGTTTTTTTGGCTTATATAGGAGCCATGTCTTTGAGTCATACTTATGTATTTACTTACCATTTCAGTCATTGGTCCAATGGTGCTCTGCATATATAGAACTCAACTGGAGAAAAAATGTGCAAAATTTAGATTTCAAATAATTTCTTATAGAAGTGCGACAAAGTGTCTGAAGTGGAATAACTCCAGCGAGACATATGCAAATGCTGTAAGCTTTTGTGAAGGTATTATAATAATGGGGGTGGCGTGGTGGTCACGTTGTAAAGCGATGAGATTTCGAAATGGGGGATCTCGGGTTTGAATCCCAGTAAAGACTGGGATTTTGAATATTGAAACTTTAAGGGCGCCCCTAAGTCCTTTTATTTACCTTTGCCTATTCCTTACACTGTTGGACCGTTGGGGCACCAAGCAAGACTCGTCGACCGTCTTTCTCCATTCCTCTCTGTCTTTCCCCTTGTTTAGAACCTCTCTCAATAGCAAGCCCGTCCATTTTTTTATGTTGTCCTCCCATCGCTTTCTCTGTCTGCCTCTTCTTCTTTTTCCTGGTACTGTTCCCTGCGAGCCCCGCAGATCATGTAATACATTTTAAACTTGTGTTTTTTTACAATTGTTAGCAGGTCATCATGGGGTCCTATCGCTGCATTAACCTTGTCTCTAATCTCTTGGTTTGTGATGCGGTCTTCGAATGTGATACCTAGGATCCTTCTGTAGCATCTCCATTCCATTGCTAGGATCCTCCTCTCTAGCTCTGCAGTCAGCGTCCAAGACTCACAAGCATATAAAAATGTGGCCATGACCAGGGAGCGCATCAGTCTGATTTATGTGCCGAGGGCTAAGAATTTTGTCTTTCCCCTGAGTCCACATAACTCTTATTGACACCTGACAATAATTGGCGAAAAGTGAAGGTGGTTGATCGTTGTCTTGGCTACATGACGTTCTTGTTAAAAGTGAGCCACAGAAACAGAGAACCTTTACATCATCTGCCTCATAGATCGTGGAACATCAATTTAGATCGCACAAAACCCTAGTACTCCGCGGAACACAGTTTGGGAGACACTGTTTTACAGAACTAAAATATCATCAGAATTACGAAATAAATACACAAATATCTATCTATCTATCTATCTATCTATCTATCTATCTATCTATCTATCTATCTATCTATCTATCTATCTATCTATCTATCTATCTAGTACCTATCTATCTATCGATCGATCGATCTATCTAAATATACAATCTTAAGACCACTAGAAATATTCGAACTTACAGCTTTCGGTTCGAAATCTCAAGCTTTACTCTTGATCTACACGACCCTATTAATGTTGAAACATATGTCTCGGTTTCAATTCAATAGTCGCAGAAATTGAATTTCTAGTTAGCTATATTATTACATTTAAACACTATCTTTTTATTATTCTATGGTATCGTACTGATCATTTATTATTTTTTTGTTTTTTTTTGTGTGTTTTTTTTTTTGAAGATATTGATACCGGTACTTTATTGGCCAATTTCAAGACAGATGACGAATTAGCATTGGCAGATAGATACTCCAGACAGTGGCAGTTCTGGGTAGGTTTAACTGACTTGCAGAGGGAAGGAGTTTACAGATGGACTGATGATGGGAGTTACGCAAGAGATTTGGATCAAATCTTTAGTAAATAAAGTTTAATAGCATCCTCTCTCTCTCACACCGTTCCTCTCTTTCTCTCAGTCTCTCTATCGTTCTCTCACTCTCTCTCTTTTTCTCTACCACTTTCTCTCTCAAACTCTCTCACTCTCTTACTCACTTTCTTTCTCTCTCTCTCTCTCTCTCTCACACATTTTCTCTCTCACTCTTTCTCTCTCTTTCGCTCTCTCTTTCACTTTCTGTTTCTCTCTCTTTCGTTCTCTCTTTCACTTTCTGTTTCTCTCTCTTTTGCTCTCTCTTTCACTTTCTCTTTCTCTCTCTTTCGCTCTCTCTTTCACTTTCTCTTTCTCTCTCTTTCGCTCTCTCTTTCACATTCTCTTTCTCTCTCTTTCGCTCTCTCTTTCACTTTCTCTTTCTCTCTCTTTCACTCTCTCTTTCACGTTCTCTTTCTCTCTCTTTCGTTCTTTCTTTCACTTTCTGTTTCTCTCTCTTTCGCTCTCTCTTTCTCTTTCTCTCTCTTTCGCTCTCTCTTTCACTTTCTCTCTCTTTCGCTCTCTCTTTCTCTCTCTTTCGCTCTCTCTTTCACTTTCTCTCTCTTTCGCTCTCTCTTTCACTTTCTCTTTCTCTCTCTTTCGCTCTCTCTTTCACTTTCTCTTTCTCTCTCTTTCACTTTCTCTATCTCTCTCTTTCGTTCTCTCTTTCACTTTCTCTTTCTCTCTCTTTCGCTCTCTCTTTCACTTTCTCTTTCTCTCTCTTTCGCTCTCTCTTTCACTTTCTCTTTCTCTCTCTTTCACTTTCTCTTTCTCTCTCTTTCACTTTCTCTTTCTCTCTCTTTCGCTCTCTCTTTCACTTTCTCTTTCTCTCTCTTTCGCTCTCTCTTTCACTTTCTCTTTCTCTCTCTCTCTCTCTTTCTCCATTTCTTCTCTTTTTCTCTCTTTCTCTCTCTCACTCTCTCTCTAATTCTATCTCTATCTCTCTATCTCTCTCTCTCTTTCACACTATCTCACTTTTTTTCTTGTCACTTTCTAGCTATTTCTCCTTGGTTCCTCTCAAAATTTGTTTCTGTTGCATTTCTTCACCTCTCCCTCTGGTTCTCTATGTCTATTTTATTATTTATTTATGTATTTCTATATCATATTCAAATTCACTTCATTTTATTTTTCTAGCATCTATCGCATTTTCTCTCTTCCGCTAAAACAGGCAGCATTTAATCTCTTCAATTTCCAAAAAAAAAACGACATTATTAATAGATACTTTTCTCCCCTATTCTCATTGTAATGCATAGGTCTCTTCATTATTCTGATAGAAAAAAAAAAAACCACCGCTCAAAAAAAAAATTATAATAAAAAAAAAAGCATTTTTAAAAACACGCACGTAAATTCTAGATTTCACATCAAAATGCTAATAGGCTGAGAACCTGAAGCCCATAAAACGTATTGAGATATTTCTATAATATCAAGGCACAATTCTTAGTTGTCTGACTCACAACTTCATCACTCAATATTCAATTTGCCTGGGACCAAAAAAAAAAAGTCTAACTCGTTAATACTTACCTAGTGCCTAGAACAACCTCGTATAGATTACGAAGCAGAAGGATAAGCGCTATTTAGTGATATGTACTATAAAGCTAGACGGTAAGCGCTATTTAGTGATATGTACTAAAAGATATAAGGGTAAGTGACTTAAAAGTGCTATTCAGTGATATGTCCTAAAAATTACTATTTAGTGATATGTATTTAAAAGATAGAAGGGTCCGCATTTTTATTAATATGTACCTTCTTGAGAAATTTGTAACCATATTTAAACGAAGAAGAAATATCACTAAAAATATACTTAAAATAAGTTTACATTAAGTTTAATTGTATCCATTATTTTCTATCAGACATGTAATTAAATTTGTAATTGATCTTGACTGACAATAATACATTTGTGAATTTAGAAATACTTTTACCAGTTGTTTTATTTTTTGGTAATTTCAAGCTTTTAGTTGTCTCAGTACCCTACTTGTTCACCCAGAGTTCAAGCCTCCATAACGGAACTAATTCAACTTATACCAACCCAACAGTCTAATATGATTTCTCTCTTTTGTTTCGAACCAAACAAAATAATTAATTACCAATCATGAATGAATTTTTTTTTAATCGATTCTTGTTTGTTCAGATACAAACAAATAATCGTACAATATTTACACTTAATCTGAGATGGGGTGTGGGGGGAAATAATGAGTACAAACTTATTACCACACAGGCTGAGTTGACATAAGCTCTGTTACTAGTAATTTCCCGGTTTAAGGAAAACAAAAATACAAAAATTAATTTTCTATAGTGAGTTCCACGAGCTGTTTGTACAAACAAAATATATTTTCCCACGTTTTCTTCCTTCTTCTTATCTTATATTTTATAGACGTTATTTTATAAGAAATGATAATTAAGTCCTACGCATTTCAAGTCATGCATGTTAATCTAGTCATGCATGTTAATCAGTGTTAAGTCGCTGGTTTTTCTGGCTGATTCAGGCAACCCATTCCACTCTCTAATGACGCAGAACAGAGGATGCATATTATAATATTAGCCTAACTAAGTTAAATAGTATTTTTGATATGCTCTAGTTTGATCTGTAAAAAAAAAAAAACAACTTTCAATATGCCCTAGTGCTTTTTTTTAATTCACTTAATGTAGTCATCATTATGGGGATTTCGTTATATTAATTATTACACCTAGATATTTTTGCGTGTTTGAAGTTTAACATGAATACAATGAGTAATTTGTTTCACCTTTTTTTTTTGGTTACTCTTTATTGTTGGCATTTTTCTGGGTGGATAGACATGTTCCAGTTAGATTTTCATGTCTGTAATTTTCTTGATTCCTTTTGCATTATTTTAGTATCTTATGTCGTTTTTATAGGTATATGTATTTTGCAATCGTCTGCAAATAATCTAACTTTTGTCCCTGAACTAATGCAATTAGGTAGTTTATTTATAAACATTAGAAAAAGTAGTGTGCTAAAGACTGTTCCTTGGTGTACTGCTGAGTTTACTATAGTTGGTTTTGATTGGGAGCCATTTTGGGAGCCATTTATTATAACAGTTCGTTCTTTCCCTGTAAAGAAATTCTGAATCAATTAATGTAATGAGCAAGCAATGTCAAAGTATTTTAACTTTTCTAGCTAGCTAAGGTGGTGAACTTTGTCAAATGACTTTCCTACACTCTATGACTTTCCCACACTCTATGACTTTCCCACACTCTATGACTTTCCTACACTCTATGACTTTCCCACACTCTATGACTTTCCCACACTCTATGACTTTCCTACACTCTATGACTTTCCTACACTCTATGACTTTCCTACACTCTATGACTTTCCCACACTCTATGACTTTCCCACACTCTATGACTTTCCCCCACTCTATGACTTTCCTACACTCTATAACTTTCCTACACTCTATGACTTTCCCACACTCTATGACTTTCCCACACTCTATGACTTTCCTACACTCTATGACTTTCCCACACTCTATGACTTTCCTACACTCTATGACTTTCCTACACTCTATAACTTTCCTACACTCTATGACTTTCCCACACTCTATGACTTTCCCACACTCTATGACTTTCCCACACTCTATGACTTTCCTACACTCTATGACTTTCCTACACTCTATGACTTTCCCACACTCTATGACTTTCCTACACTCTATGACTTTCCCACACTCTATGACTTTCCCACACTCTATGACTTTCCTACACTCTATGACTTTCCCACACTCTATGACTTTCCTACACTCTATAACTTTCCTACACTCTATGACTTTCCTACACTCTATGACTTTCCTACACTCTATGACTTTCCCACACTCTATGACTTTCCCACACTCTATGACTTTCCTACACTCTATGACTTTCCTACACTCTATAACTTTCCTACACTCTATGACTTTCCCACACTCTATGACTTTCCTACACTCTATAACTTTCCTACACTCTATGACTTTCCCACACTCTATGACTTTCCTACACTCTATGACTTTCCTACACTCTATGACTTTCCTACACTCTATGACTTTCCTTAGGCTTCTCTATTCAATCTATATTATAGTTTGACTGTAACCCCGCACCTACCTTTTTTTTTCGTTCAGTTTTCCTTTTTTTTTTCATTTTTACAACCTTTAATACAAGCAATGTACTGTCTAAGACACCACATACATTTATTTATACTATAAGATTCAGGCATAGAGAATAAAATACATTTTCCGAAAACCCCAATTAAATGTACTCCTTTCTACAATAATTTTGTTCCCCTGGTAATCAAATCATTAAATCGAAACAATCTTATATAAACTTTGTCACATGTAAATTATGAGTGAGTCTGGTGTGAATGTACATTTTGGTTTCTTATAGTTAAAATGTTTTTTGTTTGGTGTAATGCACAAATTGTAAGACAAATTTCCATATGGACAATAAAGATTATTATTATTATTATTTTAAAATATCAATTTACATCAATTTCGTTTTATTTATAGTAATAGTTTATCTTACTTCTTTTCAATGTTGTGAAATAACAATAGATCTAGATTTATCTTTTTAACGCTATTAGGATTTTAGGATTGTGTTTTTAATCAGCGTAATCACAAAACACTTTTCAGATTTGGAATCTATGTAAAGCATCTGGTCAATTTGAAACAATTTATCTACATTCTTTACTGATAGGAAACACAATCAATTAGTTAATTAATTGTTGATGATAAATTATTTTGTTTGATATGTAAATAAGGGGAATAATGATTTATGGTGTAAGAGATGTTGGTATATTTATGATTTTATTCCCATCATTAAGATTCGACACGCCGTTCTCCAACTTTACATGCTCGGATCATGTTCGAATTTTGCAAAATTATACATAGGTCATGATAATACACGAATCATTCCAATAGTTTAACCATTTAGCTAATTATTTAGAGCTAATTAATTAATTTTGTTTTATGTAGCAGAAAGGGAGCCAAACCCTGTCATTTTCATATAAACAGCAGTAATTTGCAGTTCTCTGCCCTTACATAAGCTGTTTTAAAAAAAAATTTTTTTTTTTTATTTTTTTTTTTTGTGCTTGTTTAATATTTTGCTTCTTTTGTCCTTACAGAAGCTCAGGAAATGACAAACCTGCTAAACCCTGTCGATTGCGTGGCGTATATGGTTCCTTTTTCCACACACGTAGCTAGACATTGCTTTGCAAAGTTGCCTTCATTTTGTGAAGTTAAAAGTGCAATGTGAAGAGTTCCTGATAATCTTTCTGTTTGTGGATCTATGTGTGGCTTAAAACAATTGTTTTGGCCAGCGTCATGGAACAACATTACATTTGCTTTTCATTTGAAATTTAAAATAATATCAAACTTAGAATAAAATTTATAAAAAAAAAATGACTATGTTAAGTGGCAAGTATATAAGTGAGTTCGATGTATTTTGCTCGAATCTTTTACACTGCAACCAAAATCTTAACGCCATTCCCTTAGTCAACTAAGTCTTAATCCTAATCTTTATTTAGACCACGTATGTGATTGTAACGGTATTCGCCACATTTGAACTATAATGATAATACTTTATTTTAAAAAGGAGTGGATTGTATGGCTGAGCTTGGGTATCTGTCAAAAAGGGCTCAAATTATTTAAATAAGATTTGACTCGACCTGAGCTGCGTTTCCAGCATGGAAACCGTTGTCGAGGTCCTTTGTGTCCACCGAGCATTGTGATATTATGATTATTTCTATTATATATTTATGAATTGTGTTTGAAGACATTGCTTGCGTGAAAATATAAAACAACTAAAATACACTGAAAAAACTTCTAGACTTCTTTTTTCTTTCTTTTGAAGAGCTCCTTCTAAACATTAATTCAATAATTCATACTATAGTATTACTTGACATATATTCTTACACAACAATGTCGATTAGTGACATATAATATATAAAGCAGAAAGTAAGGTGCATGTATGTATGTAAGCATGGACGTAGCCAGGGGGGAAGGGTTTGCGGGGGTGGAATTTTGTGACTGAGTTTTTGCTTTGATTTTGTTTATTTTAGCTAACATTTTAATATCAAACCATCACTTGCCAGAGCGGAGCCAAGGGGGGTTTTGGGTTTAAACCCCATTCCAGGTGGTTAGCTATTACCCCCCCCCCCCATACCTCTTCTATAGGACAAACAAACAAAAATTGCAAACGACAATTCCAAGATCATACCTAAGGGGGGGGGTGACTTTTAAAACCCCCTCCGAAATGTTTTTTTTTACTATAAAACCCACTCTTCATACATCAGTCATCATACATCAGTCATCAGATTCTATGAGCATATCCAAGGAGGGTTTTCATCTATGTACAAAACCCCTCCAGATGGTTTTGAGTTTGAAACCCCCTCCAGCGGGGTTTAAAGCTAAATACAAACTTTCATTTTTTAAAAAAATTACACACTCAAAATGCTATGAGCATAGCCAAGGGGAGATTTAAATTTAAACCTCGGGGGGGGGGGGGGGAGAAGGAAGATTTGGAAGCTAAAAACCACACTCTTCAGTATAAAAAAGCAAATTACACACTCAAAATTCTATTAACACATCCAAGGGCGGTTTTAAGTTTAAACCTCCCCCTTCCATAGGGCTTTAAGTTTAAAACCCCTTCAGATGTTTTTGAGCTTAAAATCCCCCTACAGATGGTTTTGGGTTTGAAAACCCCTCTTCAATATTATTCTAAAGCAAACTACAGTCACCAAATTCTATTAAGGTAGCTAAGAGGGTTTTGAGTTTGTTACAAAAAAAATTTAGATTCATACCCCCCAACAGATGGTTTTGACGACATAACTTCTTTTTTCGATATAAAATCTAAAGCAAACTAGAGTCACAAAATTCAAAGAGCGTAGCTAAGAGTGGTTACAAATTTCTACCAGTCACTTGGCTCAGTTAAAAAAGCAGTGAATAGCATAGTGAATAGCATAGTGAATAGCATAGTGAGTAGCATAGTGAATAGCATAGTGAATAGCATAGTGAATAGCATAGTGAGTAGAATAGTGAATAGCATAGTGAATAGCATAGTGAATAGCATAGTGAATAGCATAGTGAATAGCATAGTGAATAGCATAGTGAGTAGCATAGTGAGTAGAATAGTGAATAGCATAGTGAATAGCATAGTGAATAGCATAGTGAATTGCATAGTGAATAGCATAGTGAATAGCATTGTGAATAGCATAGTGAGTAGCACAGTGAGTAGCATAGTGAATAGCATAGTGAATAGCATAGTGAATAGCATAGAAGTCATCTGCCGAAATTGAAAAAGGACTAAATGTGGCTCAACAAAAATTGCTAAAACGGATTTTAGGAGTCAGTTATAGAGATTGGGTCTCAATCAAAGAAATCCTATGTCGAACTGGGAATCGAACACTTAGTGAGGTTGTGACAGAGCGTCGATTTAGGTTTGCGGGACATTTTTTACCACAATATAAATCACGCATACCAAGAGTTGGGATGACATGGACATATCTTATCTTATCTTATATGATCCAGACGTTGCTTCAAAAAAGAAGATGATTTGTTAACTATCTATCTTTTAAGAACTGGGACACAGACCTATGAAGTTTACAATAAATCAATGAATAGTTATTACAGTTTTAAAGAAAAAAGTGATTTAATGATTTTAAAAAAATGAAAAGGAGAGAAAATTAAGTATTCATAAAAATATAACGACATAACGTCTGTATTATATAAGTTATGATAGAATAATGACTTACATAAGTAAATACATTATGACATAAGTATATTATTATATGGGTGCAAATATTAGTACATTATTATATGCATACAAATATTTGTTCAATAGTTTTTTGTGCATATCTGAGACAAAAAAAAAATTCGCTGCCGATGACAGACGAAGACGGCGAAAAGAAATGCTAAATCGGACAATGGTTATGCTTGTCGTGGCTGTGGCTAAATATGTAGGTCACAGCTGAGGTTGCGCAGCCACAGGAAATATTGCATTCCTCACTAATCTTCGGACTCGAAGACAAGCCTTATTATTATTATTATAAATATTAGTACGTTAGTTTATGCACTTAAACATTAGTATATACGTATAGATATTTGTACATTAGTATATACATATAGATATTTGTACATTAGTATGTCTCTGTGGCATTTTACGTCTCGAGAGACGATCTTTTCTCTTTGCAACTTGTGTGACTAAAGAGGCCAATCCTTGATACAAAGCTGCAATCGCAGGTTGGGCATATATAATCACCATATTTAGTCTGTACATATAAATATATACGTGCTTCTCATCTGTCAGACTATCTGGAATATTTCTATTTTGACCAGGACATTTGTTGTTCGTGCTTCAGTGATAGGCTCGTATTGAAACGTCACTCTCCATATGTAACTGACAGTTTAATTTAAGTTGATTGCGTGCTTGTCATCACAACTTGAGAACCCCCAGAATAGAAGGGTGCGAAAATATAGTGACGTAAAGAACTACAGGTCTACAGTAATTAAACACAAAATTAATAAGACAAAATAATGGCATTCTTAAAATGATTATATATTGATTTTCGCGCTGAGTTTAAGTATTTGGTTAAACATATTCATCAAGTGCACCAGATTAATTTCAAAAAATTTTCATGTTATTATGGGAAGAATGATTCTTATTACCCGAGGTATCCACTCATACATAATATAAGATTGAGTTGTACTTTTAATAATCTACTCACAAATAGCAGGGAATAGTAGTTTAGTTTATGTTATCTTAGCATAAGGCAATGTTTGTACAATATTTAAGATGTTTCGGATGTTCCGTCAGATTTGAAGATTATTTATTTACTAGTCCAAACCTCGGCGGTGGATAGGGGCGGGCAGGGTTCGAATCCGGGACCATCGACAAGTCCGAACGACAGCCCAGGGCGCAAACCGTACGACCAGGCAGCCATATACTGCACTCTTCAACAACCTCTAGGTTTCAAAGCAACTCTTGCATATGTTCGAGTCCAAAGAATGAGGAGGTATTTAGAATTGAGACAACAGTTATATACTTGAAACTCAGTCTTGTCTACTGTCACTCCGTTAGTGCTAAAATAATGAAATATATTTAATCGCAACTGAGAAGTTATTTTTTGAACAGACAGACTTGGGTTTCTGTCCTGAATGCCTCTGCGTCTTTATTTGGACTGCGCCATGAGTTTATTCGCGATTTTTCGAGACATCCTAATGCGTCAGCCAAAATAGAGGTACTTCTTTTATTCTAGTAGTCGCAGACCTTTTTCGAAAATTGAGAGGTTATAGCATCTCAAGTGCCTTTTCAGGCTTCACGCTATTTTTAAATTTAAATTTGGCTTCCGAACAGAGAGTCCTGGAATTGAATTTTAGTTTAGACTAGGATTTAGACTGGGATTTTGAATTTTGGGATCTTTAGGCCGCCTCTGAGTGCACCTAGATCTAATAGATACATGACTGAGGTTGTTTGCCAGAGACAATGGACAACATCTAGGAAGTATTTCTAAGGGGCAAGGGTAAAAAGAAATGTTTTATTAATTCTTGAACTGCGCTTTAGCTAATTGTTAGCGATGTTTTGGTTATTTGTTTATTTAGAGTGACAGTCCGTGGAAGTCCGTGTCAGGGAAGTTTGAGTCGGTAGATCACAGTCCGTGGAAGTCCGTGTCAGGGAAGTTTGAGTCGGTAGATCACAGTCCGTGGTAGTCCGAGTCAGGGAAGTTTGAGTCGGTAGATCACAGTCCGTGGTAGTCCGTGTCAGGGAAGTTTGAGTCGGTAGATCACAGTCCGTGGTAGTCCGAGTCGGACAGGTGGTTGGTTGTTATGCTTGTTTACCGTGGCCATAGAAACAGATGACCTTTACATCATCTGCCCTATAGATCGCAAGTCTGAAAGAGGAACCCTTTTTTAAGAAGTAGCCTCGTGTGTGGTTGTAAATCCCATTTTGAGAAACCGGAAAAGTGCGGGGGTGGAGTCAAGGAGTAGAAGAATAAAGATTTTTTGCTCTACAGCCATTTACAAACTAGTTGGACATTATAATGATATGTTTAAAATGGAGATTACTTATTGATTTTTGTTTTTTTTGTTGTTGTTTTCCAAATCATACATGTAAAAAAAAACAAATTTTATTAAGTACATTACAATAGATCAATACATGAATGACATCGTTGTTGTATGTAATAATGGGAACTTTTTTCTTTTTTTCTTATCTATGTGTGTTGTTGTTTTGCTTTTGTTGTTGTTTTTTGTTGTTTTGTTGTTGTTGTTTTTTTATTTGCAATAAAATCATTGAATAAGTTGGAGTTGTACCTAAAGATCTTCACACTAAAGGTAAGGAGAATTATATTAGTATATGATTGGTTCATTGTGATAACATACTGGACTCTTCCCTAATCTTAGGACACATAAACAAACCATGGCTGCCTTTGCGTGCTGTTTGCGCGCTGTAGTATTTTTCGGTCGTCTTGATGGCCCAGGGTTCAAACCCTTCTCGCTGTCAGCTTTCTGTGTCTTTCGGGAGGTTTGGACTAGGGTGTAGTTTATCTTCAACTCTGAAAGAACATACAAAAACATGTGAGACATTTTATAAAAAAAACGTGCAGATAATCGATTTAAAGAATACTGAAGAGTGCAGTATTTACGTGAAAAAAGTTGTGTTGCTTTCTAAGATAATTGACCTTGCATTAAAGGAAGTGCTTAAAGATAGACAGCTACGCTGGGTAGGGCCTATATCCCATTGTGGGACTACCGTATGCCCAACACAGTGCTTTTCGGTGGGCTGAAAGTAGGTAGGCACAACAGAGGTGTTCCCCCGAAATAGCAAGGACCAGTTTGTTTTAACAGATATAGAAAGAGCACCTCTCAGCAGGCAGGTTCCGAACAAGACTGCTGTGTTCCTCCTTAATCTTAGAACTTTAAGACAAGTTTTATTATTATTATTATTATATTGCAATTTTAACTTTAGCTAATATATTGATGCTGAGTCTCTGAATGCTCTAATTTTCTAACCAATAGATATATGTTTAAAAAAATATGATTGAGAAATTTAAAGTATAATGTAAATAAATACCATTTAAAAACACAAACCACCGGATTAGTCAGCCATTCTTATGTCATGATCTTAAGTCAGTCATATTTTTTTACTTGTCTGTCTGTCCGCTAAAAAGTTTGTGAACTTTATTTCTCCCAAACCCATTCTCGAATCAAGTTGAAATTTTAAAACATTTATTTATTGTACCTAAAAAAATATGAATCAATTTTGAAATATCAAAAATGTGGGAACAAGAGTCAATACCACAAGACTTTAATGATGCCATAATTGTCCATTTATACCATTGAAAAGAAAACCGCCAAATCTGCGACAACCACACAAGAATATCTCTTCTCTCTATTGCTGGAAAAATCCTCGCACGCATCCTACAAAATCGGCATAATATAGAGCATGGTCTATTGCCAGAAAGAAAATGCGGCTTTAGAATATAGTGTTGAAAGATGGACATGATGTTTGCGGCTTTAGAATATAGTGTTGAAAGATGGACATGATGTTTGCGGCTTTAGAATATAGTGTTGAAAGATGGACATGATGTTTGCGGCTTTAGAATATAGTGTTGAAAGATGGACATGATGTTTGCGGCTTTAGAATATAGTGTTGAAAGATGGACATGATGTTTGCGGCTTTAGAATATAGTATTGAAAGATGGACATGACGTTTGCGACTTGTCAGCTACGGGAAAAAATGCCAAGAGCAAAATGCTGACCTCTTCTCCATATATGCTGACCTAAAAAAAAACAGCATTGGACGCTGTTAGCAGACAAGGACTCTGGAAGATTATGTCAAAGAATGGATTTCAACAAAAATTCATATCCATGCTGAAACTATTTGATAGTGGCATGAAGGCTCGTCTTCAGAAAAGTGGAGAACCATCAGAGCCCTTCGAAGTATCAAATGGGATATAACAAGGTTGTGTCCTAGCACCCACACTGTTCAGTATTATGTTCTCTGCAATTCTGATACATGCATTCACAAATAGAGCTAATGACGAGATAAACAGAACGTAGAGATTTGATGGTGGCTAAAAGCTCAAAACTTTGTAATTTAAAGACTTTTTTTTTTTAATTCTCTCATACTTTAGATCTCCTATCCCCCACTGAGAGAACATGAAGTACATACAACTACAACTGATATTTCTTAGCTTAGAAATCCTATGTAAGTTAAACCACCTCTTTTGTTTGCAAAGTTGCTATTTATCGGAGATTATCATAAATGGAAGCTAAGATTAGTTTATCCGGTGTATAAAAAATGATTGTACTTTTTCATGTGGCCTGTGTAACTCTATTTTAGAGAGACACTCCCGTCCACAAATAGCGCAGGTTAAGGTGGCTTTCGCTTTTGTAGTAGAGGAGCTGGCTATTTTCCGTATGGTACGTTTTTCTTCCAGAGCTGAGGCCCATGTTTTTTTTTTGCTGTCCATAGCTTTCTCGGTCACTGTCTCTTTCCATCTAGTGCGGTCTAGGGCTATGTCTTTTTAATGGTCAGTATAGAACTTCGCTGATTTGAGGTCCCGTTTTACTACATCCATGTAACGGAGGTGGGGGCGACCAGTTTTTTCTTGAGCAAGTCACGAGTTGTTTCGTAGAGAGTGACTCTCGGGATCCGATTGTTTTATATTTTATTTTGTATACCTTAAAAATCTCTAATAGAGGAATTTCATACTCATAGTAAAGACAAAGTACTTTGTTCTGTACAAGTTGGTATCTGGGACTCTTTTACTTGGCCTCATTCTGTTTAACCAATTCAACAAAATTTACCACGGAGTGTTTTCGACCACAGCAGCGTGTGTGCGAGTATAGTTGCATGTTCCGTTTGATTGTAGATTGAAACTAAGTAAAAAAAAACGTTCGCATAATTTCTTTTTCCATTTTTTTAAAACGTCATTTTTTTTTTTATGTAACCCAAGTAACAAAATATGAAGGGTGGTGGCTGAGCTGTAAATCTCTTGGCTTCCGAACCGAGGTCCTGGGTTCGAACCCTGGTGAAGACTGGGATTTTTAATTCTGGGATCTTTGTGTGCCTTTGAGTCCACCCAGCTCTAATAAGTACCTGACATTAGGTGGGGAAGAAAAGGTGGTGGTCGTTGTGTCGGCAACATGTTACCCTCGTTAACCATGGGCCACAGACACATTATTTTTATATCATCTGCCCTATAGATCGCAAGGTCTGAAAGGAGAATTGTACTTTAAGCCATAAAATACAAATATATATTAAAAAGTAACACAGTAGTTGTCAAAAATCGGACCAATAAGATTATCTTATTTTATTTTGATTAACAAACCTATCAAAGCTTTTCCGTAAATAGTAGATGCTTTTAACTTGATGCTTTAATCGTGTGTTGTTGTTTATTTTTAAACAGAAGCGAATCTTTCCATTGTATTCATGTCTGTACCATTTCAGACCTTGGGGGGCAACGAGTTAATTTACAAATTAAATGTCGGAAATTTGGATATGAAATGCAGACATTAAGAAGTGCCACGAAGTGCCTCCATTGGAACCGTGACAACGTGACTTTTACAGAAGCCAAAGAACATTGTGAAGGTACTTTAACTAGAGCACCAATTACATTTTTTTCTTTAAGTGGGGCACCAAGATAACTTTTTCTTGAAGTAGGGCACCATAGGAACTTTTTCTTTGAGTCGGGACCCAAGGGAGCGTTTTCTTTAAGTAGGGCGCCACGGAAACTATATATATATATATATAATACTCTTAGGCTGATCGTAATCCAAGATAACCAAATGCACAAATAAAGCAATTTATAATGGCAATATCTTCCATTCCGAATCTAAAGGATGATCAAAGTGCTTCACATGACTAACATAAACCAGTTGCGACCTACATATTTTTCCGCATCTAGTGCAGACAAAGCCGTTGTTAGCCGGCGATCTATTGTATGTATGTTTGTATGTATGTATGTATGTATGTATGTATGTATGTATGTATGTATGTATGTATGCATGTCTGTATGTATGTATGTATGTATGTTTGTATCAATAAATAAATAAATAAAGGCTGCGGGATGCAAAAGGAAAACCGCTGCCGAAGACAGACGCATACGGTGAAAAGAAAACCTTTAACCGACCACAGCGGCGTACAATTTTTATGCCTGCACTGGGAGTCGCAAAATATGTAGGTCACAGCTGTGGCTGCGTTGGCAAGGGAAATACTGCATTCCTCATATATATATATATATATATATATATATATATATATATATATATATATATATATATATATATATATCTTTATATATATACAGTGCTCTTTTTGTGAAGGTACGCTCCGGTACGGCGTACCGGCCCTTTTTTCAATATGTGCAAAAATTAACAGTTTTCTTACATTTTAACGTTTATTAATAACTTATTAGTAGTTAAAAGTTAGGCCATCCATCACTGGGTACTGGCACCTATAATTTTACAACAAAAAAAGAGCTACATATGTGTATATATATAAATATGGGTGGCTGGTGAGACCAATGTGAGCCCGGCATGTTCGGCTGCACACTAAACTGGTTATTCCTGTTGGAGCTAAAGTCATTTTCATTGGTTGTTTTTTTTCTCTGACGCTTTTCTTTTGCCAGCACTGTTCTCTTGTCCTCTGCAATTAATGCGCTGTTATGACATGATTAGGAATTAGGTATTTGTTTCGGGAATAAGGGGAAAGTTTTACTTAGTGACATGTGACGTGATATAACTTTAAAAAACAAGAACGCTCTAAGATACGCTATCAACAAGACGCTCTTCATTAGGACAGTGAGAATAAGAAGAAGTATATAGACAGCTAGTACTAGAGGACATCCGACGGTTCGAGTCGACTCCATTTATCGATTGTTGACCTTTCGTTGGTGTTCATGTTCAGCATTGAGTTCGGTGTTACCTCATTGGGATTTGTTCCTGGATCAAGTACTCATCACCGCGGAAGCGCTCAACATATTTTCACAGCGGGACGGCATGATGCTCTATCATTGTCTCCCAGCTGGATGTTCAATGCTGAAGGCTTTAAGAGAAGCTTTTGAGGGTGTCCCTAGTTGTATAATTGGTATAATTGTTATGGATTGCATAAACTTGATCTTCGATATAGCTCCATAGCAATAAGTCCGATATGTTTGTAAAAATGTTTGTATACTATTTTTTTACATGTTTCGGATGTTCCTTCAGAGTTGAAGATAATTACTTCCTAGTCCAAACCTCCAACAGGACGACGGGGGATGGGAGTGGGCACGACCTGGCAGCCATCCATATCGTGAGGTCTGGAGAATCGGTTATTCCCCTGGTCCTCTACGACCTATCCACCGCTGTGGAAAATTTTGATCAAGCTTTTGTCGTGCTATAATGCTGACGGGACACAATTGTGCTGATAACAAAAAAAATTACATGAACTCTTTCTCTCCTAACTTACGATACCAACGTTGATTCTACTAGAATGTGGTAAATAATTACGGAGATAAAGAGTTAAAGAATAAGAATTAAGAAATAAATCACAACTATTTATCTATCTAACTATCTATCTATTGTTAGATTACCAGACAGACCGACAAACAAACAGACAACAGCCTACAGTATAATTTACATTGAATTTAATATCAGCTGCGTTATTTTCTGATTAGCTAACGGTGGCTTCTTGGCTACCTTCAAGACTGAAGATGAGGTAGCACTGGCTACAACTTCCAAAATCTGGCACTTCTGGGTGGGCTTGGATGACATGCAGAGTCAAGGAATGTACAGGTGGCATGATGATGGTACTATAGCGCAAAATGTGAAAGATATCTTTAGTAACTATACATTTTTATTTATTTCTCTCAACTTTTTTTTCTCTTTCTCTCTCTCTCTTTCTACATTTCTTTCTTTCCCTAACCCTAACCCTAATCTTTCTCTCTAAATGTTTTCTCTTTCTCTCTCGTTCTCACTCTGTTTCATTATTTCTCAAGCTATTCTTTCTTTCTGTCTCTCTTTCTCTTTCTCTCTTTCTTTCTCTTTTATATCTCTCTTTTTCTAGCTCTCTTTCAAAATCTCTCTTTCTTAATTAAACTCTCTTTCTCTCTTTCTACCTCTTTCTCTCTCTCACTTTCTAGCTCTCTCTTTCTCTGTTTCTCTCTCATTCTCCCTCTCCCTTTATTTTTCTCTCTTGTTTTCTCTCTTTCTCTCTCTCTCTCTTTCTCACACTATTTCTCTATTTCACTTTCTCTCATTTTCGCTCTATTACTTTCTCTTTTCTCAATCTTATCTTTCCCACTCTCTTTCTCTCTCAATTTTCTTTCTCTTTATTCATTTATCTCTCTTTTCTTACTCTTTTTCTCTCGTTTTTCTCTCTCTCTAACTCTCTTTCTACATTTCTTTCTTTATCTTTCTCTTTCACTAATCTTTCTCTTTAAATTATTTTCCTAAAACTATCTGTATTCTCTCTATTTTTCTCAATTTCTCGCTCTTTTTCTCGTTCTCTTTCTTTTCACCTATTTGTTTGCTTTTCTATGTCCTTTTCCCTCAAAATCTTTCTCTTTTCCGTTTCAAAGACCCACTTTCTCTCTCTTTATCTTTCGATAGCTCCGAGGTATTTGAAACTACTGCATCGAGAAAATACAAATGTAGCGTCTTCACGTATCCCAGAGTCTGTTCAACCACAAGATCTGTCGAAAATCTTATTTCATTCCAATCTGTCTTTTACCTTAAACAGAATCTCTTACAGAGACAGGCCTGCTAATTTGTGAATGCTGTCTTCCTATCGCTTTCATTGTCAGCCTTATCTGCCTTTTTTTCCTGGTAATGTTTCCTGAAGAAAGGTCTTTGCGAGGCGAGCTCTGATTACCGTGCGATAGGCCCATGAATAACTAGTTTTCGTTTTTTTTGGGGGGAAGTGGTCAGCAAGCGATTTAGGGGCCCTACTGCTCCTGATTTGTGATGCTGTCTTTGTAGGTGATACATAGGAGCTTTCTACGGCTTCTAAATTCCATTACTATGGTCCTCTTCTTTGATTCTTTAGTTAGTGTTCATGATTTCTGCAGAAACGATCAGGGAGCGCATCAGCCTGCTATCATACGTATGCCGGATCAGGCAGTGGCATCAATGTGTACTGTGATGTTGCTTGTTCAGGATGTCTTGAGGTCAACTATGGATGACTGTTGAATTTCAACCAATTACTCTGTAAGCGTTTGGGTGTTATTGTTCGGGTGTATTCCGTGTAGTTGATCAACAATCCAGACAAAACAAACACATCGGTTTTAACAAGTAAAGAGATGTAGTCAACGCTGAAGAACAATGTAACATGTATTTATTCTAAGAAAAGGCCACAGTAAACGTCTCTGTCACTAAACACGTCGTTACCCTGGAGGATTATATCGCTAACTGATTTTCCGGTCTCTAACCCAACATATCCCAAACGTCACAAGTCCCAGTTCAATATGCGTCTTCTATGGTGCGTCGCTAAATAACTAATCTATATAAATAAGGTGTCTAACAGTACACTCTATCAAGTGTTGGTTTGTTGTAACTCTCTAAACTAAGAAATAAATTCACTTAGGCCTATGTCATATTATTTTAAAGACATGGTTTATCGCTTTATTTTATATGCGAATAGTTTTCATGGATATTTATTAGCCTAGTGCAGGGGTGGGTAAACTACGAACTGCGTGCCACATGCGGACCGCAAAAGTGATTTACTCGACTCTCTGACACCTTCAGAAATAGATGAACATATATATATATTTTTTTAAATTATCCATATAATTTTTTTTTAACTTAGGTCAACGGTTTATATTTTTAGAATACTTTACATAATAGAGTCTGAATTAACAAAAGGGGGGGGGGGGCTAAACAAAGTGTTCTCTACAATTCTATACTGGCTACAAAAGGAAGGTAGCACATCTTCAACTACTGAAACATAATCTAGTAATACAGAAAAATAAAAGTGTGAGTACACATCCAGCTTTAACCTATGTTGGAAGTGTTGTTTTTTTCCTCAACTAAACTCCACAAATCTAATAATTGCTAGGAGGGTGAAAAGAAGAAAGTCATCATTCCACAGAAACTTTTGACGAAGGCAGCAGAAGGAACCAATCAAATGCCTTTGATCATACAGACGTTGACACTCCATTGTTCCGCAGAAGAATAAGACAGTCGTATTTCTGCTCATCAAGCATCCTCATCCCCCCCCCCCAAAAAAAAAAAATTAGGAAAAACATAAAAAAATACTTTAAGAAAAAAAAATTATTTACTGTAATTGTATCAATTAGTTTGCATCAGTCATGCAATTTAATTTGTAATAGATCTAGAGTAACATTTTTTTTTAATTGAAAAAAGGGAAACAACCCGATTTCATGTCTCAGGCCTTCTCAGGCTTCATTTGTCTCAGTGGTTACCACTTTGCTAGTGAAGAACTAATGAACATGGAAGATTGTATCTATGGTTTCTACAGTCTTGTCCTATTTTTTTAGGCTCGTGTTCACTAAGACTCAGAGGACGACCCATAAAGGGGACTAATTCAGATGCGAATATACATCGCCCCGCTTTCATAATTTTTTAACAAATTATTTTATTATATTTTAAGTTGTATAATTGTATAATGTTGTCTTATTAAATTGTATTTTTTTTCTTGTTTATAAGATATGTTAGCTTAAATTTAATTAATTTTCTCAACCAACTTTGCCCCATTCAGTTGCATAAACATTTCAAACGTATTTCCTGTTTTCTTCTGAACATTGCATAGATTCATAGTTCCCCTTTCAGACCACGTCGCTGATATGGCACATAATGATAAGGTCCTCTGTTACTTTGGCCAACGGTTAACGAGCAGGGTGTCATGTAGCCAGCACAACGACCTATCGCATTGACTTTCCCCAAATACAGTCAGGTACAGATTAAAATTGGGTAGAAACAGGGACGCCCTAAAAATTCCGAAAATTCAAAATCCTAGTCTTCACTGAGATTCGAACCCAGGACCCCAGGTTCGGAAGCTAAGCGCTTAACCACTTAGCCACCGCGCACCCCCATGTGTTAATATTTAACTATAATTGAATTTTGTGTTTCCTTTTTAAGAATTTCAGGAAATGACAAGACGCCCAATCAGTGCGGATTGCGCCTCGTTTATGCCATCATTTTCCTCTCACGTTCTGACGTTTTGTGACACAAAGGCTGGTTTTGTTTGTGAGATTAGAGCTGCGTCTTAGTGGATCTTAGACTTTTGCTATCTGGCCACAGTAAAAGAAAAAACGTCCAGTCGAAGAAAGAATAATATTCCTATTACATCAGTAATATCTAACTCAACTCACTCCACGATTCACTCTCTGATGCAAAATTCAACGTATATCCATCACTATATTGGTTTACACCAGGAAAAATTTAATTGTATAAAATAACATGTCAAAGAAAACTAATACACAGGCAAAAGTGTTATTTTATTTAAATAACTCAAGAAAATGTATATGAGATATAAGTTGTTGTTTTTTTTGTTTTGTTTGTTGTTGTTGTTGTTTATTTGTTGTTGATGGATTTTTTTGTATTGTAGTAAATCTAAGGCATTCATTCAATGAAAGGAGTTAACAATAGACGATGTATTTATTTACAGTTATAAAATACACAGTGAGACATGGACTTCAGCTATCAAGTCACAGGGAGTCTTGTCTTAAGTTCTACAAGCCCTTTTTTACCTAAACACTAGTACAGACCACCGACACACTTCCCAGTGTCGCCCCAGGTCTTCAAAACAGTTCACTGGTAGTACGAAGGACGGCTCCTAGTCCCAGACAGCTCAGACTCTCATAACCTGCAGATCACTTCAGCCATATCTAAAACAGTCCTCCTCTAAAATCAATATGCGTCTAATTCAGGTGTTGAACGGTGTGCTGGTGCGCACCATCAGTGTCTTCGTGGAATCAACGTTATAACCACAGACCTCTCTCTCTCTCTATATATATATATATATATATATATATATATATATATATAATATCTAGACCGGAGAACGGAAACAATTTTTATCCGCGATGGATCAACTCACGGACCTATATACATATATAGATTGTTATGTAATAATCATAGAACAATATATTCACGCAATGTCATGAAATAAAGCCATTTCCTCTTAGTCTCCAGATAATGTTTCGAAAATCCTAGATCAAAATAATTCACGGCTATTGATTTTAGTCATTTTATGTACATTTAAATAGATTGATTACCTTGTACATTTTAGATTATATATCTAAAAATTGCAAAATAGTAATTATGAGACGAGAGTGCTATTTTTTTTTAGATGTTTAATTACTAGATCTAAACATTAAATTATATGTTACATAGGTTAGGGTTAAAAAAAGAAATAACTTTACTTCATATAACTAATTTACAAAAACAACGCGGTATTTCATCTTGAAAAAAAATTTCAAGACATTTTTTGTAAATAAAGATTTCCATGTCGAATCTAGATATTTATTTATATATATATATATATATATATATAGGTCTGTGTTAATGACAGAATTGGGTTAATTAAGATCTTACTGCTGCTATATGACAAGCTGATATACTAGAAAGGTTGCCAAACTTACCTTGAGCTCTGGAAAACGATCTATAGATTTGGATGCTACATTTTACTACAAATCTTCTTCTTAGCTTGCGAATTCTTCAACTGGTCGAAACACACACACACACACACACACACACACACACACACACACTCAAAGTCAAATATAAACGAGTAAATATAAAAAATACTTTAGGAAACAGAACATATGAACGATTTCCAAAGGTTTGCCAGAAATTGTATTTGTATATCTGTCATTGTTCCTGAAACTAATATCCGCATTTTATATACAAATGTAAATCAGTTCTTTATTTTGACGAAGAGACTTACAATAATAGAATATGCATCCTCCGTTTGGGACCCCTCAACTCAAGAAAACATTAAGAAACTGGAACAGACACAAAATAGAGCAGTGAGATTCATAACAAACGAATATTCACATTTGACTAGAGTAACACCTTTAGTAAAATCACTAAATTTAGAAAGCCTGCAGGACAGAAGGCTCAAAAGTAAAGTAGCAATCATACATAAAACACTGAACCATAATCTTCAAATACAAAAACAAAATTTAATAAAATACTCTGAAAGACACAAAGATAAAGGCACATTCCTCGTCCCATATGCTAGGACAAATTTGTACAAATACTCCTTCTTCCCTAGTGCTATTAGAGCATGAAATGGGTTGCCTGAGCTAGCCAGGAAAACCAGTGACTTGGCAGAATTTAAGTCATTGGTTAATATGCATGACTAAATGCATGACGCGTAGGACGTAATTATCTTCTTTTTTGAAGTAACGTCTGTATTATATAAGATAAGATACAGAGTAACAAGCTTCCGGAATTCAAGAACTTATGGAGTTCATTCACCAAACGTAAACAAACAACATTTAGCCATGTGATAGTATTGATAAAACAATGAAGAAAAAAAAACGTATCACGTGACAGCCTTTATGGATTAAATATTTTGTATAGAAGATATTGAGAATCACGTGACTAAATGTTGATTAAAGCAAACATGGAGAAGATCAGTAGAACAGGAAGCAAAGACGGCAGGATGAATGACCTTGAACTCATTAGTGGATTATTAACCAGGACAGAGTCTGTTGGTGAAGTAATGTTACAGGCCTATGCTCCTCTGGGATTCAAAAGGATTAAGTGAAGCATAGCAAGGTTTTAATGTTTCTATTACAAGCCAGTCTCGGATCTAGGGGAGGCTGTAGGAGACATCCCCCCCCCCCAACTCAAGCCGCCTGCCAATCTGGTATGTTGGTAATATTTGTGGGTTAAGGTGACACTAACTAAATCATAACTCTGATCTATTTATCATGTGTGTGTGTATATATATATGTGTGTGTGTGTTTATACGTGAGCTTGGGATTTACAAGCGATGAGGGTTGGAAAAAAATCGCCCACCCAACTCAAAAGTTTTGGTGACGAGCACCCGAGGATTCCAGCTACCCGTCGCTTCAGCGTGGCGCCTCCGGTGGAAACGTCTAGTGGTTGAACTAGATAGGCGAAGTACGAGAAGAGAACGAGGCCCTTGCGGAACCCCCTGGGTGAGCTTTTTTTTTTTTTTTAATCTCACTCGGGGTAGGGATGGAACAAGAAGCCCGCACACCAGTCCAAAAAGTCCGCCACGCCGTTCCACAAAGGGAGTCGTCATCAGAACCAGGAGCCTGGATTGGCGACCCTCGCACGGAATTGTGGCGGTTACAGCATAGGAACATGAGACAAACTCCCCTCAGTTAGCACTGTTCTTTTCCACTTGTAGTGAGTAGGGTCTAAAGAACGGGGACGGGGCCTGGTTGCTGAATAAAAGCCTTTCTAACAATCAACAGGATAATGGCGCCCACGTAGGCGCCGATTCCCTACTGGTCTTCACAAAAGGTGACGAGTACCGTCAAGAACTTATGTACACTTACCTACTGAACACCTACACACAATCAAAACGTAAAGATGAAAACACGACTGCGACAGAGAATGTAGAGACATGATTGGATTCAACAGCTGTCGCCATTAGGACATACAGTGGACTAGAGCGTTACAACTGTGTGGGTGTGATCATCAGCATAATGGATATATAATTATATATATATATATATGAATTAATACATGTTCAGCCCAGTAATATGTTCCATGTTTGCAGATTGATTTTTTAAGAACCTGTTATCAATATTTAAGCAGAACAATAGAAGAGAAAGAAAGAGAGAGAGAGAGAGAGAGAGAAGAGAGAGATAAAGAGAGAGTGAGAAGTGAGAGATATAAAGAGAGAGAGAGATGGAAGAGAGATATAAAGAGAGATATATAAAGAGAGAGATAAAGAAAGAGATAAAGATATATATATAAAGATAGAGAGGGGGCGAGAAAGAGAGAGAGAGATCAGATGTGAGAATGTGAACAGTCGGCCATAGAAACAGATGACCTTGACATCATTGGCCATGTAGATCATAAGAATGGCCGGCCTTAGGCATAGGCAGACCAGATAGTGGAGTCTCACATAGGGTTTATGGTTGTGTTTTTTAGAGTAGAAATAGTGAAACTTGTCCCCAATGTTACTGTTGAAGTACATTCTGTTTCTAAAAAATTACGTAATTTTTTTATTTTTTTTTAAATTCACATCACATGACTAAAAAGTCAAAAGGTCAGCCCTGTCATTAGGTCTAAAAAGGGGACTTTACTTATTTAACAATAAGCCCAATAGAAATACACTATACAAGTATATCTAGAATCTACACTCTTCACAAACAAATAAAAAACAATTGTTAGATGGCTCATTGACACTCATATATTATTTAGAATATCATTCGTCAAGGACCGTAACTCAACTAGAAACAAGACGAACCATTTTAATGGTAACAGTAGAAATCTAAAATTAATTATATATAATACCTCTAAAACAGGGGATCTCAAACTGTGGTCCGCGAAATTCTCACATATGCCAGCGGCTTTAGAAAAATGCTATTCGGGATGACAAATCCGGATGCTTTTTTTTGGTGTGGTCCGCTAATATCATATCGCTTTTACAGTGGTCCCTAAATTAAAAACGTTTGAGTACCTCTGCTGTAAAAGATATAATCATTAAAACAGGTGATACTGAAATGGAATTTCGATTAGCGCTCTAGGCAGTGGACACCAAAATGTTCATTCCTACAATGTACGTATATAGCCTACACACAAAAAATAGCTTTCAATATACAAAAGAAAAATTAACTTAGGAATGTCAAGCGTTCAAGTCTCTCTATGCAATAATATTTTTTTTAATAACTGACACACGAGATGGTTTTTTTTTTATTATTTTTTGCGTATGTATTTTGTTGAGTCAACATCCTGGTTGAAGGAACACTTTCTCCCGGATATGGATCTACATTTGTGTTGGCAGAGTGAGAATTCAGACCAAGTTTTTTTTCCCTCAGCAAATAGCATATCTTAATGTAAGACGACGCTTCGTAGCATTTAAAGCATTCAGCGTCCAGTACAGGTAAGCGCAGGTATGTAAATGTAGGCTTCATTTCAATAAGAATTAAAAGTAGATGGTTTCTGTAAAGAGTACAGCTTTTAAAACTTCAGTCAATGTCGAAATATATATTATTGTGTGTGTGTGTGTGTGATCTATTACTAGCGCTACCATATATTCTAACACAATGCAATTGTTTGTTTATAAAATGTTAGACTTGTTTCGGATGTTCCTTCAATATTCCAGAAAATCTATTACCTAGTCCAAACTTCTGTGATCTATTATGAGACTAATGCTATCGTAGATTCACACACAAAGCAATTGTTTGTATGTCAAATGTTGGACATGTTTCGGATGTTCCTTCCTTCGGCTAAAAACCCCGCAGGACGACGATGGATGGTTGCGGGAAGGGACTCAGCTTCGCTAACCAGCAGTATTACTATGTTCGAAACTTTACCTTGAAATAAATGAATTCCTTACAGCACGGGACTCTCTGTGAGGACACGGTGGCTGAGCGTTAGAGCGCTTGGTTTGAATAAATACAAATCATTTTCATAATAAGTCGACTTAATCTCCAATCTTTTCCTCTATTTAACTCGTACCTTCGTGGGAAAAAACTACAAGTGTGGAGTTATTCCTATTAGAAAAGATTTTTTCTTCAAATTATATTTTATATTTATATTCTGCTTGATTTTATTATGCAGAAAAAAAAAAACAAATTGTTTAGAGATGGTGTCGGAAAAATCTAGAGTTGTCTTCTCAATGGACAAGGTCTGTCTGCTGGTGATTGTTTCTTGTGCTTTGTAAGTTGGTCAAACCAAGGTTTTACTCATGGTTCTTAAAGATGCATTATAATGTCAAAATATATCATTAGTTTCACATATTGAATGTATTTTAAATATATCTTAAATATATCTTAATGTCTTTTTTTTTTTAGTGTAGCAGTTCAAACACTGTTGTGCTTCAGTCATATGCTTCAGACATATGCTTCAGTCATATGCTTCGGTCATATGCTTCAGTCATATGTATGTCATATATCAGTGTTACAATGGAAAAGAGTGTGTTATATGCTATGGATACTTTTTGGATTTAAGAAATAACATTATGGCAATGTCCCCGAAGATTAAGGATGAGTGCAGTGTTTCACATGACTACCCAAACCCATTAGGGACCTGCATATTTTTTCCGCACAGTTAGGGGCATACGCTGGCAAGACTACATTACAAAATAACTATCAAGAAATATTACACTTTATAATTCAAATTCAACCATAGATTCACAAAAGTAGGCTACACTTGACATATAGCTTAAGACTTATGGACTGCATGGACCCTGTCGTCCCTGATATAATCTTCTCTCTTCTTTTTTATAGTTTTTCAACTGAAAGTTCTCGTATCTGAACTAAAAATACATTTCACTTTTTTATCTCTAATTAGCTTCTTTACATTTCTTGCTCTCCTGTGTAGAAACTCGAAGCTACTAGAAGTCAATGTGTAAAAATCATCCTGTTTATTTATATGTTGAAACCATGATGCGGACACCACATGACAGTTTGTTTGCTTAAAATTTCTGCAAGCTTAAACAAAAAGGACAATTTCATTTTAGAGGATTGTCCAAATCTTTCTTGCTCTTAAGAGACTAACTTTGCTAGGCAGGGCAGATAGTTCCTGCCTCGTGTTATACGGGCATTTATACGCTAATTATAATAATCCTTCTAGGTGCTTAATTTTTTTCTTGACTTGGCAGTAAATATTTTCGTCTGCCGTTCAGTCACATGAATGAAGAGCACTTCTAGGCTAGGCATTGAAATACTTATAACGGCCATTTGTGTGAGGGGCGTTCAGTTGTTTTCATGAATGAAAATAAAATTTAAAAGATCGATTAAAGAAACTGCGACTATGCTAGCATATCATTCAATTACCCCACACAGTCAGATTGTCTTTCCAACTGATGCGAAAACAGTCCAATCCGAAGTTTGGAAAACTCTGATTCCTCCTATATAAAACGACTCAGGACAGCACTTATAAAGCTTAACAACAACAGAAAAAAAACTGTTATTCAATGGATACCAGTACATATAGAACTAGAAGGAACTGAGGAGGCTGACACACTCACCTAGTGTGGGAGAACAAACACACAATTAAACATTGCACTCTATTCAGAAGAAATGAAGACACTAATATCGAATAAAATAAATGAGAAATGGACAAGCTCTCATCCGAATCACAAGAAAGATGATGCCTATTATAAGCTATCCCGACAAGATCAACGTCTTATCTTTTGACTAAGAACCGGACATAACAGAATGAGACAACATATGTACGAAAGCTCAAAACTGGAACCAGTGAAATTTGACAATGTGTAGTGTCACCAGAGAATGCTGACCATGTCCTTCAAAACTGTTCCTTTACCAAGAGGCCCGTACAAGACACTGGCCCCATAACACCCCAATAAAAAGAAAACAATATGGAGAGCTCCCTGGTTTGGAAACCACTGCGCAGTTCATCTCATATATTGATCTAGTCATCTGAACACTCCAACATAACAATGAGAATAACGAAGAAGAAGAAGAGTCCTAACCTTCCGCAGGATGAAGAGATGGCAGCGGGCAGGGTATGGACCCGGGAACTTGAGACAACCGAACGATAGTTCTCTGGCTCTCCTTTGTCTCCGACTCTCTGGCTCTCCTTTGTCTCCGACTCTCTGGCTCTCCTTTGTCTCCGACTCTCTGGCTCTCCTTTGTCTCCGACTCTCTGGCTCTCCTTTGTCTCCGACTCTCTGGCTCTCCTTTGTCTCCGACTCTCTGGCTCTCCTTTGTCTCCGAATCTCTGACTCTCCCTTGTCTCAGAGTTTCGCTCCAACATAAAAATGAACCCGAGAACTTGAGACAACCGAACAATAGTTCAGCGCAAATACATCACAACCTGGCAGTGATAATTTTTAAAGCTAGATAAAATAATTTCATTTAACTGGAAATATTAACAATTATTGATATTAAAAAAATGCTTTGAAAGTAAATGTTATATCTATTACTTTTTTTTCGTCTCATTAAGGTTAAATGGAGCAATCAGCAGTCCAAGCCCTCCTTTGGGCAAAAAGCCGAGTCAGTGCTCAAAAGAACTTCCAGATTCTTGCGCCCTGTGCGGCAGATATATCAATGTTGTGTTGAAAGCCAAAAATGTTCTCAATGGCTCGAACTTCAACATTGAGGCCAAACTATCCGGAGTAAGGAAACAGCCTCTCTTGTATTTTCTGGAACAGGCTGGAACCATCTCTCCAGGCTTCAAGTAAACAAAAAATTGTCATGTTTTTTTTTTCAAAGCTTATATCAACTTACACAGTCTGTGTGTGTGTGTGTGTGTGTCTTTCTGTGTGTCTGTATGTATGTATGTCTAGTCAAAAGTTTGAATACGTTATTTCTCCGACACCCAATATCGGATCAAGCTGCAATTTTACACAATTATTTCTTTTACCTGACAACCCAATAATCAATTAAAAAAAAACAACTATTAGTTAATTAACTATTGATAATAAATTACTTTGTTTGGTTTATCAAACAATGGAAAGAAATAGTACTCGACTGAAGTGATGGTATAAGCCGAATTAGTCCTCTTTCCAAGGAATAGAAATAGTACTTGACTGAAGTGGTGGTAATAACTGAATTAGTCCCCTTTATAGATTAAGGCATATTACAAATTTAATAACATGACTGAGCCAAACTAATTGATACAATTAATATAAACTTTTTTTTAAAGTATTTTTTTTATTTTGCTTGATATATTTTTTGCTTCTATTATTTCAGAGGACATTATATTAGTACACAATTTCTCTCTGTCTTATTTCTTCTCGCTTTCTCGTTCTTTGTTGTTGTTTTTCTAGTTCGTTTTTCTCTCTGGCTCTCCCTTGTCTCCGATTCTCTGGCTCTCCCCTGTCTCCGACTCTCTGGCTCTCCCCTGTCTCCGACTCTCTGGCTCTG
The DNA here is from genome assembly GCF_947242115.1 of Biomphalaria glabrata. Lineage (NCBI taxonomy): Eukaryota > Metazoa > Mollusca > Gastropoda > Planorbidae > Biomphalaria > Biomphalaria glabrata. Next base: position 4,652,726 of record NC_074728.1, read on the forward strand.
CCTTGTCTCCGACTCTCTGGCTCTCCCATGCCTCGGACTCTCTGGCTCTCCCTTGTCTCCGATTCTCTGGCTCTCCTTTGTGTCAGAGTTTCGCTTTTACTCTTGCCTCCCAGTGCTGCTATTTCACTTAGCATTCCAATGCTCCATCCAAATTTACACAAAATCTCATCTCATTTCTACCTGTCCTCCCTTCTGGGGCATAGGCCATCAATCAGCGTCCTCCAGGCATCTCGGTTCTGGGCGAGTCTCTCCAACTGCATTATCAGCTTGGCATCTGCTTCCACATCGGCGGCGCCATGTATTCTGTGCCGTGCCTCCTTCCTCTTTCCTTATGGGTTCCAGATTTAGGGTTTACACAAAATGCTGCTTTGAAATGAAATGTAATAGTGAAATAAAATTACAAAAGCCAATTTTATTCCTATAAATTTATTCTCGACGCAGAATGTATTCATTATTAAAATGTAAGACTATATTAGTAAGAACTTACAACATTGGTACTTGTGCATTATATACCATCAAGTGTCTTAAAAGCTGACTATGTCTACCTTTTACAGTAAATTCAAGTCGACTTACTATAAGGGACTTGGCTATTTCATCGATAGCATCAATGGTGTGGAAGGTTCTGTGGCTTCAAAGACATTTTGGCACATTCTTAGTGGCAATAAGGCCCTCGAATGCGGTAAGTGTTTACTAAATGCTCCTTTGGCAAAGTCTTAGTTGAAATAAGTTTAAGAGAAATAACCCTTTGATAATTTAATTGACTTTGATAATTCAACTGCTCAGTTCTAAATGTAGAATTAAATGCAGGTCTAGTAAAGAGTAAAATTTAAAGGTGCTTATTTCAGACCTTGCGATCTATGTGGGGGGGGGGGAGGAATCTTAAAAATCATCTGTTTCTATGGCCAATGTTTAACTAGGTTGTCATGTTGACAAGCACAACAGCCAACAGCCTTTACTTCAGTGGCGCTGCAAGGACTTGGGGGCCCTGGGGGCTTGACCTCTTTAGAGGTCCCTTCATTTAGACATTCGACATCATGACATGAGATAATGTTCTTAACAAACATATATACATACACGTAAATGGTCACTAATTTATAGAACAACATAAATAGCAAGATAACATGGCATTGGTTTAATGTTTGATGTAACAACAAAATTTGGACCCCCCCCCACCCTTAGCTACGCCACTGCTTTACCTTACTAAACGTAAGAGCGGTACCCATTAGAATTAGGTGGACCCAGGAGAGCCCTCAAAACCCCGAGTCAACCCAGTCTTCACCTGGATCTGAGAGTGAGACCCGTCAGTTTGAAAAAGTGAACACTTCCTGGGCGCCCTGATTAAATTGTGACATCATTATCAACATTTTCTACTTTCCTTGTCAATGTTAATGTGTTAAATGGAGAAAGAATTTTTTTTCTAGTTGTAACCAGTGTATCAGTTTAAAGGATAAATAGTATGATCATCACTGGAGCTAAGTAATAAATTATAAATCATCCCATATCACTCGAACAGAGCTACCATCTCTTAAAGAACTTTTTCATGAAATGTTCCTTTCCAAAAGACACAGGATCATCAAAGACAACCTGCACCCATTAAACCACAGTTACATTTTATGTGGACTCTCGTCTCTTCTCCGTTAAGGCTAGAACAGAAATATTAACAATTCCTTTATCCCACTTCTAGTAAAGGTTTTTTCAAGATCACTTGTCGTCACCAAAAACTACATAGAAACCTCATTCATTAAGCACTGGTGCGGTGTTTGAGCGAGTGTGTGTGTGTGTGTGTGTTTATGCTTCATATGTGAATTTTATTCTAGCTTGCATCTGTATATTGTTATTGTTATTCTTATAGTAGTGACGCTGAAGTGGACACTTGTGAAGTTAAGTTCCACTTTCAGACCCTGTGGTCTATAGGGCAGATATGTAAAGGTCATCTGTTTCTGTGGCCACGGTTAACGAGGGTGTCATGTGGCTAGCACAATGACCAACCGCCTTTACTTTTCCCCAATTATGTCAAGTACCAACTAGAGCTGGGCGGACTCAGAGGCGTCCAAAGATCGCGAAATTAAAACATCCAAATATTCACCAGGATTCGAACCCGGGACGCCCGGTTCAGAAGCCAAGTGCTTTACCTCTCAGCCACCGCGCTTCAGTAAACACTTGTAGTCAAACTGAATTTTCATTTGTTTGAACCTATAAAATGATCTTATCTTATCTTATCTTATGCAATTTTTATTAATGTATCTCACACAAACAAATCTAAACATCATATAGAAATTATAAAAATCAACATGTTTATTTCGATCTAGTTTACTCTGGGAAAACCCCCCACACACACAAAAACTGACTTTCTCATGCTTTCCTTTGTTTCTTGATTAATATCTACATATTTTTCATAATCAAATTCAAATTTTATTAACATTTAAATGTTATGAATTATTGTTTATTAATCACATTAAATTAAAATCATCATCGTATTTTTTGTTTTATTTTTCTTCTGCGTTCTAATTATCAAGGTGAAGGGTTCAGATTAACATGTCCTATATCTGGTATCTTATGATGGAATGTCGGAGGGCCGGTATCTTGTACGGGACTTGATGAAGTTAACATATTTGGACTACAGGGTTGACATTTGGGGCATTCGTAGGATAAATGCATGGACATAATCGATTCTGTCGAACATAAACTAAAACTAGGCTTACGATCCTATTAAGGCAGAAGTTTCGATACCTCTATTAAATAGATGTTTCTAAAATGTGTGTAAAAAAAAAAAAGTAAAGCTTCAGACCTTGTGATCTATGGGGCAGATGTTGTAAAGGCCATCTGTTTCTGTGGCCCGAGGTTAACGAGGGTGTCATGCAGCCAGCACAACGATCAACCGCCTTAACTTTTCCCCAACTAATGTCAGATACCCTTTAGGGCTGGGTGGACTCAGAGGCGCCCAAAAAAAGTAAACATTCCAGTCTTCACCAAGATTCGAACCCGGGACCCCCGGTTCGGAAGCCAAGCGCTTTACCACTCAACCACCACACCTCTCCAGCTTCACAGTATTGACGTTAGAAATGGTTAATAATTATTATTGAAGATCAAACTCTAGTTACCGTGCAGTATTCGTTCTCTCCTGCAGGTGTATCCAGCTACGTACCTGAAGATGGTGAAACAATACTGTTCAATTTTACCACTTACAAAGCCGCTGGCTACGAATAGCTGACATGCAAGCCGGCCAGACAAGATTTGAAAATTCTTTTATTTCTTCTACACATTTTCCAAATTACTCATTAGCTTTAAATTTGTTTTTATATTTTGATATAAATACTGGTATTTGAGAATTATATATTCCTGCTATAATTTTGTACTGTTCTTTAAGATTTTTTTAAAATTCTGAAATGGTATAAATTTAATTAGTTATATTTATATAGGCCTATATTTATATTTATACATATATTTGACAAACAAAATTAAAAAAATACTTTAAAAAAAGAAACACAGCTTATATTAAGTGTATATTGTATGAATTAGTTTGGATTAGTCATATAGGCATAATTCAATTTGCGATAGATCTAGACTCTAGACCAGTGATTCCCAAAGTAGTCTATATAGACCCCCAGGGGTCTACGACGACTTCCAAGGGGTCTACGAAAGTGGAAAAAGGAATTGGGGGTCTATGAGATGTAAATGGGGGTCTACGGGAGTGAATCTAGATTCCAGTAGGTCGTGATTTTAATTAAAATCTTAAAATAATGGAATTAACAATTATCTTATACAAATATAAATTATTTGAAAAATTACTTTAGAACCTTTTTTAAATAGTTAAATTTAGTCTACAGGGAATTTATATTTAACATAGTCATATTTAATTATGAAATTTCACAGTGGTATTTATGTTTGAAAATTTCGCTTCTTTCCATGTCGAACTTATATTGCCTATCTGTAATTTATGCAACAAAGTTTATTTACTGACACTTTGAAACCACCTAAGTTGGAGGATTTTTTTAAAGACGATGCCATCTTAATAAAAAAAGATGTAGATTTGAAACGCTTTTGAAAAATCAATAATCAAGTTGAGAAAAGATCTGTAGTGGACAAAAACTTTGCTTTGGCATCAAAAAGAGAAGATGATGGTCTGCAAGTGTCTTTCTTAAACAAGCGTGGTCGAGAGGCTAAGTGCGCTTGAACTTGGCTTGTCTCGGCTACCTAGAAGGGGGCTCGAGGTTCAACACCCGACTCGGGCAGAGTTGCGTTTACTGAGCGCCTAAAGGCAGCACGGAAAACCAACTCCTAGATACCCCCTCCCCCCACCGGTCCACAAATGAGATTGGACCAAAGCGCTCTGAGCATGCTATAAGCATGAAAGTAGCGCTATATAAAAGCTATAATAATAATCTTTTACTTATTGCGAAATTTGGAAAAAATCACACAATAGGCGAAAAAATGATTTAGGCATGCGATGAAGAAGTTTTTAAAACTATTATGTCCACAAACCTACATCTGATAGTATTACAGAGTTCCTCTAAGCAACAAAACAATGCAAAGGCCTTTTGGTGAAACGAGTCAATATTGCCTGGTAATAAAATAATTTTATTGGCGAATGTTTGTTTTATTATAGATAAAGAAATCCACGAAAAGCTTCTTTTTGCAAAACTGAGAATCAATATTGAATGTTTTTGAAAGACTACTATAAAGAAAAAGCCCTCCCTTGAACTATAATGCCAATAGCAACGAATGGAGCACCTTTCATGGTTGAGTCTTATTGAGGATAGTGAAAAAATGGTAGATGCTTGAATCTCTTCAAGTTGTTATTAACGCAGTTAACCCAAGCAACACATCCAATAACTTGCTCAAATGTGTTGAGAAAATGACCAGAACTTTCATTAGTTTGTCCTTCACACTGAAGTGTCATGGTTGTCGAAAAGCTTTATTTTTTTTTTCTTTTTGACACTGTATCAAAGTTCTTGGATGTCAAATATCTTATTTTAAAACGAAATTTAATTCAGCGTAGGTTGTACATTGCTTTTTTTAACAGACTTGTTTCATAAATTCTATTAGGTTAGCTTACATATGATCATAGGCGTAGCCAGGATTTTTTCGGTGGGGGAGTTTTGCAACCCAACCTCACCTCCAGCTACGCCCATGCATGTGGCCACCTAATTCCTAATGTCCATTAGACATCGTTGAAAAAAAAAACACATTGGAAGTTCATAAATCAGAAAAAAATTAATTCAGCAATATTAGCTAACCAGGGGGTCTACCGAATCCTGGAAAACATGACAAGGGGTCTACGAGCCAAAACAATGATAAAATTGTCCTTTCAGTTATTTTTACCAATCGCTTTTGTTTAACAATGTCATGATTTTATCTTTTTCAATGCTCTATCATTCTATGGCTTGTCTGGACCAGTTGGGAAAGGGGAAAGATGTGATTGTTATCGTGATCGCTTTTCAAAAGCATTTTATAAATGTAAATAAAAAAAAAAAGAAATTGCACGACTTGCCTTTGAACCCGAGGGTGTAAGCCTCGTCAAGCTGATACACTAACAACTTTGCCAGCGAAGTGCTTATGAAAATAGAAGGTTTAATAGTTATCTGTTGTTAGTTTCAAACCTTCAAGCCGCGATTAATTCAACACTAATGCCACAACATTTGCCTAGAACACTTTCTACTACAGTTTGATACTAAACAAAATAATTAATTACCAAAAGCTAATTAACTTATTCGTTCTATTTTTTTTTATCTCATGTGCAATATGTCAACTTGATCCTAGAATGGGTTAGGGAGAAATAACGTGTAAAACCAGACGGACAGTCAGGGGTTAACATAAGCTTTGTAACTAGATATTAATTATCTTCATTGTGAAGAGCGTCTTCCACATTTAGTTCGTCTCTTGATTCTAAATCTTTCTTTGACAGAAGGTGAATGGCACGTATGGTACCAAACCTGAGGGCTCTAGAGAGCGCAGTGTCTCCATTCTTATTAGCACACAGCGTATTGGCCCCACACGACATGAGGTACTCCATCATCACAGTGGACCTTGTTACTGCTAACAAAAAAGCTGTGTATCCTTCCACGTCAGTGGCTTCGATATTTACTTTAGCGGACACGGCGAATTGGGCTAACTGAACATTGTTATTTAATACTGCTCTGTGCAATAGAGTGTGGCCTCGATCGTTGGACTCATTTATATCTACCCCAGCGGATATCAGACTCTTGACTAGCTCAATAGAATTCGCTCTCAGCAGAGACACTTTGAGACACAGGCCATCACATTTCTTGATTAGTGTTTCAAGAAGCAACTTATCTTCAGGGCTTTTGGAAGCCACTATAAGAGCTGTGTCAAAATGAAATCCCCTTTTCTCGAATAAAATTTTATTTCCAGAGTTTATTTCATCGAAAAGATCATTTTGTACTGCCAGCTTCAAAGCATTACGTCCATGCTTACAGGAATAGTCAGCGCCGTATCTCACGAGAATTTGAAGACATGGAATGCTGCGATATGAATAAGATAAAGCTGTTGAACCATCTCCATTCGAACAATTCAGGCTAGCCCCATGTTCGAGGAGCCGCTTTACTGCGTTGAAATCTCGACTCTTTGCAGCGAGTATAAGTGGTGTATTGCCACGATAGTCGCTTAGATTAATGTTTGAAATGTCTATGATGTCGTTTTCTGTTCTAGCGGACCTGAATACTTCATTTACAAGATATTCATAATGTTCCAATAACTCTTTCATTTTCCTTGCTATCTGAAATGAAAGAAAATGCATATGATTAACTTTTGCGGTCTAGTGTATCGAATATATACAATAAGTAAATAGGTTACAAATATGGATGCTAGTTAAATATTGTGTTCTTCGGACTATAGTCTGGGGGTAAGGGATTCGAACCTGCCCGCTGTCATCTTGGAGGTTGGGTTAAGACGTAATGACCTTTGTTTCTATGGTGACCTTTGATGACTGAAGCGAATATGCTGAAAAGCGGGAGAAAATCTCTGAGTCTTTAAGAGAGGAAGTCAAATGTGTTAGTTTTGGAGCTGGTGTATGAGACACTTTTCAATAATTAACTTAGTTCTCGTTCCAGGCATCTGTCTCCATTCCAGATTTGAATATCGTCAGACTGATGGCCGAAACGAAAATCAGAACCACCCTCAAAAGAGTATATTCCTGTCGACCAGTCAATATGTTGTTGTTTTTTTTTATGATAAGAACTCAATGTCTCGATTTTGCCTAAGAGTGTGAATTATGCTAAATAATTTTCATGTGGGGAGGTAAATTGAGTAATTCCTTTTTCTTAAAACAGTGTATAATATATCAAATCATCATTTGAGCGACGGCTTGAGAGGTTCAGAGGCGCGGTGGCTGAGCGGTAAAGCGCTTGGCTACCTGACATTAGTTGGTGAAAAGTAAAGGCGGTTGGTCGTTGTGCCGACCACATGACACCCTCGTTGACAGAAACAGAGGACCTTTACATCATCTGTACTATAAACCACAAGGTCTGAAACGGGAACTTGAGAGGCTCAAATCCTCCCTTGCAAAAGCCCTGGACATTAAACCCTGCCATTTTGCGTAGTGCATACAAGTCACCATACAGGGCGAGAATTTGTGATTTCCCAGACTTGTCGAGACGGAAATCAGAAAGTCTTGGGCTATCAAAAATAAGAGAGTCACAGTTTCCTTTTCTTCCCGTGCTTTGTTTTGTTTTCTTTTCCATTTCTTGTTTCTATCTGTCTTTCCCTTGCCTCAGACTCTCTGGCTCTCACGTGGCAGCCTCGTAAACATCTTTAATTGTTACATCTTTTTTAAATAAATTATAAACTGTTTTAAAAATCAACATTTTAAAATATTTAATGTAATAGTAACTTCCCGTTTCAGACCTTCCAATATATAGTGCAAACAATGTAAACGACATCTGTTTCTGTGGCACACGGTTAACGAGGGTATCATGTGGCCAGCACAGCGACCAACCGCCTTTAGTTTCCCCAATAAATGTCGGGTACCCACTAACGCTGGGTCCCCAAAGATCCCAACATTAAAAATCCCAGTCTTAAGTAGGATTGGAAACCAAGCACTTAACCGCTCAGTCACTGTGACATTATTTAATGAAAGAGTAAACTTACAAAATGTTGTCGATTCTATCTCTTGCCGCCGACAGCCTTGTTGACATAGCGAGAGTTGTTTTAAATATTATAAATAACAAGCTCAATGCCACTATCACAATGGTATAGTACGTAATGGAATGACTGAGTACATCAACAGTGTCACGGGTTAAAATTATCATCCACTATCTAACACATGATCGCACAAACACAAGCACTTCATTGATAAATATAGAGATACGGAATGAATGATTTTAGCTAGTCGAAGATTATATTATAAATTTAATGAATTGAGTTTGGTTGGTGGTCGTATACGTATATGTTAAGGGGGGGGGGTGTAATTTTGTGATTTCTTGCTCTGATTCTGTTTATTTTAGGTGAGATTGTAATATTAAACCATCTCTTGCCCAGACGGAGCCAATGAGGGTTTTGAGTTTAAAATCCCCTTCCAGTGTGGTTTGCGTTAAACCCCCCTCTTCAATAAAACTAAAAAAATAATTCAAACCCCAATCCTCAAATTCCAAGAGCATAGCTAAGGGGGATTTTGATTTTAAAACCCCCTCTGAAATATAAAAAAAAACAACTCTTCAATAAAACCAAAAAAGTTAATGCAAACTACAATCCGCAAATTCCAAGAGCATAGCTAAGGGATCCCCTCTCTGAAATTTTAAAAACCAATCTTCAATATAAGGAGGCTTCAGACATTACCAATGACAGATGTTTATGGAGACAGCTTGCCGCCCAATGCACTGAACTTGCGGGAGGACCTAAGTCAATATAAGACTAAAGCATATATCAGTCACCAGATTCTATGAGCGTAGTCAAGAGTTGGTTTGAAGCTAAAAACAATCTCTTCAATATAAAAAAAAGCAAATTACGCACCCAAAATTCTATGAGCGTAACCATGTGGGGTTTTGAGTTTAAGCTCCCCTCCTCCAGAGGGCTTTAAGTTTAAAACCCCTTCCAGGTGGTTTGAAGTTTAAAATCCCCCTACAGATAGTTTTGGGGTTGAAACTCCCTCCTTCAATATTATTCCAAAGCAAACTACAGTCACCTAATTCTATGAGCGTAGGTAAGGGGTTGTGAGTTTGTTTTAAAAAAAAAATCAAGAGATTTTTTAGTTTAAATCCTCCTAACATATGGTTTTGACGATAAAACTTCTCTTTTTGATATAAAATCTAAAGCAAACTAAAGTCACCAAATTCCAGGAGCGTAGCCAACAGAGGCTACATATTTTTACCAGTCGCTGGGCTCCAATAATAAAGTGAAGTGACTAGCATGGAATTTATCTGCCAAAATTGAAGAAAGACTAAATGTGGCTAAATTAAGTTAGCTAAGACTGATTTTAGGAGTCTTTTGTAGATATTGGGTCTCAATCAAGGAAATCCTATGCCGAACTGGGAGTTGACCACTTAGGCTATGACAGAGCGTCGCATGAGGTTTGCGGGACATGTTCTCCGACAAAATGAACTACGCATACCAAGAGTTGTTATGACATGGCCATTACGGGAAAGTGAAAACAGGGACATCCTCGTATAACTTGGCGCCACACCTTCATGGAGGACCTCAGAGCAGTGGACACCAGGTGGGAAAAGGCTTCAGACATTTGAGCCACTAGTTTTACGATTCTTACTTGAATTACTTAAAATGTAGTATGTTGAACTTTTCTATTATTGGACTGCTTGTTACTCTCAAATTTTATATCTCGTTGTATTACGAAAATAATATATGGAAAGGTCTTTCGTCAAAGGCTGATAACTGTTGTAAAAAACTGACATTGATTTTCAAGTAATTTAAGTATTTATAGACTTGCAATTTTAATGGCTCGAATTATTTATATTTATAGTAACAGTGTTGATCAAATGCATTTTTTTTTCAAATCAGCAATGAACATGAAACAGGTAGCATGGCACTAGACACGTGGAAGGGCATGAGAGAGTAAGCAGGGCATTAGAGACGTGGCAGGGCATGAGAGAGTAAGCAGGGCACTAGAGATTAGGCAGGGCATGGGATAGTAATCAGGGCATTAGACATTTGGCAGGGCATGAGATAGTAATCAGGGCATTAGACACTTGGCAGGGCATGAGATAGTAATCAGGGCATTAGACACTTGGCAGGGCATGAGAGAGTAAGCAGGGCACTAGACACTTGGCAGGGCATGAGATAGTAATCAGGGCATTAGACACTTGGCAGGGCATGAGATAGTAATCAGAGCAGGGCATGAGATAATAATCAGGGCATTAGACACTTGGCAGGGCATGAGATAGTAATCAGGGCACTAGAGACGTGGCAGAGCATGAGAGAGTAAGCAGGGTACTAGAGACGTGACAGGGCATGAAAGATTTTGGCAGTCCTGGGAGAGAAAAGAGGGCAATAAGAAACTTCGCAAGGAATGCCCCCCTCCCTACTTCGAAGCTATCTCTTTGTTATGCATTGTTATGTATTGTTGTAACTCTAGGGTAGACACTCATCGTAAAGGCAGACAACTCAACACAGTTTAACAGGAAATAAAGACAGGTGTTTATTCACTAGGACAAACACATAACATTCTTCAACTTCCTCAGAGTCTTGCTACTAATTTACCAGTCCTTTAGACAGCAACCCGAATGTAGACCAACGACAGCCTTCCCCGCTTCGCTCCAGGTCCCTTTGTACAACCTTCAGGCAGCAAAAAAGCTGGCTTCTTAGTTTCCAAGCATTCAGACTCTTCACAATCCCTGATGCACTGTTCTTCTCTCTCTCCTAGTGTCTTCCTGTTTACGTTCACTAGTGCGCTAGTGCGCACCTCAAGCACTGGTGCAAGGCAGGGTTACAACAGTATTAATGTCGTCCTGTTATATTGTTAGAGAGATACAGATGCAATTTTAACTATGGTCTTTGTTTGTCTTCCGAAGAAGCCTCGGTCTCAATGATGTGTTGACCCTAAATATAGAATTGTTTGTGGGGACAATTAAGTGGGCTGGCTATGGGTGGGGGGGGGCGTATATCACGTGACCATGGGTAGTGATACGGGACCTAATAACTACAATTGTTATTGGGGGGGGGGGGGGCGAAAGTGAATGTTGGCTTGGTACCTGATCGTTGCTAGGCGATGGCGTCCGGTCGAGGTCAGTGGCTCTAATCTCCTTCTGGGCCTGCCTGTTTCGCAATATTTTCTTCAACTTCTTCTCTTAACTCTTTCTCTCCGTAATTATTTTACTCGTTCTGATAGTATTCCTGTTTATGTTAAATGTGCGTGAAAATACAGGAACTTTAAATGTGTAATTTTGTTAATGCCCAAGAAGTTATGGTTAAACTTCAATATTTTTTTTTAGTTTGTTCTCAGAAAATATTATATTTGGTACTGAATTATAGGAGAATGCATGCTCTTTTTACACAATACAAGTTAAAGTTTATAACTCCAAACTCTTCTTATACTTCCTAACTACGACTTGATAACTATCTGTATGTCATGGGTGAATTAGAATGACACGAGAGATTTTAAATGGCATGAGAGAGTTTCGAATTCTTGAATCTTCTTAAAGAATGTATGTAAGAATTTTAAAATACTTCTAGTTGAAGCTTTGAAAAATGTGTTCACTAAAATACTCTTTTTTCTAGAAATCTACCTGAACAATAAATATAATTAGTACCGTACACTATTAAAGGTGCATAACCAAGTTTATATTTAAAATTGTTGAAATATTAACATAGTTATGTCTCTTGATATAATAAGGCTAGTCTTCGAGTCCCAAGATTAGTGAGGATGCAGTATTTCCCCTGGCTGCGAAGTCCCAGCTGTGACCTACATATTTTGCCACATCCAGGGCAAGCATAACCATTGTCCGCAGGCGGTCGATTTAGATTTTCTTTTCGCTGTCTGCGTTTGTCCTCGGCAGCGGATTTTCTTTTGGTCTCAAATGTGTATCCCACGGCCTTCGTGAGTGACCTCCAGCTGTCTCGTTTTGAGGCCGCATGTAACCAGATGCTCTCCTCTATGTCAGCCAAGGAAAGTTGACGCCTAAGCTGGTCTTTGAAGCGTTTCCGTGGGGCGCCTCTGTTACGTCTCTTGATATAATGTCGACTGTAATATATACAGTGATATAGCTGCCATCCCTTCCAAGATGTCTTCCCTTCGTTTTTTTTTTATCTCTTCCTCTAACCTGTTTCTGTTCGTTGCAGGAAGATCTTGTAAAGAATTAAGTCCCTTGTAACAGTGAAAACTCTGGGCACATTGTTTTAGGCCCATACCTTATCTTATCGTAAAGACTACAGACGTTATTTCAAAAGAAAAGATAATAACAAATACTGTTTTAAATCATATTAATTGTTTTATTTTAAATAAATTTCTAAAGTTTGAAGAAATATTTGTAAAATAGAGTAGAAAATATTTACAAGTGGTATGTTTTTATACCCGTACCTATTTTAATTGATTTGTATCAGGCGTGTGGCATTCCGATTAAGTGTGTGCCTTTAAAGCTTAACTACCTGGTTCAGTTCTCAGCAAGAGCAACTTTTTTTTAAATACTTTCTTCTTTTCTTTCAACTAAATCAACATATGTACTACGGTAACCGAATAAAGTGAGAATTGTGTCTGAATATATATTTTTTTCTTTTGTGCAGGGGCGGACCGGATGTCAAAATCGGCCCAGGCATTTCTATAGAGTACAGCCCATAAAATGTATATCATATGATGAGCCTCCTATTAATAGGCTTATCTCTTCTCGAAATCATTATGTTATTTTTTTAATAATGTATTGATAACTATATGCACGCTCTATATCTTTAGAAGAAATATAAGCCTAATGTTGTTTTTTAATCGCTATGTTTGTAGGCCCTAAAAGGATGATGCCTACTAATAGCACTGTCTACGGATGTAGGCTATTACATCTATTTTTGAAAATGTGTCGGATTAAATTAGTTTTTCACTGTAGTCTGTAAAAGATGTTTTTAGCATGACGCTCATATAGCCCCTTATATATGAGAACATTATAAAACCTTTAACAATTTAATGCGTGCCATAGTGGCATTCATGAGCTCCTTTAGGCCCATTTTGAATACCGTCCCACGGGGCATTTGCCCAAATGCCCATATAGCCAGTCCGCCCCTGTCTACACCGTGTGTTTACTTACGTTGTTGATTGAGAGACATTTATTATTACAGTTGGTTCTCTATCAGGAAATCCTGAATACGTTGGTGTAATGGACTAAATCCAGTAATGCTAATTTTTTTTTTTAAAGACATGGAGCTGAGCTTTATGGACATGTTCAGTAAAAATCTAATAAATATGCATCTTATTTTTATCTAAGCCGTTTTGGATTTGGTGAAGGCTGAGATTTTTAATTTTGGAATCTTTAGGGCGCCTCTGAATCCACCCAGCTCTAATATGTCTCTAATGGGTACCTGACATTGTTTGGGAAAATTAAAGGCGGTTGGTCGTTGTGCTGGCCAGATCACACCCTCGTTAACTGTGGCCAGAGAATCAGTTGATCTTTACATCATCTGCCCTATAGATAGCAAGGTCCGAAAGGGGAACTTCACTTTTAAAAAGGTTGGATCTCACATGACGTAATTTAAATCTCTTAAAGCCATGTTTTTATATGGAGAAGGACAAAGTGATTGATAATGTTGCTACGTTTTTATGTTACAACTTATAGTATTATTGTACATGTGATGCTGTGCCTATATTGGCACTATTAGGGTTGCCACTAATGACGCCAATGTCCAAAGAATAACCTCATCCTTTAGGGCCCACATTGGACTGTTTTTGGATGCAATTAGACCATCGGGGTACAACCCTAATCAAAAACGATGCTCTAGTGCCTTAATGGGCATATTTATAGGGGAGTGATACTGGCCTGTAGTTTCTTAGGCCTATATCAGATTTATCTTCTATTTTATAAAAGAAGGGAGGTCTTTGGCTTCTTTTCAATCACTCGATATTCTAAGCTCTTTTGTTCAGCTGGAATGCCTTTAAGTACACATAATTTTTTTTTGGCTTTAGCCTATGTTAGCTCTGTTTTGGATCCCATTTTCTTGCACATATCTCTTATATCTTTACTACTTGATTTCAGTTAAGCAATATTAGAAGACTAATGCAAAGGTTTGCGTTGTAACTAGTTTTATAAACATGCTAAGCTTTCTGTTTGATTGGAAAGCTTCTTTTGTGTGTGTGTGTGTGTTTTTAGCTGTAGGTCATAGCAGATGGTTTGGTATACTGTTGTATTTTTTAATGACATGTAAATTAAGAATGCCAAGAAATAAACTTTTAATTTGTGTTGTGTCACACACACACACACAAATACAGAATCACACGTAACCATAGTCCACAAAAGCAAACTTAAACTTATATAGAAATAACCACAAGTACACTCAAACATAATGTCGAAACAGGACTGGCCTTAAACATTGCCATACTAATCAGCTGCCTAGGGCTTAATGATTGGCAGGGGACCTCGCACAGGACAAATAAATTGTGAAACATGGATCAAATTTCAAACGTAACAGAGAAATTTTGGCTCTTCTATGGCTTTGTGTCTACTAGTTTAGCCCTAAGTCTTTATTATGACCAGGTTTATTTGAGAATTTTGAGACAATTTGAGAATGGTTCAAATAACTAAACACCCCTGAAACATTATCCACTTAGTTCAATACATAACAGAAACACAGTTTAGTCCAATACACAACAGAAACACAGTTTAGTCCAATACATAACAGAAACACAGTTTAGTCCAATACATAACAGAAACACAGTTTAGTCCAATACATAACAGAAACACAGTTTTAAAAATGAATTTTTATTTTCTGGACGGTGACACTTCATAAGTTTACAAAATTATTTTTGTTTTAAATGCTGCAATCAATTCTATAATAAGATGACTTGCATCAGACAGCAGTACGGGTTACATGAGCATTGAACAACAACCAGATACATTTATTTATTATAAAACAACACATAATCATGTTCCAACTTACTAGGACAACAAAAAATATGAATCTCAAATTACAACAATCATTACCAATCAATATTTTGTAGTTCAATAAATTCTATCATTCAAAAAAAAAAGAGAAATGTTAAAAAAAAAAATGTAAAAAATGTATAAAAATGTAATACTAAACTACAATTTACACACTTAAAAACAATTTTTAAAAAAGACAAAACTAATCTTAGTAAGTACATAAAAAATGAAAAGTACAGAGATTACAAGTGAGAGCAAAATTAAATCAGTCCTCCCATAAAATTATTTTTTTTTAGTATTTAGAAATTAAAAACTTTGACAGCCATTCAAGAAGTTCGAAACAATTATTGGCTTTAAACATTAAAAAAAAAACATTCTAAATAATTCTCATGTTATAAAATGTTTCTGAATTCCATTCATATAAATTTTTTTCTTAATTCAAAATGTTTGAAGTTCTGAGCTTTTGTATTCAAATAATTCATACCTTAGTTCATGATGTTGTTTTTTTTTTGTTTTGGAATACAATGAATGTCCACCTCTTAACTGCAATCAAATAAATGCCTTCATTCAATTTTTGTTGTTTTCAAACTACATCTTGGATAACTAAAACAAAATTTTCAGATCTATAGTAGAACTGAATTTAATCTAAAACAGAATCATTCCAAATATGAATAACATAAAGAGATATCACTAAAAAAAACAAATAAAAAAAAGAAAATACTATTAGCTACCTACTACAATATATATATATTGTAAAAAGATATATTTGCCAATACAAGGAGTTATATAATACGACACGCAGGACGGAAAAACTGATTGGGTTAGGACACTCGAGTTGTTATTAACTTGAATACCAACTTTATTTACAAGTTGTAATTTCAAAAGATCAAAGAATTTATTTCATGATATATAAAATGAAATTTCTACTCTGATAAAAAATTAATAGCATCAAATACAGATTAAAACATGCACTCAAGACGGATAAAACTTTATCTACTATATAAAGCAGAAAGTAAGGCATATGTATGTTTGTGTGTAATTATGTATGTATGAATGTCCCAAATAAAAATCAAAACCATTTGACCAATCTTGCTAGGGTTAGGCATAAATGCTCCTTAGATCATGGCAGAGACCGTAGTAAATGTAAAATGTTCCTCCCAAAACTGGAGGGTCCTAAAAATACACACAAAGTATCTAATTGTATCTTTATTAAAGAACTTCACAGTATTTTACATTTAATACGAATATGTAAACCCCACTCTACTTCTATTTTCACGGCTAATTCAATCCAGTAGATTAGTTATACCCAAACTAAGGCCCGCAGGCCACGGGTCATATCTTGGTAGTATATTTATAAAAAAAAACAAAAAAAACAACATTGAAGCCAATAGGGAATTTCTGTTTTCATTTTCACAGAATGTTAGACTCCTGGTAAAAATATCTAAGATCATACTGAGTGGGAGGAACAGAGAAGTAAAACAAATTATAGGGAACTGAACCACAAAACATGTGCAGTTTTCCAAAAGTCAGATCAGACTAAACAACAAGTCTGTGAGAAAAAAAAAAGCAACATAAAACTGAACTCATGAAGTAAAATCAATAATACATTTGGACGTTGAGATTGGTAAATGCTTTTTTTTGTTATAACGTATCAAGCTGAACATTTTGGCAGTGGGTTGAATGAGCAATAGAAAACATTGTCTAAATCTTTTATCAAATGCATTACAAGAACCAATGTGCATAATGTGTAAAGTGTATAATGGAATGAAGAATGGAATGTATAATGGAATGTCTTATAATTATAAAATGTGGGCTTAGTTTGAACAAAAGAATGGAATGCTTTGATAATGAATATAAAAAAATGACACTGGGGACACTGTATATTGTAAATAATTCTCAAAATTTTTTTAGCAGTAACAAGAAAAAATGTATTGTATTGGTTACAATCTCATAGTAGTTCACATAGCCTTTTGAGCAATGCCTACACTAAAAATGACAAATGTTTTGAATGTCCTTACAAGAAGTTTTGGATCTGAAGTAAACTTTCTTGAACTGCAATAACTTCTTGGGCATTAAAAAAGTTACACATTTAAAGTTCCTGTATTTTCACTCACATTAACATAAACATGAAATTATACAGTACACACAGTACTTAAAATATGTGACAGATAAACATTTCAAAAGCTTGGTCTCTCTACTACATTACCGCTATGTTCAGAGAGATTAATTGACAATTTTGCATTTCTTCATTTGTTTTGTTCATTTACAAACTATAAACTTGAGCCACATCATTACACACACACACACAAATATTATTTAATATTTAAAACTAGGTACAGTAAACTTTATTATATTTTTGTTCAAAAATGTGTGATAAATTCTTTTTCAATCCCAAACTATTATTCAGTTCATTCTAATAATGTTCACATCTATTTAAACAAAAAAATTTAAAGAGGAACTGTACACCGCAGATTTCACTGTGCCTAATATGTCTCCTATTCATAAACACAGAAGCAGTAACATCACAACCACAGCTTTGTGGCTAATTTAAAATGCTACTCTGATGTATCACTTTTTATATTTTATACACATTTTTAAAATTTAGACACACACATTTTTTTTTATTTAAATATACACACAGTTAACCCCCAAATTTTTATATATAAATATTGTATGTTTTCTTTGAGCAATAAATATTTAGAAAGCCAATAACTTAGAAGTTAAGCATTTTAAATAAATATATTAGTATCACAAGGAATCTGTGAAAATATGCAATCCATCTATGTATCAGCCCAAATCAAGTACGCAAAATACCTTTTAGAAATTTTTTATTCATTTATCAAAGAAAATTTTATGATGGTCTTATAGTAAAAAGGTTGGCTATTTTCCTACAATAAAAAAAAATAGAGCGGAAACTAATTCACTTTAAATAAATTTATCCTAAATATGAAGTTAAATATAAATAATTTATGAATCTATGTTCACTTATTGTATCACACATTTTTGCATCACAATATTAAAATATTGACTGTGATTTTTCTTGAGCATGATATCACAATATATATAAATATATTTTAAATGTAAGCCCAAAAGATTTTCTTTCTAGAAATGTTTGGTTGCACTATCTTACATTACAATGCATACTGTTTTACTGGCTGGAAGTACAACCATAAAGAAATGAAATTTGAGTCAATATTTCTTTTTTCTTTTTTCGTTAGTTTAACTTAGAGAATGTTTTGAAAGATCTGTTTATCTTTGATACAGCTTTATAGAGAGGTAGACGAAATTATATAATGTAAATAAAAAATAAATTATTTTTTTTATAATACTTTAAATCACACAGAGAAAAAAAAAAGAAAATTTTTTCTGTTTTTTTATATTAAGCAAATCACACACTTTTAAAATAGTTGATTTGTAACTATTTACAGCAGATAGTCAAACATGAACATCAACTCTAATGGAGTTTGTCATCTGAAATATGTCCTATACTTTACTTTTATGCCTTTGTACAAAAAGAATCAAATGTATTGTTCACTAATGTAGAGGATGTTCATCCTACCAAGAATGTTCATTCATAAATGTTAATATGACTATTATTGCTTTTCTAATATTGTTATCTTGTTTGTTTGTTTTTTCGCAAATTTATCATAAAACATAAAATGAGAATTCTAAGAGTTTGGCAGCAGTATTGAACAATGTATAAAGTACACCACTTTATTTCAAATTATTGATGCAAATTTTACACAAGGTAAAAAAAAAGGGTTTTGTATTGTAGTTGCAGCATTGTGAAAGGTTAAGGGTCAGTTGTGAAGAGATACATAACACAACAACATATATGAAACATATATGTCACCTGGAAAATATGCATGAGTAACTTTTAACTGTGTTCCAGTCTAAATCAGTTTATCAACTCAAAGGTAATAAAATGTAAGTACTATATACACAATATCACATATATCATCCCCACACAGATATAATTCACATCTATTACAAAAAAATAATACATTCATTAATTAGAAGTTATTAAAATTATACATTTATCTCAAAAAAATGTGTACATACTAAAACAGTGTGTTAAGATGCCTGTCATTGACATTAAGTAATTTAAAATAAAAAGTGTAAAATTATCAATATTATTTCAAATATTGATGCATCAGCCCTATTTTACTTACAGCTTAAAATTTTATATAAAAAGAAAATAAAGCTTCCTCTACTAAAAACAGTTTATTTAATTGAAATTTTTAACTACCCTTACAAAAAAAGAAAATCATAATATAAAAACTAATTTTGTAAAATTCTTAGTTGCGGAATAAAATTCTTGTTCAGACATTTTTAACACATGGTATGCATATATATAAAGACTAAGATATTAATAAATGTTTAATAATTTAAAAAGGCAATTTTTTTTTTTGTAACAAGACATAATAGTTACAGTTTAATGGAATGTATTTTACAACTGGAATGTAGAAGTATTTTTTTTCACTGTCATTTTGACAAGTGTGTTAAACACATTGCGACAAGTGTGCTAATAAAGACTAAACACATTGCAACAAGTGTGCTAATAAATACTAATCACATTGCCACGTGTGTTAATAAAGTCTAAGCACATTGCGACAAGTGAGTTAGGTAATGGTAAATAATAAACATCTTTTTTTTATTTTTACAAATTATATATGCACACACAACAATTAAAAAAATAAGAAGTAAGATCAAATTTGTGTATAAGAAAATTAATAAATATTTTTTTTTGCAATACAGTTATACTAACTGCTAAAATTAAATATTCAGATATCTAACCATACTGAACATTGTACATAAATATGAACAAGTAGCTAAAGTGCTACATGTATATACTTATATAAGCAGTAATTTGATGAAAGAATTCAAATAAACAATTGGTAACAAAGATTATATCATCATTATTTAACTATATTCATCTTGTACCACACCGAAAATTCATTTTAAAAATTTAATGCATTATCTCTATGTAATTAAGAGGGCCGTGTCTGTAGTGAGGATGAGGACGAAGAAGAGGAACTCCTACTCTTGTGCTGGCATATTGTCTTCAAATTGAAGATGTTGGCTATCGACTCTTTCAGGAGTGTGTTTGTGGATGCCAATTCTATCCGGAAGCGTTCAAAATCCTCCACTGACCCATCCATCCTACGTATGCTCTTGTACGCTTGTTCAGCCACTTGCAAAATATGATTTTCAATTGCTGAGCACTGGCAGTCCTCAAGAGCCTCATCTGGCTGATCCTGTGAATTGGGAAACTGGTTGCTACTAAAGTGGTCTTCGTCATCACCAGAGAAAGAAGAATCTAGAAAATATTTAAATGAAAAGAAATGACAGCCAAAAAAAAAACAAACAAACAAATATAGATAAGTGAACTATTAATGAGTCTCTTGTTGAGCCTATTTTTAGAACACATGTATTTAAATGTATTAATAGTGTAATTGTATTGTTGCAAAAGATTCATTCACTGATTACAATATCAACAGACAATGTTCTCATTCTTTATGTATTGGAGGTGCTTTGCTTCCGAACAGAGGGTACCTGACGTTAGTTGGTGAAAAGTAAAGGCATTTGGGTTGTTGTGCCTACTTAACAGATTACCTATACATCATCTGCCCTATATATTGTATGTCCTGAAAGAGGATCTTTACTTGATATAGATTAGTGAACAATTAATGAATAACTTGTTTAAACTATTTTTAGAACATGCATTCAAATGCATTGATACTGGCATTGTATTGTTGTAATAGCATGAAAACCTTCTCCAAGTTTATGCCCAAACTCACATACACTGGCCCACTAAAGAGATTGGACCATAGAAAGAGATTGGACCATAGCCGCTGAGTATGAAAGATGCACCATACATAGAACAGAGTCTTAGTCACAGGTAAGATGGGCTAAAAACAAGAGATTTGAGACAAAAGTGGTTATCTTTAGTGGTTATCTATAATGGCTATCTTTAGTAGTTATCTTTAGTGGCTATC
This sequence comes from Biomphalaria glabrata, assembly GCF_947242115.1. Taxonomy (NCBI): domain Eukaryota; kingdom Metazoa; phylum Mollusca; class Gastropoda; family Planorbidae; genus Biomphalaria; species Biomphalaria glabrata. The sequence continues at coordinate 4,673,748 of NC_074728.1, forward strand.
TTTAGTGGCTATCTTCAGTTTGTTAATTTTTAATAATATTTTTCAACATTTCAATTTGTTTTCCTTTTACGTCTAATGTAATATATTCTCTATTTTATAATTGAGTAAATACAGCAAGGGAGGCACAGTGGCTGAGAGGTAAAGCGCTTTTCTTCCCAACCGGGGGTGCTAGGTTCTAATCCTGGTGAAGACTAAGATTTTTTATTTTAGGATCTTTGGGCTCCTTTGAGTCGACCCAGCTCTAGTGGGTACCTGACATTAGTCTGGGAAAAAGTAAAGAGGGTTGGTTGTTGTGCTGGCCATATGACACCCTCATTAACCGTAGGCTACAGAAACAGATGACCTTTACATCATCTGCCCCATAGACCACAAGGTCTGAAAGGGGAACTTTACTTTAAATACAGCATAGATATCACTTACCTAGTTTTCTCCTCTTGCCATGTGAAAATGTCTGACCCCTTGTTCTTGTTGGCGGAAGCTGTGCATGGGTACAACTTTCTAAACTATTCTCATCACCATCTGATCTTATTCTAGCTCTCGATCCACCAGACACCTGTGCAAGCTTGCTTGAGACCTGCTCCAGCTTTTGCATGATTTCGCTGACAGTAAGCCCGCATGCAGTCGATGCTGGATTTCCCATGGGCTTAGGGTAACGCTCCTGAATTGATGGGCTGCTGTAAGTGAATTCAAAGTCTTGGGAACCACAATGCCCGTAAGGATGGGCTAAGATCTGTCTCTGGCTAAAAGTGGAAGGGCTGGAGATTCTACTCGCAGAAGACGTACTGGGCAGACTGCAGACTGTCGAAGCAGCACTGCTAGACACAATGCTCTGCATAACCTGCTGGGCCACATGAGAAGGAAACTTAAATGGAGAAGTCTCGCTCTCATCAAAAGATAGTCGTTTTCTAGTGTTTTGTCTGTCGCCGAATGAAATCTCTGACATCACCTTAGCAGTGTTGAATGGAGAAATGCGGCTTTTGATTGGCTCATGTGACACATATAGATCTCTTACAGGAGTGGTCTCATACATCTTCTGGTAAGTCTGAAAATAAAGACATTTCAGTTTTAAATATACTGCAACATGAAATACTGGATACTTGGGTGTGAAGCTTGATAGAAAATTTAAAATGATAATGACAGCATATAGGTTAAATTATGAACTGATTACTTTATAATGTTTGCATCAACAAGGAGGAAAATGGTCAACTTACTTCATTACTGATAGGCTTGAGAGTCTCAGATATACATTGTTTAGATCTCATGTCTATACTGAAGACCTCATCATCCTCGAGATCATTGTCTTCATTCATCTGCACAGCAATGTTGGTGTCTGAATAGTTCTGGTGAGAACGACTCTTCTCGTGGTCAGTCACGAGGGGGATCGTCGTTGATGCTGATCCTTCTCGTGACATAGCTGTATGAGGAAGGTAGAACATGTGGCTTGGTCCCTGGCCCCCCTTGTCAAGCTTTGGACAAGGTGTCTGTGTTTTTCTGTACGTGGTGTCAGGGTTTGCCAAGACGCTGTTGGAATGCCTTCTGTTGCTTGTACTTTTCTGTTTGATTCTTTCTCGCTGTGGAGGATTTGACTCACTCCAAGAAGCGCTGCTTTTTACATTTCTAAGAGAATCAGATGGGAGGCAAGATTTGCCAAGATCAGATTTGGAATTCACGTGGACGAAGCCTCTGTGCACAACGGGGGACATTACTCGAACAATGTCTGAATTTGTGCATGTTTCTCTCTGTTGCCCCTTATTGCCGTCTTCATCTATACGAACATTGCCGGTCGTATTAGCAAACCTCTGAACGCCATCCGGACCATTTTCGAAAATTCGCACGACATCAGCGCTATTTTTAGACTTTGGTTTGCAATCATTCATCAAAGGGAATATTCTGACAATGTCAGAGTCATCCATGACATCTGGAGCAGCCAGCGCTGCCGGTTGGATATTGCAGGCGTGAACGATAGAGTCATTTCCATCGACTTCGTCCTCCTCGTGGTTCGCAGAACGGTTTTTGTCTGGAGAAGTCCGATTGAAGCTTCTGGATTTCGAAAAACTGGCTGGTCTCGCCGCTGGAGGTGAATGTTGAGACGGGGCGATGCCTTTAGCAGGAATGAAATTATTGTTTGGTTGGGATTGGCCTCCGCTGAAATGTATCTGAGGAATCATGGCTTGGAGCCTTTGCAAAATGTCTGCAGGTATCTGATCCGTTGGAATTCGAATTTCAGCCATTTGAACAGTTTATTTATTCTAATATATGCCAACCTTTTGAATATCAATAATTGTAAAAGACAGTCTTCTTGGGTTGTTGTTATCTAATTAATAATTTATTGTTACTGCTCCTTCGGGAATCTGGAAAATATATTAAACATGTTATCAGAAGACAGTTAGATGCAAAATCAAAGAGGCTGGCTCTAAGTTTCAATTTATTGGATCGTTTGTTAGCCTCAAAACGAAAATAAAAGACTATTTTCTACATTTTAATTATTACTATTAATACAAAGATTTAGCGTTTTATATTAGTTATTGTGGTTATTAAAACAAAACTAAAATGATGAATACTTTCATAATGAGCACTGTGGAAAAAACATGCGACTTTAAAATTAAATATATCCCGTTGATGTTGGATCTTGGTTAACTAGATCTACATTTGGTATTATCTTATTTCATGTTATAAAATATGGACGTGATAATGTTCTTGTATGATTACGACCTACTTGTCATGCACCTAGTCATGTATGTTATGGTTATTGTTATGGTATTCTACTTCAGTCATTGTTTTGAGAAAGGCCAACAAATGCATCTGACGGACAGACAGACTACACAAAACAAACAGCGGCTTCAACTCACGAAAGAAAATAAATTAATGGCATAATGACATTAAGGGTGACATATTTTTTTCCAAACTCCAAACCATTTTAGCATGTCTAGTTTATAGTTTAATATAAGATACAATGTAAGGAGAGTTAATCACGTTGGCAATATGTGATCTTCAATAAGTCACATTATCTCCCCTTAATTAACATCATGCATTGTAATATGTTTGTAAAATGTTTTACATGTTTCGGATGTTCCTTCAGAGTTGAAGATCAGATTACTTCCTAGTGCATTTGTGTTGTTCCATAGGGAGCCATAGGGAGCTATAAAAGCTTTCACGATCATTTTAATTTAAAGATTGCAAACTACATGCTACATAGAATGTAAGTTAATACTAAATATATATTTGAGTCAATTTGATAATTTACTATAACATTTACAGTAATGGTAGACATTATATTAGAAAGACAAAATTATATATACAAGACTTTTAATGTGTTTGAAAATGGTTCCAATCTATGTGCATGTAATTAAAAGAAGTGAATTACATAGAATCTACGTCTAGGTGTTAAGTCTTTTTCAATCACGATACAGGGGATAAAAAAAATTTGATCTTCCATCTAAACGTTTTGGGCAGCACCAGTGGCGTACCGAACGAAGAGCGGGTGGGGTAGCCGCCCGAGGCGAAAGAAATGGGTATCATAACACTATATAAAATATTATCTATAATCTATATATCTGTTGCTACGTTAATTAGCTTCGTTTACATAATATGTAAGGTTGTTTTTTTTTATTGCCGACTGGTAACTGTTCTTATACAAATATGAATAACTATGGAGATAGAGGGGGCTGCCTACAAGCCTTGCTGCCCAGGCCGCCTGGTACCTTTGCAACGCCACCGGACAGCAAAAGAAAAATTTAAAAAAATAGCGGCTTAGTCCAAAATTACACTATCGTAACCTCAAGTATAGTAGGTCTACTTACGTTGAGTCTTAGAATAATAAGCCAAAGAAAGTCAGAAAACTCATCTCTTGGAATCCCTCTAGATCTAATAGAAAATCCTTTCTACTGGACCCTAGTCTCTGCTGCTGTAATCCTCATTGTTTGAAAGACTGTAAGGGAAATCAACTAGACTCTAAATCTTCAGTACAGGCGTGTTAACTGCAGAACAACACACGAGTTCACGCTGGCACTTGAAGCAACGGCTAATACACACCAGGCTCACAGCGAACGATATTTAAAGGGCAGAGACTCTTGTGAAGTTCTTGCCGACGATGGTCAAATTATTACATCAATCTAATTGTTCTTTTTCTTTTTTTTTTCTCTGATTATTTTCCCCCCTAACTTCATTGCAAGACTCAATATTACGACTACAAAAGGGGGAGGCGATAAGAATCGCAAACAAACTAATTACCTGCCCATGATAACTCAGCATGCACCGTTAATTCCTGCGTTTGAACGTGGAACCTAGGGGGAGGGAGGGAGGAGAGAGAGAGAGAGACTGTGCTTTCTAAATTGAAAGAAATGAAAAGAAAGGCACGAGAGAGGGGGAGGGGGCGCTTACGAATTGGTGGAAATCAATCTTTCGGTGAAATTGTACCCACCTTCTTAAAGTGTGCTGGTACCGTATTTCGAACCCAATCCCTTTGGTGCAACGACAACCCTCTCCCCCCTTAAAACATGTCACATCGTTCCCTCTCCCCCCCCCCCCCCCAACACACACTATTTTGTAACATACTGTTAACCGTTACTGATGTCAGCCCAATTTCTTCTTCTTCTCTCTCTCTTCATTTCTAAACCTCATTAAAGGATTATAACACATTCATTACTAGTGATTCTTTACTGTCTTTCTGATATCTTTCTCTCTCTCAATCTCGTTCATTCTCTCTATCTCTCACTCCCTGTGTCTCTCTTTTACTCTTCCTCTCTTTCTTACTCTTACCCTCTTTCTCTCTCTTCTCTCTCTCTCATTCTCCTATCTCTCTCCCTCTCTGTCCGAACAACTAGGTCAGTCGAATACTTAATTCTATCAGTACTCTAATGTGTTATCACATTTGCCATTTCCACTACCCCCACCCCCCCCTCCTCTACTTTTTCCCATTATTCATTCACAACTTCTTACAGATAACAGAAACTCTCTCACCTCACAAAGTTCGACTGACTTTTTAGTGTCTACCTCCTCCTCCTGCCCATCACCCTGTCCAGTGTTTGGCAAATTAAATAGAAATGATGGTTTCAATATTGTCTTTCAAGGATTCCCGCATCTCTGCATCACTTGCTTCAGTCTCTTCTCTATGAGTCTCTTCTCTCGCTTATTTCTCTCTCTCTCTCTCACTCTCTCTCATCTCTTTCTCTCTCTCACTCTCTCACTCTCTCTCTCACTCTCTCTCTCTCTCTCACTCTCTCTCTCTTTCTCTCTCTTACTCTCTCTCACTCTCTCTCTCACTCTCTCTCTCACTCTCTCTCTCTCTCTCACTCTCTCTCTCACTCTCTCTCTCTCTCTCACTCTCTCTCTCAATCTCTCTCACTCACACTCTCTCTCACTCTCTCTCTCTCACTCTCTCTCTCACTCTTTCTCTTCACCAACCTCACTCTTATTGTCTCTTTTTCTCTTTCAGAACTTGCGATATATAGGGCAGACAATGTTAAGGTCATCTGTTTCTGTGGCCTACGGTTAACAATGGTACCATGTGGCCAGCACAACGATCAACCGCCTTTACTTTCCCCAACTTAAGTCAGCTACCCAAAATTCAAAATCCTAGTCGTCACCGAGATTGGAACCCAGAACCCCAGGTTCGGAAGCAAAGCGCTTAACCACTGAGCAACTTTACTCTTTATTAATTACTCTTTACTATCAAATTTTATATTCTCTCTCTCTCTCTCTCTCTCTCTCTCTCTCTCTCACTCTCTCTCACTCTCTCTCTCTCTCTCTCTCACTCCCTCTCTATCATCGTCTCTTTTCCCTCTATCATATCTCTCTTTTTCTCTCTCTCTCTAGCTCTCTGTTACCCTCTCTTTCTATCCCTTCTTTCTTTCTCTCTCTCTCTCTCTTCTTTCCTCTCTTCGTCACTCCCCGTCTTTCCATCCTCTCTATTATTAACCCACACGACCACAATGAGAGAGAGAGAGAGAGAGACGCTAATTGTTTTAATCAACACCTCGTTACGTGTGTTAAGCTTACAATCTTTCATTGGAACGAAATCCCGGGACGGGAGGGGGGGGGAGTTTCAAAGCGCCTTTCTTGTACCGGTGCCGCAGTGTGATTGCGTGAGGACTGAAAAATATGGCGCCCTGGGAGCCCCGAAGTACTAATCAAATTTACATTTACAAATTAACATAACACATCATGGAATCAATTTAAATCACTTTATAAATTACATTTTGAAGAGCCATGTGTAGTGCTTCCCCTTAGAATAGGTTGTTGTTTTTTTTTTAAGCATTTTTTATATTTTGCTTTAATATTAAATTTTGAAATTTAAGCTTCCTAACAACTGGAAAGGAAAATTGTATGAATCTCAGTCACAATAGGAGACCACTAAGAAAGATAACTCCTATCAACTATCCACTCTAAGATATCTGAATTGACTACAATAAGAAAGACAAGGGAGAAAATGGTAAAGAGGGATAACAAATAGTCTCAATTTTTTTTTCTCATCTTCTTCGCATTACCAGTCATTGAGTGAAGTAGGGTCGTTAATGTGGCCCTTGTCTTTTGTACACTTTTGGTACATTTCTCGAAAAGTTAACACTGGTTATCGTTCCTAGTCCTCCAGAATTTCATTTGTTTGCTTTTTTTTTTTTTTTTTAATGATGTTTATTTTTATATCCTCCGTGGGTATATAACTATGTTTTGATCATATTGTATTATTATTCTTAATCAGTGATATATATTTGACAATCTTATATTTGCATATTTATTAGTTACAAAAAAAAACATTCTTCCCTTGTTAGCTGTCCATATGTACAACAAGTATGTTTTTTTTTTTAAAGAAACAGTAGGCCTCTATAATAGGTCTTCATGGTAAGTCTCCATGGTGGGTCTCTATGGTATGTCTCAATGTCAAGTGTCTTTGGTAGGTCTCTTAGTCATGTCTCCATGGTAGGCCCCTATGACATATCTCAATGGTAGGTCCTTCACTGGTAGGTCTCTATGATAGGTTTACATAATAAGCCAATGGCAGGTCTCATGTGTAGGTCTCCGTGGTAGGTCTGAATGGTATAATTGTTGGGTCTCCATGGTATCAATAATAGGCAACAATGGTGACCTCCATGATAGGGCTCCATAGGGCCTCGACAGAAAGTCCCTGTGATGAGTCTCTGAAGGTCCCAGTGATCTATCTCAATAGTTTTGCATTAGTGCAAAAAAACGTCACCCTTAAACTCTAAGCTGTTAAAACGACCCTAAGAATACTTATTTTACTGTCATCATAAAAAAAGTATTTTATAATGAGTTCACCAAATTGTTTTCAGGACAATCCACTGGCTATAAAACACATTTTAATGGTACGGGGAATAAGATACACATAATGTAGGTCAAGGACCTTTTGATTGTGGTTTAAATAGCTCCAGACACAAGACTCACTAACCTAAAACAATAAATAGCTCATATGTAAAACGCGTACAACCAATTGACTCTCTTGAGCCAGTGCAATAAATATGGTATCCACTGGTAGACAGCGCTATACAGTATGCACACACCGTGGCAGTGCGGTGCATTCCTGCAAAGGAGACTATATCTATCTTTCGCTTTTAAATTTCTCGATAGTTTATAGGTTTTATGAATTATGCATAGATAAATGGGGTCACTTAGAAGGTTAGTGCAACCTTTTTTACATAGTTATTTTTATTTTGTAAGGCCATCACATAAATTTGCAAAGGGGAGAAAAAGCATTGCCCTATTTCATGTGAAAAACAAAAGAAATAGAGAGCCTTAGAGAGGTGACTATTTGGTCTAGACCTGTGTTATAAATAGCTAGCCACTTCAGAGCTATATGTCCAATACAATTGTGTGTCTAAACATTGCTGCATTAAATTATTGTATAAAATAAACCTGCAATAAATCGTATACGTGAATGTGTGTGGTTGCCTTCCACCTCTCCGGCTCCCTACCCCAGTTCATGGCCTCCCTGTCATATAGTCTTGAGCAGACTTAAACACACACACACATACACACTTCTTTTTCTAAAACATTCTGTAAGTCACATAAGATTTTTTTTTGAAAAGTGGGTTGTTGACCTTGCTATAAATTTCTCAGAGCGTTGTTTGTTTGAGTAGTCTCCCTTAGACCAGTTTTTTTTTTTTTTTGAAGACTCGCAGATTTATAAGTTTAAACTCAAACTATTAAAATGCAACCACTTTGATTAAGTAAAATATGGGTGTTTCACTTCACCCATCTAGAAATTTCTGGAAAAAAAAAGATTTTTCATTTGCTTTTTTTCTATTTTTCGTTGTTTAGTAATTATTTTAGTTTAGTCCATAACCTAAGCACAAAATAACTTATTAATAACTCTGGTTTAGACGATATGACAGAATGACAGATTGATTGTTTTCCTTGCGTGACAGAGAAAATAATTGACATGAAGGGGCAATTGTAAACATTATTGATCAATATAGAAATGTTTAAAAAGCTGATAGCTTAAATAACTTATTGTCAGCAGCGTATAGTTTTTTTTTTTTTTTTTTGTTGTTTTTTTTTTTGTTTGATTATAAGTATGTACAGAGGCGGCGTAACGTGTGGGCGAATTTGGCGAACGCCTACAGCTTCGCTGTCGGTGGGGCCTCGCGCTTCGATGGTTATAGAGTATCTCTCAAGACACAGGAAAACACTGGGAGTTCTAAAAAAACATTAAATGGACTCATTCAAATTTTTATCTATTTTTGATCCTACGTAACGGGAACACAAGAGACGCATGAATAAGTTGTACACCATTATCTAACCCAAGACATTCTACAAGACTTGCACAATGAAGTTCATATTTACCGGTAAAGTTTTTCATAGAGTAGATGAGGTAAAAAAAATATATATATATATATATATAGGCCCTTATATGCTCTACTTCCCCAGAGACAATAGGTCTAGTAGATGGGAACAAATGTCAGCTTAAGACTTTGTAGAACGTCAACCGACATGAAAAGAAAACTTTAACGGATTTCTTGCGGTCACTGAGACGACTCGAGGCTACTGAACTAACGCAATAATGGGAGAGCCAGGAAACGAAATTGTCAAGGCCAAGGATACGACAATGGTGCAAATATGGTGGGCGTTACAAGTGGAGTGAATGTAAAATATCAATATTTTTTGTACGCCCTCAGAGCTAGAACATGCTGCTGGTTGACGCTATTATTTAGTCTGTGGCAGCCAAAACTTTTTTTTTTTTTTGTTATTTCATCCATAACTAGAAATTAATGAAAAGAAAATTGAAGCTTACTCTGAAGCAGGGGCGGACTGGGTATCAAAACCGGCCCGGGCATTACCATATAAACCGGCCCACAAATGTCATGTCATATATTTTTGGTGTGTGTGTGTGTGGGGGGGGGATTTTAAACCTCTCCGCAATTTATATATATATTAGTGTGTTCGGGCCTTTGTGTCTTGCTGCTGTCACTTTTTTTTTTTTAAGTTGTCTGCATTTAATTTTTTTTTTCTTTGGTCGCGACCAGACCGGCCCATTTGGTACCGGCCCACCGGGCATTTGCCCCGTTTGCCCATATAGCCAGTTCGCACCTGCTCTGAAGCGTTTATCAATGAAGATGCTGAAAGATATGATATTTGATAATATTTGAATTTGATAATATTTAAGCTTTAAAAAAAGATGAAACATTTGGTGATTGCGATCTGTTTTTAAAAGAAATGGTCAGTTTAAAATGTATCGCAGCAATACAAGTTTAGTATAAGATATTATCACGGGTCAACATTATACGGAAGTTCAGGTGATATGTACAGCGCAATATCGTGGACTATAATATGTGGATCACGGTACTGTTATGAGTATATCTTCCTGACCTGTAGCTATTGGACCACGACTATGGGTCGTACACCACATTATATTCTGCCTGTAGCAACATCTACATTTATTGCATACAGCTCTGACACAATCAAAATTAAAATTTAAAAATTCCTTTAAAAAAAGACAAAGCTTTTCTAAAGGTGAAGAACTTCGCCCTTAAAATTTTATCTATCAATGATGCACAAGTTATTTCCCTTAATCGATATCAAACAAATTAATTAATTTCCAATAATTAATTGACTAATTGGGAATTTTTTAAAATTGATTCATAAATTGTTTGATAAGATAAATAATTGTTTAAAGTATCAATTTGATCGGAGAATGCGTGAGGAAGTAATAGTGTTAACAATTATTGATGGGGACTAAACGCAACAAATTTAGCCATATCTGTGAATACTGAAGGATTGGTTTCCCTTGTTGGCATCAAACAAAGTAATTAATTACCAGTAATTAGTTACTTTTTTTTAATTGATACATGTCTTGCCTATGACTAATTTTGCGAAAGTTTCAACGTGATCGGAGACTCGGTGTGTGACAGACAGACAGACAGACAGAGTGAGCTGATATAAGCTATGTAAAAACAGGCTACTTCCACTAGACCAGGGGTTCTCAACCTTTTAAGCTCTGCGACCCCTTTTCACAATCCCCACTCTGCGGCGACCCCCATCCACACAGCAGTAGAAGAATAGACAAAAACAATCCATATTTTCGATGGTCTTAGGCGACCCTTGGCAAATCGTCAATCGACCCCCAAGGGGTTGAGAACCCCTGCACTAGACGAAACGTTCTTAAATACAAGGATAATAAACCGTCGGGCTTTCTCTAAGTTCAATGTGCAGAGTCTGTAGAGCATTTAAACATTCTGTTCCCGGACCGCGTATAAGATGTCACTGGTATCTCAAAATCAGGGGGGAGAGATAACCAATATAAAACTCTCTGTGATAACGAACCTAATTGTTGGTTATGGTTCCTGAGCTTGCATTCAGCTTATTAAAAAATGTACATAAACAATGAAGTTCGTGATAGCCGATTAGTCTTAGGGAATCTCATAATCTCACAAGTGGCCCTTCTGACTAGATTGCTGTATCATAGCGGTTTCGTTAACAAGAACTAATACTGATATTTATTTTAAGTCATTTTTTTTTTAAAGGGAGGGGGTTGGAGATAGGGAGAAATAGTGTGTCTGAAACATTAAGAGATCCCAAACTCACTGTGGTTAATATAGTGTAATAAAGTTTCAAAGAATGGTATTTTAGAATAATAGTGCTGTAACTTTTAAGGGACAACCCAACAAGAGGATAGTCAACAAACGGTACACAATAACTCTAGTTGAATACCAACAAATACCATAAGGTAAATAGGACGCACAGTTTTATCCCTTGAATCCTATTCATCACTCACAGGGGGGTCCTAGCCCTGTCCCTCAAACAGCATCCTTTGTTTGATATAATGAACGGACTTGTGCAGGACAGTCACAACATTTTTGTAACTGGGTTTAGAGAGTTTTAATAAAAAAGTCAAATGTTAATAATAATAATTCCTTTATAATATTATCCAACATTATCTTAGAAGCTGTATCTGTTTTAATAGATTAAAGAACAAATACTGTTCTGCACACGTCCGTTCACTATGCATGGCTAAATGCATGACGCGTAGGGACGTAATCATCTTCTTTTTAGAAGTAACGTCTGAAAGTCTTTTCTGAACAATTATGATTAAGTTTTTTTGTTTGTTTTTCCTTTCCACATTATGTACGAAAGTACTCGGGGCTGGGGGGGGGGGAGGGGGGAAGAGAGGTCGTAGGTAGCAACCATTGGCGCGTCCTGCTTTTGCAGAGTTGCTTATACTGCTGAGAGAAGTGTTACTACTGATGAGTAAGAAAAGCATGCTGTTACCGTTGAAAATGCTTAGAAGAGAAGTGTTGATACATAGTAATGTTGATACTCCAGAGTTAAAAAGTGTTGAATTAGAGACTCGTGCTGGCATAGCGTTAACCCCCCACACACACACCTTTTTTTCGCACATATGCACAAACACACACACACACACAGACCAATGTTGGCAGATCGATCGGTAACAGTTCCCGCACGATGAATGGAGGAACACACCCGACCACTTAAACCTCAGCATGTCAGCAATGTTTGCTATTAGCCGCTGTCCCCCTCCCCCTGCCCCGCCACACTATCCCCCCCCCCATATTTTCTCTTCTAAAACCGTACGCCCTACAACAACCGCCCTTCTTACCCACCCACCCTCCTTTCTCTCTTCTTTCCAAACGTCTTTTCACGCCCTCCTTAAGTCCCTCGATACTCTTGTGTGTATCTCTTACTGAACATAAAAATTAAAAAACCAAAATCACTTAGCGCGATGCCATGAAGGAAAGAAAAAAAAAGCGGGGGGGGGGGGGGGGAATTATTTATTCCTACTTTAAAAAAAAAAGTTATAACAAAGATGAGTGAAAGGAGTGAAAAGGCAAAGTGTGAATGCGGAGTAATGCCCAAAAAGGGGGGGGGGAGGGCGCTTACTTTAATTTGTTCGTCAAGATATGTTACCCTGGTGCATTTTTTTTCTCCCTCAATGCAAATCATTAGAAGAAGAAAAAATATCCTCGCCCACGTTTTCTTTTTATAGTGTGTGTGTGTGAGAGAGAGAGAGAGAGGGAGGGGGTGAGGATGGAGAGATGGGAGGGAGTGAAAACTAAAAGCTGCCATAACGGACTTGTAGAACTTGACTTTTAAATGCAGCCATTTCACGCTTTGGTGGATTACAGTACCTAGCAGTTGTGTGAGAAGTGAAAGTAATGTCGAAGGGCGGGGGAAATTTTGGAAAGAGATGGGGGGGTGGAAGTGGTGGGAGGTTGTATATCAATTTTACTTTTTTCTATGCATCTCAGTTGAATCGCATGAATAGATGCAGTGGAATGGAGAAATTAAGGTGCAATGGCTGCTGGTGACGGAGCCCGAGTCCACTGAGAACTTCATCTCAATGCCCTGGATCAAGAGGCTCGTAGTGTTACTGTATTCACCATAACTTCTGCGATGCCAGCGTTTGTTTTTTTTTTTATAAAAAGTGCACATTGGAACCACGATCCAGGTGTGTAATTGGATCTTAAGGAATGAAGCGGTTTTGTACAAAATGGCATTATATTTATAATGACTGATAAATTAGCTTTACTAAAAATATTTATTTAAATTCAGATATACTTTTTGGTTTAACAGAAAGATCTTCAAAGGCATGCTCAGACGGAAGCAATTTTAGAAGAGGCAAATGAGTGTTTCGTGTGTGTCAGGGTGGTTGTGTTGACTCTCTGGGTATTTCTATAAGTATCATATATAAGGTTTGTCTTCGAGTTCGAAGATTAATAAGGAATGCAGTATTTCCCATGGCTACGCAGCCCCAGCTGTGACCTACATATTTTGCCACAACCAACGCAATAATAACCACTGTCCACAGGTGGTCGATTTAGATTTTCTTTCACTCTCTACGTCTGTCCTCGGCAGCTGATATACAGTATTTCATATAGATGTATCATAATATCAGAGGCGTAGTTAGGGTGGGAGAGAAGGAAGGAGAATTGGAAAATCCCACTGATCCCACATTTGGGGGAGGGGGGCAAATGATTTTTTTTTATTTAAATATTTAATATTGCGCAAATGCAGGGTCCCCCAAAGCGGTCAAGCTTCCGGGCCCCCAAAATGATGGCGAATTCCTAGCTACGCCACTGGTATACACGTGTGTAAATAACGGTGTTAGGTAGACCTGTTTGTCTTAAAAGGTGTATATCATCTAAAAATACATTTGTATTAATATGTCAAGGCTAGTCTAAAGTTAATCTTTCGTTTTCAAATGGGTACATATCTCATTTCATCTGACCGGAAGATGGCTAGGGAGTCCAATCATCGCTTTAAAAAGCCGGCCACATAGATGGCAGGGACAGGAAGAGTCTGCTTCAGATACGCCTGCTTCTTTTCCAGGTTCTTAGATCTGTGCGTTCTTCGGTAATGATTGGTCTCCTTGTCTCATATCTTGAATACTGACTGCTAGTAAATGTAAGAATTTATGGCCAAGACAATTATTTTATAACAGTGGCTTGACGAGCTAGATACAGCCCTGGTATCCCCACCTCCAACACACACACACACACATTAGTTTTCATAGATGAGTCATCGCTCAACAATGAGACTAATCATTTTTTTTATTATAATTAGGTCTAAACGAGTCCAAGTCGACATAACAAGATTTAATTAAAACAAATAATAATTCAGATTCAATCTAATCTTGCTGAGATTTCGTCTCTTCCCTCCCTCGAGATCTCTAACTGCATTCTTGCCCTTAAGACTAACCGCCCCCCCCCCTTTTTTTTTTTCCTTAGCTTTCTACCCCCCTCCCACCCATTTTTATTTCCCCTGACAATGTTCCAATTGAACCCTAAAATTATTAATTGAGCCCTTACGTTGACTGGTATAGTCTCAAAGAAGAAATGTTACTTAAAATGGTTTGTGTGTACAGTGAGGCGGGGGGAAGGGGCTATGCGAATATGACAGAGTGATTGCATAATGTTTATTTTTCTCTCCCTCGGGCCTCCAAATCTTCCTGCAAATTGTCACCTTGCCGGTAAACAGATTAGAGCCAACAGTGGCAGGCCCTTGAGTCGCTGGGCCTAGCTCGCGTGGTGCACCCTGGGTTTTTCCAGCACTCGACAACAAGGTTAAAGTTCAGAAAACTTGTAAGGTATTTTAACAGAACCGATATATCGCTAAGTGCATCCGACACACACACACACACGCACGCAATATTTCAGCCGTTCAGAAACCGATCATGTGACAGGCAGTTCTACAAAAGCTAAACGATTATGTATTTATTGTGTAATTCTACGAAATAAAGAAATATATAAAAAAAAAACAGCAGCAGAATAAGATCCTAGGAAACGCTGTGTAGTTTTTTATAAAAGAAATATGATTGCCTAGCCCTTCAATGCATGGCTTTTTAAATTTAATAGGCCAACACCTGTAAGTAAAGTTACCGCAAACCAAACTGGCTCCCCCAGATACAAATAGCACGCCCGTTATATTTGTTTAACATATTCCTTCAGAATTAAAGAGTATTACTAACTAGTCCAAACCTTCCGCAGGATGGCGGTAGTCCAAACCTTCCGCAGGTTGGCGGCGGACAAAGTTCGTACCTCGGGTCATTGAGACGACAGTCCAGAAGTGTTGAAAATGTTGACACTGCTGATTTATTAGAGAGAAGTATTGAAACTGATGATTTAGAGAGATGTGTTGATACTGATGATCTAGAGCAGTGATGCCCAACCTTATTCATCCTGCGGGCCATTTATATTTCCGACACTCGTGTCGCGGGCCACATGACCGATAAGGTACAAAAACGAAATGAATTTGACTTGAAACTATTTGATTAGAAACTTACATTAATGATTAGACATTGGAAGTTTTTCTTTTTTACCGCCTCGGAAAGTGGCTTCATTACTCTACTTCAAATGTGAGCAACATTGTCGCTAGTTTTACCACCAACTCATTTTCTTTTCTCTTTTTCATAACTTTCCCCATCAATCATCTTTTATTTGCGGCTCATACCAAGAGTGCCGTCATATTTGTTCATAATACCGTTATACATGTGGTTGTTTTTTTAAACAGCCACATTTTATTTACTAATCCAATATGTTGGCATATTATTATGTTTCAATAGCAAAGATATGTTCACTTTTCTTGGTAAATTCTACATTTACAGTCCCATTTCGGAAACGAAAAATGATAAAGGTCTTGTTACAAACCTATCAGAGCTCTAACATTGTAAAAATATTTCAACCTTTTTTTTTATAAAGGGGGGATTGTCTACAATTTGTGCTGACGTTTCAGCGGGCCTGATAGAACCACGTCGCGGGCCGGATCTGGCCCGCGGGCCGTACTTTGGGCACCACTGATCTAGAGAGAAGTGTTGATAGTGCTGATTTAGAGAGAAGTGTTGATACTGCTGATTTAGAGAGAAGTGTTGATACTGCTCAGTAAGAGAAAAGTGTTGTTACCGTTGATAATCCTTAGTTAGAAGAGAAGAGTTGATACTACTGAGTTGAAAAAGTGTTGAATTAGAGACTTATGCCTGCATAGTGTTAACTCACATCACACGACCAGTCAGCCTTTCGTGTGTACCCGAACAGTCCGGGCAAAGATTGGCCTCATCACCCTCAGAGGCGGAGGCACATAAATATTCCATGGATAACAGAGGTGATGGTCGTCGATTTAGATGTCGAAACTAAAAATCTACAAGTAGAATAGTTGGTTTTATTCCGGAATTTACAACGTTCTATATGATATCACTTGATTTAGATCCTCCCGCCGCGCCATTCGGCGTTTTGGATAGCAAGCTGTCTAAACCAAGAAATTTAACTGGCAATGTTTGAAGCCTCTTCCCACCCAATGTCCACTGCTTTGAGGTTCTCCATGACAGTGTGGCAGCAAGTTATAATGACGTCCCTGTTTGCGCTTTCCTCGTGTTGGCCGCCATGTCATTGCAACTCTCAGTATGCGTAATTCATTATGTTGCAGGACATGTCCCGCAAACCTCATGCGTAGATTTTTTTAACATAAAAAATTGCGATTCTCTCCCCTGACAAAGGGAGACAAAATGTCTCCGAAAATCGTTTGAATAAAAATGAAAATCAGAGGCGAATTTGGACATGTCGAGTAAAATGGAGGAACTGCAGTAGACATTTAAAACTGTTTCACTTCAAAACATAATTACTTCATTACAGTAAGCTAACAGTTCCTCTTTCAGATCTTGCTATCTATAGGGCAGATGATGTAAAGGTCATCTGGTTCTGTGGCTCACAGTTAACGAGGGTGTCATGTGTCCAGCACAACGACCAACTGCCTTTATTTTTTCGCCAACTAATGCCAAATACCCATTAGAGCTTCGTCGACTTAGAGATCCCGAAATTTTAAAAAATCCCAGTATTCACCAGGATTTGAACCAGGGATTCATTGGTTTGGAAGCTAAGCGATTCACCACTCAGCCACCGTACCTCCACTCTCACCTAATGATTGATTATTAAATTATGCAAATTACAGAATCATTAATTAATTCAAGAAGAAATTCAAATTTCTGAATTATACAAAGTAGTTTGTACAAGCTTTCACTGTTATAAAAATCGGTAATCGGAGTCTGAGATAAGGATTTTAGAAAATTGTTTAGTTAAATATTATTTCATAAGGAAATAGAAATGCATTATATAAATTAAAACGCTTGGCCCGAGTTCAATGAACCGTAGCTATTGACCTTTTCAGGAAGTCTGCGTTTTCGGAATTCCCAGATTAGGCCTAGATTTGTGTTTAATTATTTCTTAGATTAGATAGATCTAGCTTTTTATATGTAACGCTAGTGTTCATTATACTCTGGTATGAAAAAAAAAAGAAAGAGTGTAGAAGAGATCTGGAACAGAACAATGTTTTAATAATATTTCTATCTTTAACATTCTTCCAGTAATCGCTTTTTTTTTCCTCTTTATCTTGTCTCGATTTCTCTTTCACCTTGTTTCGTTTCTTTCTTCGTCCCTCTATATCTCTTTTCTCTCCATCTAATCCTTTCTCTATCAATCTCTCTCTAACTCGCTCTTTTCTTTTTCTCTCTATCTCTCTTTGCTGCGACGATTGATGTGATTATAACATACATAATCATGCGTCTTTGTACACGCCAGCATTATTTTACTTCAAATGAGTCAATGGAGTGTAACGACTCATGATTATACCACTACCGCCGCCACCACAGACGCCGCCAGCATGGGTGCGCTTGAACAGATCGCGTCGATTGGAGATAGATCTGGATCTATAATGATACGTAGCCGACACGTGGTCTGTGGCACAGATTACGTACAACACCCTTAATGACCTCCAAGCACTTTTTTTTCTCTTTTAAATAATGAAAGAAAATAAAATTGGGGGGGGGGGGGGGCGGAGGTGCATGAACACTTAATGTGTGCCAGATATCCTGTCAACCAAGTCAAGTTTCCAAGATGGTGATATGATATTCTTGGTGAAATTAATCTGTCATTAAGAGTTGTGTCAAGACTCTAGGTCAGCATGAGCTCACTCTTCCCAGCCTGACTGAACCAGAAGGTCTGCCTGGCTCACGGCTAACGAGAGTATTATGTGCAAAGCACAACGACCAACCGCCTTTACTTTACATTAGGGCTGGGTGGAATCAGAGCTGCCCTAAAGATCCCGAAATTAAAAATGTCAGCCTTCACCAGGATTCGAACCCGGGACCACACGTCTCCGTTAAATCTATTATCGAGTGGTTTTCTTCTTCTTTCTTAAGACTATTACAAACCATTTTCATCTCTTGTCTGTTTGTGTGTTTGTTTTGTTTAGTTTGTTGCTGAGTTCGTTTTGTGTTTGCTGCAAACAACTATATAAACAACTATACAAACAACTATACAAACATAATTAGATACATTGCCACTGATAGTTACCACAGCCCCTTAACCGGCTTCCCCCGAAAAAAAATGTCTTCCAAGCGTCGACGTATGTCTAAGTTATAGGAAGGGCCGAATTTAGACCGATTTGACCGATTGTTCCAATTGGGCCCGCGCACCTGGCGGGGGGGGGGGCACAATTTAGATTTAGCATATCAGTATCAGTCATGGCTCTTGATAGATACATTTGAAATGTAGGACTTAAAGGGTTAACATATTTAGTGTATCCTGCGATTGACGTAGCTTTAATTAACCCACAAGCGCCTACTGCATTTGAGTTGCTTCCTATGCATGCTTTATAATATGTTGATGTAAGGATCTTATTATGAACTCTTTATGTTGTGTCTATTGTATTTATGTGAATGTTTCCGTTGTGTTGTTTTTATCTGTGAAAAGAGTCCTTGTAATCACAACAAATTTCCGTAAAGATGCATAAAGCAGTCTTAGTCTTAGTCTTAATAGTAATAGTTGTTATAAAAAAATAATTTTGAAAAAGGGCCTCGCAAGCATCCCTTAAATTGGGCCCCGCAAGTTGTAAGTCCGGCCCTGGTTGTAGGCTTGGTACTTTAGAGGCTACTAACACACATTTATATGCCGTACACACAAAAAAAAAAAAAAAAAACGCCATATCGCGTTCTATGTGTTTCAAATTCAACTTTAAGATTTAAATGAATCCGTTTTTGTTTTTTCAAGATTTCAATGAAAAGTGGAACGCTTTTAAGTTACGCTTTCAATTTCCAGGAAAAGCCTTTAAAAAAAAAAAAAACTCTTCCGGACCTTTCTAAGCTCTGTTTAAAAATTAAAAAGTAACCTAGTTGCTTTGTGTTGTGTGTGTGTTATTTTTTAAGTGTGCATATTTCAGGGATTATCGCTCGGATAGTTAACTAGACATTACCAGATTCTTGCTATCTCAGACTTTACAAGAATTCCTTTTCAAAATATAGAACAGCTAAGTCAAGGCGTAGATTAAAACTATAATTAGTGAATTACAGACTACAGCAAGCGAGATAGATCAAGACGCTATATCCCTCTAGGTAGACAAAGGTAGAAAATGTCGACTTTTTCGTATAACTATAGAGGAGTGTAGGAGCAGGTAGACTCTGTTAGAGAAGGGGAAGTTACCTGTGACACAACAGAATTTGGTTTTGCGCTGATTGCTTCCCTTTGCCGATGTATGATTACTGAATACCGTTAAAGGTAATGTCATGCAGCGATAATGTCAACAATACGATAAAGGGAAAAAAACTTTCTGTTATCGGTAAACATAAAGGAGAAACTGTTCGAACGGGCGTTTGGGGTTGGGGTTGTGGTTGGGGGGTTTGGGGGGTTGAAACAAAGTGTGAAACGTAATGAAAGATAAAAATTTAGTCTGGAACAGAGCTGATAGCAGAAACAGAGAAGGCTATCTGTGGAGCTATTGATACAGGCAGAAGTGGGACTGTTGTTTTGCAGGGAGAAAAATATTTTAAGAGCCAAAAAAAAAAGCAAACAGGTTTGGTGGTCAGTAGCTACTGCCAATGGCGTAGTTTGGGTGGGTGGGGGGGGAGGAGGGGAGAATTCAAAAATCCCCATGGACCACACTTGAGAGGGGCCCCCAAATGAGTGTTTTTTTACATTAAATATTACATATTTTACAAAATGCAGGGGCCCTTAAAAAGGTCAAGCCCCCCCCCCGGGGGGCCCCCAAATGATAGAAAGTTCATAGCTACGCCCCTGGCTACTTCGTAGAGGACGAGGCGACTTCAACTCAAACGGCTTGTAAATCAAAGTTAAAACAACACTACAACTATAAGGTTTAAGATTTTACTACTTGGTGGGGGGGGGGGGGGGGTCGAGAGTGTCGTCTGTCAAGAGCCAAATTCCAGTCATGTTTACCTTAACAACTGTGTCGTCACTTCTGAAAGCCGTCACTGGTCCGCTTCATCAATAGTAGGCCTATCATTGGGACTAACAGGTGGTATAGCCGATGAGTTTAAACCGCAATGGACCTATACAGTCAAGCGTTTCATAGCTTCACCAATAGCAATATTCATAACGAGTCGACCCGCGGCGTAGCATACACTCCAAAACTTTTTTTTCTGAGCCTCGTTCTCTGTCACCGCGAAAGTTACGTGGAATAACTCTAGTCCAACTTGCAGAAATAAAAGAGTTATCTTTCCATGATTTTTTCATCATGGTGTCCCGAATGGTTGGGTCACGAAGAGAATTATATAGATAGATAAATAGATATATAGATAGATAGATAGATAGATAGATAGATAGATAGATAGATAGATAGATAGATAGATAGATAGATAGATAGATAGATAGATAGATAGATAGATACGTCAATATAGACAGTACCTATTATAATATTAGACATGCATTAACCTTACTGGCCTTGTACAAAATCGTTTGGCCATGCAATTATCTATTAAGTGCCCTTCATTAATTCGTTAAAAAATAACAGCGTGTCTTTTTGGCCCACCCCCACCCCCAACACATTCCACATTTTGTATAGGATACTTCCCCCCCCCCCCCACTACCCCTAAATGCTGCGGCCACGTATTGACCCCCCCCCCCATTCCATTCGCCTCTTATCAAAACACGGCAGAGAAAGCAATTAGTTCGAGGGCACATGCAGCAATACCATGACCCAAACTCCAGGTAGCTCGCTGACCTAGACTGATCCAGGGGCATGTTTATCTGCCGGTCGCCTTGGACCCATTGCGAACTGGCACGCGATAAATGAAATGAAAATAAACTCACGCGCCCAGCAGGTTAGCCTTATCAGATAAAACAATAATAACAAGGAAAATGACAAAGTGCACAAGCCGAAAAAGGAAAAAAAGGGGGGAGGGGGGTATCAAATTAGTTAGAGGGGAAAGTCAATCAAATTGGAATGGGGTTAATGGTGAAATTTTTTTTCAAAAAATTATATCATATTTAAAAGGTCTATGGACACATTCTTGAAACAGTTGTAGTACAGAAAGATATAAATGATATAACGCAATGGTGGCTAACTTTTTCTGACCTGTATTCCATATAAACTTCAATCAATCGTACGCAGCATCATTGCGAATTTAAAAAAATTCCTCAAGATCAATAAAAAAGAGCCTCTGCGAATTCATTACTCATTTTGGGCAGATGTTTCAAGGAGTGTGTTGGGGAGGGGGGGGACAGATAGCACTGCTTCGGGAACAGAATAAGAATGGAGGGCAGAATCTTGGGAATTTTTTTCTTCTTTTCAATTGCCTCACCAAGAATTGAGTCTGAGACTCTTGGAACTCCACGGAAGCTTGCCTCCATCTTCCTGCCTGAACAAGCTTCAGTATGTGAAAGATCCAAACAGATGCAAGTTATTACAGCCCAACACGCGCGTAATTAGAAGCGAGGCCCAAGGCCGAGCACACCAGAGAATTTCCCCCTTTATTCCTTCACCATACCACATCAGTTGTGCAGGTGCCTGCCTTTAAAAGCGGTTCTATGAGGAGCAGCATACGTACTGTGACACGTATGCAGGGGTTTTAACAGATAGTGGTGTATATTATGTAACATCACCGATGGCTGCTGAACTGTTATAGATCTGGGTCTCGGACTATTTTATCAACGAGCCCAATGGAACTGAGCCTCTACAACCTCTTTAGGCAGCTTCGGGCAGATGACAGACGTTTTGAGTGACCAACAGCTCCTCGTCACTGGCCAGATATGGCCAGCTGGTTGTAAGATTTGGAATTACTGGAATAGATCAATTTACAAAACTGACCTTTGCTTGTTTCGCTAATTTAGACGTCTGGCCGAGTCCGGCACTGGGTTCTCTGTTCAGCTCCAGTTTGTGGTGACCCTAGCAACGGGCTCTTCAACGCCTGGACACGAATGACGCTTAGTTGCACAGGAAGATTTATTATCACGGCTGGTTAATTTTCTGCAATCACCGCTGAGAGTTATTCGCCCTACTTGACGGCTAAGTTACGGTTCTTGTCCCCAATGATGCAGCCATATCGGTGAAGCGAAATATAAAAGCAAAATATCAGATATTTAATCAAATTTATCGAATCTACTTTGGCTGCTACGTTTTTTTAAGACGTTGCTTCGGAAAAAGATTATTACGTCTTCATTCAAACCTCCTGCAGGACGACAGGGAACGGCAGCGGGCAGAATTTGAATCAGTCCAGAGTCTTCACCACATCATAAATACAATAACATTGTTATAATTACAATAGTAATAATAGGAATTGTAGTTTACACTGAGAAGATAACAACAAATTCAGTAATTCCTGTGGATACGCAGCCCAGCTGCGACCTACATATTTTGCCACACCTAGCCCAGGCATAGCCATTGTCCGATTTAGTTTTTCTTTTCGCCGTCTACGTCTGTGAGTATAGATCTTGATTATTTAAAATGCCGCATTTTATTACTAAAAAAATACAAGATACCCTGTCAGTGTTCCTTCATTATAAGGAAAGTGCTTCACCTGTTTGCAAA
Organism: Biomphalaria glabrata; assembly: GCF_947242115.1. Taxonomy (NCBI): domain Eukaryota; kingdom Metazoa; phylum Mollusca; class Gastropoda; family Planorbidae; genus Biomphalaria; species Biomphalaria glabrata. Next base: position 4,696,524 of record NC_074728.1, read on the forward strand.
CATGGACTAAAAGATCCTTGCAAGGTAGATAACCAATTATACTCGCGATAGCACATCAGTGTTTTGGCAACGGTTAGGAAAACAAATGGGGGGGGGGGGACTCAACCCAAAGAGATACAGCTAAAAAGATAAAGAGATAAGGCTAAAGAGATAAGCTGAAAAGAAAAAGAAAAGAGATAATGCCAAAATGAGAAAGAGATAAAGATAAAAAGAAATAAAGAGAAAGAGATAAAGATAAAAAGAAATAAAGAGAAAGAGATAAAGATAAAAAGAGAAAGAGATAAAGTTTAAAAAAATAAAGAGAAAGAGATACAGCTAAAACAGAATGAAGAAAGAGATAAAGTTAAAAAATAAAGAGAAAGAGATAAAGCTAAAAAAAATAAAGAGAAAGAGATACATTTAAAAAAAAATAAAGAGAAAGAGATAAAGCTAAAAAAAAAAAGAGAAAGAGATAAAGCTAAAAAAAAATAAAGAGAAAGAGATTAAGCTGAAAAAAATAAAGAGAAAGAGATAAAGCTAAAAAAAATAAAGAGAAAGAGATTAAGCTGAAAAAAAATAAAGAGAAAGAGATAAAGCTAAAAAAAATAAAGAGAAAGAGATAAAGCTAAAAAGAGAGACGTATAAATAAAGTATAAAGATCATTATCGGAGTCACCCACTGAGGACAAAACTACATCCATTTACACCAGTCTTTCTCTACTTCCTTAGGCATTCTCAAAAGCACTTGTTAAAATATTCATTACTGTGACATCATGTCGCAATATTTCTTTCATCTCATTTCTTTTTTTTCTACCCTGAATATAAAGGCTATATTTCTCCAGGAAGCCAAACTATTCTAAGCGACACTGACTCCTATTAGACTAGTAAACTCTAGGGATATCCTTTTTACACGATCTTCAACATGGAGACATATCAGCAAACACTCAGAGCATAACTCGCCAGGTTTATCAACAGTGTCATACACCTGTACTAGTCCTGTACACACTGAGCATATCTTCCTAGGGATAATTTAAGACAAATAAAACATTCTTCTATTTACAAATGATTTTTAACTGCATTCCCATTTAAAGGAATATCGATTACTATAGTCTCAACTCGCTAATGTATTGGCGAAACTATTCCAACGAAAGCGATTCGAATGCTTTTAAGACGTATCGATTCTTGCTCAGACACAACAATCCAGATCGTTCGCTGTGTCCCTGTATCAGAACAGGGAACCAGTTCGCAGTGACCTGGCTTAAGTGCGCCTAGATATCAAAGACCTTAGCTCTAAGTCTCGCTGTGCTGACTGTAATGCAGTCCAGGCATCAGTGACTACGAGAGACATAAAAGCACCATGTAATCTTGGTTCTTAATGGCCACACTTTACACCCTTACAGCTGGTACATACTTTCTAACCTTACAGCTGGTAAACACGATTTAAAAGTGTCGTCAACCAAAAAAAAAAAATAAGAGTTACACCGTTATAAGGAAATAAAACCATCACGTGACTAATCAAAGACAGATGTTGAAAGTTTTAATTCATATTTATATATCAAATAAAACAAAAATGATGTATACAGAAAAAATGTCGTGCAGTTTTTTTTTTCCTTTCAATGTATTTAACAGCTCCTGATTACGGTTTCATGGATGAAAGCTCTTTTTAATCATATTTCAAACAAAATTCTCTTAATTACATTTTAGTTTCCATTTCATTGTATACATTTTCCTATGCTGAGTCAGTGAGGTTTTAGCATTGCTATTTGAATTCTGGTATTCATTTTTTTTTTTTGACATAAAAGCATTAATGGAATTGAAGTTTAAAATGTGTCAACGCGTTTAATTGTAATTTAAAATATGTTAACAAGCATTGACCTGAGTAATACAGACTTAGATCTATTTAGACATAGAAATATACAGTTCTACAATGCTGACGGTCATGACTCCCGGAAGTGCGTCAGAGCGTGCGTACAAGCGACTCGGCCTCTTAAGAACAAGGATGGTGCGAATCTGCTTCTTTTTTTTTTTTTATTGCATATTTACTAACGTCATTAGCAAACTTAAATTTACTAAGAGCACTTTGAAAAACAAAAAGTGTTAAATTACCAGCACATTGGAACAGACAAAAAGTTTCATTTTTTGTTCTGGCATTCGCCATCTAGATCTATCGCCATCTCTAGAAAGTATGTTGGGTAATGGGTATAATTAAATTGTGTCATTAAATACTTAATTGCAAAGTCCCTAATGAAAAGCAAAAGATTTCTTAATTATTAGTAATGTCAGAGAGACTTTTGGTCCTTTGCTAACATTTAAAAGACATTTCTCCAGAAAGAATGTAGGCCTACTATACGCTCACATAAGAGATTTTGCTAGACTTTGCGTTGTCTTTATTGTTAAGTGTAAATACAAAACTAAATATTCTATGTTTAAGCGGCCCCGCAGTGAGAACCGCCATTGATGTTTATGTTGTCTGTTTGTCATGTTCACAAATTACTCTTTTTGGCAAATGCAAAGAATATGATGAAAAAAAAAAAAAAAGGTTTAAGTAAAAAATCAAACACAAGATCGAATGAAAAGTAATTTTGTAGAGTTCAAGTGCTTGATGTGGCAGATGATGTTTGCATAATGTTTAGTCTAGATGCTAACCAGGGCGTTACGCTTCCAGCACAACGACCTTCACTTGTATCAGCTGAGTCAAGACACTCACCTTGCTGAACTCGCTGACTTAACTCTTTCTCTCCTAACTGACGATGCCAACATTGATGTGACCCCCATTAAATTAAATTGATTTTGATTTTATTAATTTTAATTTGTGTGATAACAAACAAAAAAGTTATTGAAGTTTAATCATAACATGATAGTGAAATATAAATGAGCAAAATGAACAATACTATCGAAACGGGGAAAATAATTACGGAGAGAAAGAGTTAAATTCGAACCTTAAATCAAGGATTACTTTGCGGGGACAGCAATTAACGACTAGATCTAGAACATTGACTTGATGAGTCCATAATAACTATGTATGGTATTTTAAGACTAGGTAGACAGCTAGAGCTAGATTCTAGATTCTTTTATTTTTCGTAATCAGTTTGGTCCAAGTGGGACTCTACCAACAACTTTTCTTAGATATAGATCTAGTTGATAGAAGGTAAAGATCTAGATCTAGAGTCTAGACCTACTTAGAGTGTAAATCTACTTAGAGTCTAGATCTAGTTGATAGAAGGTAAAGATCTAGATCTAGAGTCTAGACCTAATTAGAGTGTAGATCTACTTAGAGTCTAGATCTACTTAGAGTCTAGATCTACTTAGAAGTCTAGGTCTACTTAGTCTAGATCTAAATCAACAGTAATCAAAGTATGATATATAAATACAAACAGAAAACATAAGGCTACCATGTTATTTAAGATAAACGAAACACCGAACTAGTAACTATAAGTGACAGACAGAGATATGCTAAACCTCGAAGGACCTACCTAAAGCGACTGTCCAAAGTCCACTGTCCAGTAGTTCCTCCGCGCTGCCCTATCCAGACATGCACTGGTCATAGAGCCAGCACATGAGCGTATATCGCATTCCAGAAAAGAAAAAAAAAACTACCGATGGGTCCCCTTGAATAAATTGTCACTCATTTTTTTTTTCTGCCAAGCCTCGACCATTTTAATGCCACCACGCTCTTATGCCCTCCCTGCGCCCTAACTCCGTTCGCTCCCTCCCACCCGCGGCGTGCTGAAAAGAAAAAAAAAACACTTGACTGTCAGGTAAACAGTATCACACAACCAACAAACTATTGCCCCCCCCCCCCCGATCCACTGTCCCCGTTACTACATTCCCCCCCTCCTTCCTCCGGTCACGCAGGTCCCCAGATCTTACCCCCCCCCCTTTTCCACCCAGTTGTTAACCAGGTGGGGGAAGAGAGGCGAAGCGGACTGCAGGGTTTGTCTGGAACCTGGACTGCCTGGAAATCAAAGTGTGTCGCCAAGTCATTCTCTCTCTCCAATCTCTCTCTCTCTCTCTCTCTTTCTCTCTCTCTCTCACACACACACACACACATTTCGTCTTCTATGTTTTGTCTTTACCACAATCGTTTTCTCCATAAGTCTTTTTCTCTGTTTTATTCTCTCTCCCTTTCTCTCTCTCTCTCTTTCAGAGCGTCCTCTCCTTCAATCCCCTTATCCGTATTGAGCTCTGTCACTTGAAGTTCCCACACACCAAGCGACAGGTCCACCTATTCATAGTACAATAACCTAACGTCCCAAAGAAATCTATATATCAATTCCTGAATCCCCCACCCCACACACTCCCCCACCCACCTCTCTTTCATTCCTCAAGTTTAGTCAAAACTGCAAGAAATTGTTTGCTAGCACTTTTTTAAAAAAAAAACAACCTCATTCTGCAGAGGTGGCACCTTAAGGAAGACGATTTAAACAAAAGAAAAATATACATAAAAGAATGGACGGGCCTGTCATTAAAAGAGGTTCAATCCAGAGCAAAAGACAGGAATGGAGAAAGACTGTTGACTAATCTTGTGTGGTGCCCCAACGGTAGGGATAGGTGAAGGTGAAGGTATTGAAAGATAGACAAAGTTCACAGAATTCCGACCATAGATACTACCCAGACTCTCTTCTCATTCTGTGGGGTGGGTCGTAGTTGTCATAGTCATAGCTGTATTACTATTGAAAGAGGCCATTTATTTCGCCACATCTAGAGAACTTTATCAAATCAAAATTTAAACAAAATGGAATACTATATAGGATATATATTATGGAGAGAGAGAGAGAGAGAGAGAAAGAGAGAGGGAGAGAGAGAAGAAAGAGAAATGATAGAAAGAGAAATGCGAATGAGATGGAGAAAGGAAGAGAGAGAAAGAGAAAATGAGAGAAAAGAAAGAGAAAGAGAAATGGAGAAAGAGAAAAAGAAAACAAGAAAATAGAAAGCTAAAGAGAGAGAGAGTTAGAGATTTTTCTCTGTTTTAATAGTTTCAGTTTCAAACTTCTCATTCACAAATTCATAAAATGTTAGGATACGCCTATGATCTTTAGCTTGGTAAAGACAACACCAAAGTTACCCTGCACATTGTAACCAATTGTTCGTATGTTCGTATGTTTGTTTGCTTGTTTGTTTGCTGTTGTCAGTGGTGTGTTGAGTCTAGTTGCGTTCACAGTGTTTCATTTTCTACCCTGTCTCTTTGTTGCCTTGTGTAATGTTTTTGTGTTTATTTGTTTTAGCTGTGTTCATTTGTTTTAGCTGTGTTCATTTGTTTTAGCTGTGTTTATTTGTTTTTGGCTGTGTTCATTTGTTTTAGCTGTGTTTATTTGTTTTTGGCTGTGTTCATTTGTTTTAGCTGTGTTTATCTGTTTTTGGCTGTGTTCATTTGTTTTTTGGCTGATTTCATTTGTTTAAAGATGTCACGGCCTAAAGCTGGATTTCTGTATAACAAATGTAAACTCCGAAGGCCTTAAACGGTATTTGAACTTAGAACCTTCAGCTCAGTAGTCGGTCCTCTACCTCTTGGTTCTTATATTCGTTATTACACAAAGTCATAAGAACGTCATTTGATACTTGAAAACTGAAAATGGGTCATTAAAACATTCTTTTCAATCTCTCTCTCTTTCTTCTTTTTTTCTCTCTCTCTCTCTCTCTCTCTCTCTCTTTCTCACACAACCACACACTCAAATACACACACAAACAAACTTTATGTCTTCTATTTTGTCTTTTTTCCAAAAGTCTTTTTCTATACTTCTCTCTCTCTCTCTCTCTCTCTCTCTCTTATGTTTCAGAAATCTATAACATAATCATAACATCTATATCACGCAACTATTCATGCACATTAAAACCAAATCTCTTTCAAAGAAACGCTAAACGCTGTCCTCTTGAGACAGCCCCCAAAGAAGTAACCCAATCGCAACACTAGAACTTTACCAAACGAAAGAAAATAAATTAAAATAAGGTCACTGGAACATATTATAGTATTGACTATGTACATCCAATACTCAATGACCTAGATTTGTATTTGAAGGCTATACCAACAGAACACAGATCAGCCTTTTCCCCCTGTCTTTAACTTTTATTGGTAGGCTACAATACCCTCCCCTTTTTTTTTCCCTCGGTCTTTTCTCAGCCATAGAGTCATAGAGTCACAGAGCCATAGAGTCACAGAGCCATATTATATTCTAAGCAGACGATTTGATTAAACGACGAAGTTGATGAGAAATTATGTTCTAGGCAGGGTCGGCCTTAGGCCACTACAACCTATACGGCCGCATTGGGCCCCGCACTTTCATAGGCCGCGCACTCATTCTAGGTGTAAATTATTAAATTAAACCATTATAATTTATGTATAATAACAGGGTTTCCGCGACCCCTTCATTTTTCAGGGCCTCCCGGAAATCTGAAATTGCAAAATATATGGAAAAGTCCTGGAAATCTCCTGAAAAATAGACAAATTGTCATTTTAGGAACCAATCTTATGCCCGATTAAAAAAAAATGGCAATGTGAGCTTTCATTAAATAAAGGTTTATTGCAAAGGCGAAAGTATTTTGTAATACCAAATTTTAATTTTCACATTATGCTTATTCCTACCCAGACTGGGCCCCGCACTATCCGTTTCGCATAGGACCCAGCCATTGTTAGGGCCTGCCCTGATTCCATGGGGTGCTTTTGAACAAGTACTAGTGGTGAGCATGTACAGGATCGCTCTAATAATAGAGCCGCAATGCCGATCAAATATGACCCCCCCCCCCCTCCCAAGGTGCCAGATATAACATAAATATTATTAACATTGGCAGGCCAAAGAGGGTAGGGCTCCAGCGAGCCGTCCTCTTCTCTCCGACCTTTTTTGTTGCATAACATATGTGATATATATATGTATGTATGTATGTGAGTATGTGTGTGTGTGTGCGCGCGCGCGTGTACAACTTTTTGTTCACTTTGATGGAAGTGTACAAGTCAATTTCTTGCTTTGCTATTGTTTTAATTTAATATTTTAGAACAAAAAATGAACTAAATTAAAATTTAACAGTTTTTTTCCAATAGCACTTTTTCTATCAGGGTCGATCAGTCACTGAAATCTCTGTAGGGTGGAACGCGGAGAACTTGAGATAGAAAAAAAAGAGGAGGGGGGGGGACTTTTAATGGACCATAGTGCGCATATGTTTATGGTTCAAAGATTTTTTTTTTCTATTTAAAATGACTTCTTAGCTATTTAATGCTGAATGTCATAAATAGGGACATATTTTTTTAAAATATTCTTTCAATGACAATTATCCTGAAGTCTACTTCTTGCTAGGAAAGAAAATGTTATATCAGTCCTGTTTATAAACAGTGTAGGAATGAAGTAAAACAGCTTTTGCTTTTAAAAATATAAGTCCTAAAAAGGTTCTTCAGAAGCCCCCAAACATGATCTTAAGAAAAAAAAACTTTATTTTCAAAAGACCATAAGAGAGAAACGGATTGAACGCTTACAATCTTTCAGCAGGGTCAGGCAGTATTGCCGTGTAAGTCTTCATATTGAGGATTCTATCCTTTGACAAAACTGACAAGGAAGGCAGCAGTTCGTTGCAAAGTAGCTCTGTCTCCGTACAGAGCTAACTCAAAATATCATCCTGGTACACGAGTCCGAGGTAGGTGGCAGTAATGCCTTGTAAGTCTTCATTGCTCAGTGGCGCCGTATTGAGACCTCGTTTCTCTGACAGTACGGACAAGGAAGGCAGCAGTTCTTTGCAGAGTAGCTCTCACCACAGATCTAACTCACACCATCAGCCTGGGTGTCCTAGGTAGTAGCAATTATGCCAGTTTTTTTATATAGATTTCGTAAAGGCGGGAAGATTCAGTTCCAAGATAATCACGTGACGCAGCGCCGCAAAAAAACTCATCTGCTGCCTCATAGTACTGTGTGAGCACAAGTTAGGAGAATGACAGCTAACACGTCACGGGCCAGAAATGGTCCGCGGACCTAGGTTGGAAAACGCTAAAGTAAGGGGAAGGTGAAGAAGATAAACTAATGATTATAAATCCCCTTTCAGAATTTGAGATTTATAGAGCAGATGATGTTAAGGTCATCAGTTTCTTTGGCCAATGGTTAACGAGTACGGCGTCATGTGACCAGCACAACGCCCAACTAATGTCAGCTACCCACCAGAGCTGGATTAGGCGCCCCAAAAAATCCCGAAATTCAAAATCCCAGTCTTCACCGAGATTTGAAGCCTGAACCCTGGTTCGAAAGCCAAGCGCTTTACCACTCAGCCACTGCGCCTCCACTAAAGTAATACTTTAACTCTTTCTCTCCTAACTGACGAAACCAGCGTTGATACCACCAGAATGTGATAAATAATTACGGAGAGAGTTAATGATCCGGCAGACGTTTGGACGAGCTCAACGTTTGAGGTGATGCGGCCGTTGACACGGATGTCAGAAAATGTTTTTCGACCCATGGCTGGAAAACGTTAGCCACCCTTGAACTAGAATTCTGAGAATTTCATATGGGAAGCATTTGCTGGATAGTGTCAAATATCTTCTTACTTCATACAAAATCTGCTATCGCTTTTCAATCAAAATTTACATTAATATACATTAACATGGATTTATTTCACACGTCGTTCAACTAGAAGAATAATATAGAGACGTGGAAGAATGGTGTAAGAAGAAAGCGGATATATCAAAACGGAATTCACTTTTTTTTTGTCAAATAGTTCATGATTGTTATCAGAACCGAGTTAAGATCTTAATCTTCGTTGAACTAGAAAATTCTCGGCGCGTATTTCTGAAACTTCTTTTGTTCCTGGTCCCACCCAAGCAATTTCTTTTCATAAAAATATACAAATTACTTTTTTTTTTAAAAAAAGGTAAAATGATATTAAAAAACAACAACTTCCTTTTCAAAGCCAAAACATTGTATGTAAAGCTGTAGGTATATAAATCTCTTTGTACAATAGTAGGTATAAAAGTAGTAAAGTGCTTGGCTGTCAAACCGGAAGGGTCCCGGGTTCGAATCCTGGTGAAGATTGCGATTTTTAATTTCGGGATCTTCAGTGCGCCTCTTGAGTCCACTCAGCTGTAATGGGTACCTGACATTGGTTGGGGAAAGTAAAGGCGGTTGGTCGTTGTGCTGGCCACATGACAATATCGTTAACTGTGGGCCACAGAAACCGATGACCTTTACATAATCTGCCCTATAGAACGCAAGGTCTAAAAAGGGGTACTTTTTTAAAAACCTTTTTTGTACAATAGTACTTTGCTTATTACGGATTATCGTAGCGTGTGTGTTTTACATGTTACACGCGGGCCACTTGACACCCTAGCTAACCGTGGGCCACAGAAAAAGATGGCCTTTACATCATCTTTAGATGGCACCATCTATAGATGACATTGTCTAAAAATTTGTAAAAACCATTTTTGTACAATAGTCCTTTGTTTATTAGGGCTTATCGTAGCGTGTGTGTTTTACACGTTACGTGATTCGAAATTGAAGATTATTACCTCCCGCTGGACGGCGAGAATGGCAGAAGGCAGGGTTCGTGAACTTGCTACCCGACCATTTCATTCCTATGCCGTAAAAGAAAAAAAATCATTGAAAGGTGCTTTAGCTAAGAAAGTGAATTTCAAATATTGACAGTCTAAAACTATCTCCGGAAAGCAGTAGACTCTTAAAATAAGGATCTAAAAAAAAAAAACAACAAAAAAAAAACATATTTAATATATATAGATTGATTGTAAGGTATATGTATGCATGTCAAGCATTGAAATAACAACCGCTTGACCAATTTTGATCAAATTGGCATAAATGATCCTTAGATCATGGAGGAGACCGTAGTGTACGTTTAGTGTCACTCCGACAACTGTAGGGTCCTAAAAAAATAACTAACTAAATCTCTATTAAAGATTGAATTTTTTTAACAAATCGGGTAAACCCATTTTTACTGTATTTTTTTATTTTAGTTATGAATATAATGGCTAAACAGGTAAACCCATTTTCACAATCTACTTTTATTTTCGTGGCAAAATTTAAAAAAAATTGACTGGAGCATTCACCATCATTGACATATATCTAAATACCATGCACTACATCAGTAATACCCGAAAGCCCACGAGTCATATACGTCTAGTTTAAAATAAATGTCAAAACTAAATTGTACATGCACCCATTTCAACCATGGGTATGGGTTGGTATACTTGGTATATATTCAGCATGTCTTGTTCATTATGTCATGAGGGGCACATGTAATATCGTCAAATCAACAAGTCTTTACCGGAAAAAAAATTGCATGGTTGGCAGGGCAGGCATACGTTTTGTATATATGTCAGTCGAGTATCGAATGCTGGTAGTGCAGTCAAGCGTAACAGGACACGTTGCCAGTCGCGTTCTGCAGCCACGCTCACAAGTCATGGAGTTCAGACCAATAGAACTAGCGAGTGCATTAGAGAAGGAAAAAACTAGGACATACATTATCATATGTAAACTAATGTTTTATTGTGAATAGAAGATTTTAAGATAGATAGATAGATAGATAGATAGATAGATAGATAGATAGATAGATAGATAGATAGATAGATAGATAGATAGATAGATAGATAGATAGATAGATAAATATATAAGTATATAGATAGTAGATAGAGATGAATATGTAGGTAGGTACGTAGGTAGGTAGATAGATAAAGATAGATAGATAGATAGATAGATAGATAGATAGATAGATAGATAGATAGATAGATAGATAAATAGATAGATAGATAGATAGATAGATAGATAGATAGATAGATAGATAGATAGATAGATAGATAGATAGATAGATAGATAGATAGATAAATATAAAAGTATATAGATAGTAGATAGAGATGAATATGTAGGTAGGTACGTAGGTAGGTAGATAGATAAAGATAGATAGATAGATAGATAGATAGATAGATAGATAGATAGATAGATAGATAGATAGATAGATAGATAGATAGATAGATAGATAGATAGATAAATATAAAAGTATATAGATAGTAGATAGAGATGAATATGTAGGTAGGTACGTAGGTAGGTAGATAGATAAAGATAGATAGATAGATAGATAGATAGATAGATAGATAGATAGATAGATAGATAGATAGATAGATAGATAGATAGATAGATAGATAGATAGATAAGTATATAGATAGTAGATAGAGATGAGTATGTAGGTAGGTACGTAGGTAGGTAGATAGATAAAGATAGATAGATAGATAGATAGATAGATAGATAGATAGATAGATAGATAGATAGATAGATAGATAGATAGATAGATAAATATATAAATATATAAGTATATAGATAGTAGATAGAGATGAATATGTAGGTAGGTACGTAGGTAGGTAGATAGATTAGATAGATAGAATAGAATAGATAGATAGATAGATAGATAGATAGATAGATAGATAGATAGATAGATAGATAGATAGATAGATAGATAGATAGATAGATAGATAGATAGATAGATAGATAGATGGATGGATAAATTGATAGATAGATATTATTTGCAACATCATGTTTTGCCTTTAACAATACAACTTTGCAAAAATAAATATAACACCATAACATTAACACATTATTTATTAATAAACGATATGTACCAAATAACACATTGTCTACCTTCGATCCACCAATACTAAAATCTAATATAATAAATTCAAAGACTTGTAAGTGTTCTGCTTATACTAACTAATTACAGAATGATCATAGATAATAACGCTTCTCATTTTACTTTATAAATTATATATTCGACCAATGGGGGATTGGTGGTTGAGTGTTAGATCGCGTGGCTCCCGAACTAAGAGTTATCGGGTTCGAATCCTCGAGAATACAGGTATTTTGAGTTTTGGGATTTTTAGAACATATCTGAGTCCACCCAACGCTAAGGGGTACTTGACATTAGTTTGGGAATGTAAAGACTGAAAGTCTTCCTGGTCGTTATGCTGGTCACATGACACCCTCGTTAACCGCGGGCCATAGAAACAGAATTCATTTCTATAGCTTGTAAGGCCTGAAATAAATCTTACTTTACTTTCATATGCGGCCCGCTATATATATATTTAGCAATTACGTGGTCCACAGAGTAAAAGAGGTTGCCGACCTCTTCAGCATCAAATTTTTAATGCATGTTTATAGAAAACATAGCAAAAAAAAAGTTTAGCGTGGAAGGAGAAAAAAATAAATCAACAACCCGAGATTTCGAAACGTTAGGCGGCGTGCTTGTTTCGGTTTCCGATCAGCTGCGAGGCGGTCAAAGGTCGTTGTGCTAAACAGATCCAGGATGACAACAGCTGAGATGTTGACATTACTAATTATATGCAGTTGGCAGTGAGGATTACATCTGCATGCCTTGAATGTTTGTTGAATGCGCAAGTAAAAGAAAGATTCCCCTTTGAGACCTTGAGGTCTACAGGGCAGCAAGGGAGTAGCTAGGAATTTTCCATTAATTGGGGGCCCGGGGCGGCTGACCTCGTTGGGGGCCTTTGCATTTTGCGTAATATTTATCATTCAATGTAAAAAATACTCATTTGGGGGCACCCCTCAAGTGGGGGCCCGGGGGGATTTTCAAATTATCCCCCCCTCCTCCCCCCACCCTAGCTACGCCACTGCAGGGCTGATAGATGTAAAGGCCATTTGTTTATGTGGACAAGGTTGACGAGAGTGTAATGCGGCCATCACAACGACCAACCGCCTTTAGAGAAATGAAACTCAGAGCAAGCCCATTCGTTATAAAAGGCCTGAACGTCACAACTTGTGGGCAGTTTAGACCAATAGGTGGCTGCCACGTCGTACAGACAGGACAGTAATTACATCCCCATTATCCGTTCTTTTTGTGGTCGCTAGTGGGGGCAAGGGATACGAAACGAAGCCCAAGAAATGCATCCTAGAATCCTTGTAAAGTGGGAGAGGATAAAGAAGGCAATCGAAAGCTGGGTAGATATTCGGAAATGAATGCCCTCCATAAGACTATCGATGCCAACTATAATGAAATAAAAGAAAACTTTTATCGAAAATCGTTTCGGAAGCAAGAAATGTTTCAATGGTCAATAAGTAACCGGTTAAGGCTAACGTAACAGGTTCGGGGTAACTTAACAGGTTAGGGCTAACGTAACAGAGAGGAGCCTAACAGTTTGTGCCTCCCTCCGCCCAATCCCCGTTTTTCTGGACCCCCCAAGGAAAGACTGAGTGGGGACGGCCGAAAAAAAATGGCGGCTCGATTTGGAGGCAGATGCCAAGTAGATGGGTAAGTCTCGGATACAGTTGGAGAGACTCGTGACGCCTGGAGGAAGCTGGTTTGGTGGCCTATGCCCCAAGAAGAGACCACATGCAGCGTTTTTGAGATGAGAGGTCACTGGATATTTAGAGAATAGCTTTTGTTCTATCTGCTGACAGCTGTTTTCCTCTACGCCAGTGAGAGCAAAACGGCATTTAAATTCATCTTTATAGCGGTTCCGGCGGGCACCTCTGTTACCTAGTCATTCTTTAAGCTCGCCAAAAGAGATTCCCTTTTAGGCATGTGGTCATTCCCAAAGCAAGAAAGTTGTCCGACCAAGCGCAGCAGTCGAATGCTAAGAAATGCTAGTATTCTATCAAAGACAATGCCATAGCGTACTGCTATCATGTCTTAAATGACATGGGAATTAGACAAAAAAAAAGTACTATAAAGTACACTAACCTTGATACTGCACTCCATCCTTCCGTTTTACTTTGTTGAGAAAAAATAAAAAGAGACGAAGCCAGATTCGAAGAGTCCTTTTATTTTCCAGCCAATAGATACACGCGAGTACTGTCTCATATCACACCGTTTACTAAGTCATACCCCACAACTACAGCCACAAGAAGATGATAAATCATTACAACCCCACGCTGTCACTAAATTCTTACAACTTATTAGGCCCACAGCTGATAGTAAAATACGCCCGAACTTAAACACGGCTTTTTTTTTTCTCCCCCTCTCCAAGTTGTATCTTCAGTTGAGTGATTCAAGTGACGTCACAGTTCGTCTGCCTCCATTGTGGTTCGCTTCGGCAGAAGACACACAAGTATATAAACAACGCAACGCGATAATGGCACACTTATAACGAACTGTGTTAACCCACTGCCCAAAAAAAATAAAAAAAATTGAACCTTCTTGACACATAAAAAAAAAGGCACAAGATTGTCAAATATTTCAACTCTCAGAGGAATAGCATTTTTTTTTAAAAGAGGAAGAGGATTTGGGGGGCGGGGGAAAGAGGCTAGCAAGTAGTCTGAACTGTAAGGAACAAGCTTCTAAACAATGTCGTCTGCTCAGAGCTACGCTCTGATGAACAATATAACGGTATTTTTTGGCCTTGTCGTAGAAAAAGAAAATGTGACGTTAGAAATCTGAGGCTGCTGGGACAGGAGATGCAGAAGGCGGGAAACTTATTTTTAGACAAGCGTAAGTTGTAGTAGTAGTAGTAGTTGTAGTAATTTAAGCCGTCTGCCGATGGTCCTCAAATGATTATTTGTTTAAAAAATGTTCTTTGAAAAAATAACACAAGTGTTAATGACAAAATAACAAAATGCGACGTTCTTCCAATGGCGTATCTAGGGTGGGGGAGGAGGGGGGGGGGAGAATTAGAAAATCCCACGAGGCCCTCACTTGAGGGTTCCACCAAATTAGTGTTTTTACATTAAATATTAAGCAAAATGCAAGGGCCCCCAAAGAGTTGAAGCCCCCACGGGCCCCAAATGATGGAAAATTTCTAGCTACGCCCGTGCGTTCTTCCGCGTTTTTTTTTAATGGTTCATTGGAAGGGTTAGGGGGAGGTAAGAGCAGAAGCGTTACTAGAGTTAAAAGTCAAAAGGTGCGGTTAGATAACGCTATACAAACCTTCCTTCTCAAAATAATTGTTCTCTCCACAATAAATCTTTTTTTTTTCTTTATTGTTAAACTTGCGGAACCTAATTCGAATTTATATAGTTAATGTCATTACATAAAAAAGAAAAGCTCTGAAAATTTTGGCTGATTAAAAAAAAAATTGTCAACGTAAGTGTCATCCTGATAGGCTGATAGGTGCAATACGCTGATACCCGGATCCCTCTTACTTTCCTAGCTACGCCACTGTTTGAGATTAGATGTCTTTGATGGTGATAGATCGTTAGCACGTTCTGATTTTAGTTTAACCACCAGCTATCAAACATAAAAAAAAAATTCATCAAAATTTGAAGTTCCGGGTCAAATAGCGTTATTTTTAGATGCTCGGAGTTCCTCTTATATATCGTCTTGACTGAGAGAACACATAAGTACTTTTTTTCGTAAAATATTTTTACATAGCTTTTTTTTTTTTGCATGATAGAGATATTGTCACAAAGACCGAGCTTTGCATGAGATTTGCGGGACTTGTCCTCGGACAGAATGAATCACAAATCCCAAGAGTTGCAATGACATAGATCAAGACTATTTGTCATAGAAGGCCTCAGAACTGACTTACAACGTCACAACCTGTGGACAACTTAGACCAATAGCTCGTTACCACGTCACAGGTCTGTACGACGTGGTAAGGGGCTATTGTTGCAAACTGCCCACAGGTTGTGACGTCGCAGGTCAGTGCTCAGGCCTTCGGCTCAACTCTTTTGACAATGCCACGGATACAGGATTTGAAATGAGTGTATTAAAAGGTCATGAGCTTGTACATGCCATATAATTTAGCCTAGACACCGCTCAAATAACTTTTTAAAACCACCATTTGCAGAAATCCTGATTGATCTACTGTATGGTCTCTTAACAGCAGCCTCGTCACCCACAATGTGAGATGCACTGAGAACCATCTCAGCGAGAAGCTCTCCAGCAGCCTATCAGAAGTCTGGACTGAGTAACGGGAAGTTTCTCCCCATCTCCCCCCGCCCGCTCTCCCAAACATAGTCACGGGTTGGTGATTTCTAACGGTGTGTCGACCTTCTGGACGTAGTGTACCGTCTGACTGCTTGCAGACGAGACATCCTCCTCAGTTTCACTCCCAACCACCATCCACCCCTTCCCGTCTTGCAATTTTTATTTCAGTTTTTTTTTTTCATCCTATTTTTTTTTTCAAGGGTTATCCTGGTGTGGAGTCATCATCTCGGAGACTTTAAAATTGGAAAGATGCAAATTAAGAACATACAAGAAAAGTATACAAAAATACTTTCAAAAAAATTCCTTTCTACAACTTACTAGCCGGATATTATCCGCGGCCTGCGGGCCTTAGTTTTGTTATTTCTTATCAAGTCATCTTATCTTATATAATACAGACGTTACTTCAGAAAAGAAGATGATTACGTCCTACGCGTTATGCATTCAGTCATGCACATTAACCAATGACTTAAATTCTGTCAAGTCACTGGTTTTCCTGGCTACCTCAGGCAAACCATTCCATGCTCTAATAGCGCTAGGGAAGAAGGAGCATTTGTACAAATTTGTCCTAGCATATGGAACGAGGATTGTGCCTTTATCTTTGTGTCTTTCTGAGCATTAAATAAATTTTGTTTTTGTATTTGAAGATTATGGTTCAGTGTTTTATGTATAATTGCTACTTTACTTTTAAGTCTTCTATCCTGAAGGCTTTCTAAATTTAATGATTTTACTAAAGGTGTTACTCTAGTCAAATGTGAATATTCGTTTGTTATGAACCTCACTGCTCTATTTTGTGTCTGTTCCAGTTTTTTAATGTTTTCTTGAGTTGAGGGAAGCATATTCTATTACTGGCCTAAATTTCTTTTAATAAACCCTAATGCTTTGTTTGATTTTTTGATAGTTTCATCAATATTGGGATTCCATGACAGTCGTTCATTTATTATAACACCTAGATTATATTACTGGTTTACCACGAATAAGATAAGTGGAATTGATTTGTGTTAGTTTTTTTGTTACTCTCAATAACTGACATTTTTCTGGGTGGAAAGACATGCTCCAATTTGATTCCCATTTCTATAATTTATCTAATTCTCTTTCTAAAATTTCTGTATCTTGTGTTGTTTTTATTGTTTTATATATTATGCAATCGTCTGCAAATAATATGACTTTTGTTCCTGAACTAATGCAATTTTGGTAAATCATTTATGTAAATTAAAAATAGTAGTGGGCCTAAGACTGTTCCTTGAGGAATATTAAAGTTTACTGTTATCGGTTAGATGTGTATCTTTTATATACTTTTCTTGAAATTTTTCTATAGGTTTTCTGTCTGTTTACAAAGCTTCTTTAATCTGTTATTAAACCAGCATTTACTTATTTTGTGTCGACCATATGTAGTTGATATCTGATTTTCTATAATGTTTTTAAGATAGTTTTTAAAGAAATTCTAGAGGTCATCGACTTAATGTCTTAATGTCTTTTTCGGATAAGAAAATTTTTTGAAAGTTTAATGCAGCTTGATGTAGTTGTGTTAGGTTGCATTTATTCCAGAGCAAGATTTTTCTTTTGGGTTTTGTATTGGCTACTGCTTTTATCTGACTGTGTATTGATATCATGTTCTGATAGACCAGGGATAATATCATAATCTACTACTAATCCAGGTCTGTTGGTTAAGAAGAGATTAATGTGTTGGCTGATACTATAAATATCCAGCTATATGGTGCATCCGGTTTACATAAAAAGTTACAAATGTCGATGAGCTCAATAATCTAGAAGATATAAGGTACATTTGTGTGCAAGCTGTATGGTGTATCCGGCGTACAGAAAGTAGGCAAAGTTGATGAGCTCAATAATCTAGAAGATATAAGGTACATTTGTGTGCAAGCTGTATGGTGTATCCGGCGTACAGAAAGTAGGCAAAGTTGATGAGCTCAATAATCTAGAAGATATAAGGTACATTTGTGTGCAAGCTGTATGGTGTATCCGGCGTACAGAAAGTAGGCAAAGTTGATGAGCTCAATAATCTAGAAGATATAAGGTACATTTGTGTGCAAGCTGTATGGTGTATCCGGCGTACAGAAAGTAGGCAAAGTTGATGAGCTCAATAATCTAGAAGATATAAGGTACATTTGTGTGCAAGCTGTATGGTGTATCCGGCGTACAGAAAGTAGGCAAAGTTGATGAGCTAAATAATCTAGAAGATATAAGGTACATTTGTGTGCAAGCTGTATGGTGTATCCGGCGTACAGAAAGTAGGCAAAGTTGATGAGCTCAATAATTTAGTAGATATGAGATACATCCCTAAACTACTCTTGTAAGGCCAACTAAGCGAAGGAAAGCGCTCGCAAAGTGGTCAGAGAAAGCGCTTCAGGGACACCCTCAAAGCTTCTCTGAATGCGTTCAGCATAGAGGCACATGACAGAGCATCATGGCGTCGCGCTGTGAAAACTGGCGCACAGGTTGCTGGGGAAAAAAGAACAACGCTGGCAGAAGAAAAACGCCAGAGAAGAAAAGCAAGGCAAACTACACTAGCTCCAGCTGGAATAACCTGCCCAGTGTGCGGCCAAACATTCCGGGCTCACATAGGTCTCATCAGCCACATGCGTAGGCATAAAACCCCAGTGCAAAGCCCTCAGCCCCCTGGATAACAAAGTGGTCATCATCGAACCACGATGGACGAAAGTATGAGATACATTTTTGTGCACTTGTTTGCAAGGTAAAGTTAAATTTCTAAACCCTTTCGTTGGCAACAGTGGTCTTTTTATACAGCATTCTCGACATGCTTTAGAACTGAAAATGTATCATGAAAAATCTCTAATAGATATTGTCTTGTTTGTTATAGCACATAGGAAGATGCTTTAAAGCATCGTCTTTAATATGTACGCCTATCTCGTATCTAATTTAAAACTTAAAGAAAACGGGAACTGCTTTTGTGTCTTTGTCATGTCGTCATGAGGGGAACATTAAAAACATACATGTAAAAACATTTCTCTATGAGAACAAATCTCCCAGATACTATATTTGCACTGATTGGCCCGTCCTTTCTGTGGTTGAAGAATGGAAGCCATAAAATCGTTAAACTTTTTTCATCCTTCGAGGCCATTAAAAGAAGCAGGGGGTATCTCAACGAGATTGTATCTACATGTGTCTTTCCTTGATTGAAACAGGCAGGTTCAAGCATGACTCTCTGTTCAAAGAAATAAATGCACGGGTCAGTGGTAGGCTATTGGTTGAATGGACAAAACATCAAAATCGTTGACACCTTTAGGCATGACCTCTTCCCTTTTTTTTTTCCCCGTGGCAATGACGTGAAAGAAGTATGATGAAAGGGCAGCGCCTCCTTGGAACCTTGCAGTTTTTATGACTGTGTTTGCTTATAGTAGGAAAAAAAAAAAGACAGTGACAAAAAAAATGACAGCGTGTGACAGACAGTGTATTGTGGTGTGTGACATAGTGTTCCACAGCGTAGGACAGTGTTGACAGTGTGTGGCAGAGTATGACATTGATTGTCAGTTTGTGACACGTGTTTGACATTGTGTGCAGTGGCGTAGCTAAGGATTTGGGAGCCCCGTGGGTGACCTCCTTGGGCGCCCCTGCATTTTGAAATTCGACATCATGACAAGCGACAACGGAGTTATATTTAATGTAAAGCAAATTTCGGACACTCATTGGGGAGCCTTCCTCAAGTTGGGCTCCTGGGGGGGGGGGGTTAATTTGGACCCCTTTCCCCCCACACTAGCTATGCCCCTGAGTTTGTGACAGTTTGTGACAGTATAGACAGCGTGACAGTAGGTTGACCGAGTTTGACATTATGCTAGAGTATTTGATACGTGATCGACAGTGTACGAAACTTTTTGAAATATGTGAAAGTATAGGACAGCGTGACACTCTAGGACAGTGTTTGACACATTGTAACAGTGTGTATCATTGTTTGACAACGCGTGACAATGAGTGACAGTGTATGACAGCTTCTGAAAGTAACAGCGTATGAAAATGTATGTGACAATGTTTGACAGTGTGTGTCAGTCTCTGGAACTTAAGGTGTGACGGTATTAGTCACGTTGTGACACTATATGTCAGTGTTTGAGATTGTGTTCGACTGTGTACAATTTTCCCGTATGCTTCCGTATGGTTCTGTATTAACACTTATGTTTATATAACAAACTCTATTATAGTGTAGATAAAACTAAAGGTCATCTGTTTCTATGGCATACGGTTAACAAGGGGGCCATGTGGCCAGCACAATGAGCAACCGCCTTAAATTTTTCTCCAACTAATATCAGGTACTCATTAGAGCTGGCTGGACCCAGAGGCACCATAAAGATCAAGCATTTAAAAAATCCCCAGTCTTCACCAGGATTCGAACCGATTCGGAAGACAAATAAAGAAATACCTTAATCTCTGTGTCTTTCTGAGTGTTTTATTAGGTAGTTTTTTTTCGTGTTTATAAAGCTTATATCAACTCACTGTCTGTCTGGTAAAAAGTTTGTACACGTTATTTCTCATACACCCGATTTCGGATCGAGCTCTATTTTTGCACAATTATTTCTTTTACCTGAAAAACAAGAATCAATAAAAAAAAAACAACAACCAATTAGTTAATTAAATATTGGTATAATTAATTGTTTTGTTTGGTATCTTTAACAAGGGAAACAAATTGTATTAGACTGATGTGGAGGTATAATTTGAGCTAGACCCTTTAACACTTTGTAGGTCGACGCTTTAAAGTTTTAAGCTAACAAGAGATAACTATTAAACCTTCCATTTTCTTAAGAGATTCGCTGGCACTGTGGTTAGTGTATTGGCTTGAAGAGGCTGAGGAGGATTTTATTGGCTTGAAGAGGCTGAGGAGGATTAGGCCCTCAAGATAGAGTTCAGATCTTTCACCTTTTTATATATAAATGCATACTAAAGATCACCCAGATGCCCACTTCTTTCTCCCCCCCCCCCCACCCCTTTCCAACTCGTCCAGAGAAGTGATAGGATCATAGCGTATTGAAAAAGCTAAAAATCATGAAATTGCACTTAACAAAATCAGTTGTTAAAAAATATTTGCAATCGCGCAGAATAGTTATTGTTAGTCTACATGTATTACAAGTTTAAACACATGACTGATCTAAACTAATTAATACAACTACGATTTGTGTTTTTTTTTGGTTTTTTAAAGTTTTTTTTTAAATGTTTTTCTTGTTGTAATTATAAGTACGTTGTTTAATGTATTTATTGCTACTTTACTTTTTACTCTTCTGTGCTGAAGTGTCTCTAAATTTAGTGGTTAACTCATGGTGTTACTTTAGTCACATGTAAAGATTAGTTCGTTATAAATCTCACGGCTCTGTTTTGCGTCTGTTCTCGTTTCTTTATGTTTTAGCATAGCTTCTAAAAATTCTTATTAATTTTAATATACTCCCCTCTTTTCCCAAGCCCCCCCCCTCCCTCCCAAAATCCACAAAGTCGGAACCTTGTTCACGTTTAAGCAGGAATGCCATCGAAAAAAAAAGTTCAAAGGTCAATCAATCCCCCTATGCCATGACCAACTTAACTCCTAAATCTTCAGATTTTTAAAGCCAAACATGTCAAGACACTCTCGGGCTCTGCATTCTGCCAGACATTTGTGAAACTGGACACCTGAAAATGTCAACCGAAACATGGTCATTGCCAAATTAAAATGGAGAGGAGAGGTGGGGTCACACTTTTTTGGGGGGGTCGGACCCTGTCACGTATTCCCGATCGGAATGTCAGACCGTTGCTGTCTTCTGTAGAAATGTGTTAGTAAGTGGATTTACACGGTTCGGTGATTCCTATAAGTGTAACGACTAGAAGTTAGTAGCAGACAAAAAAAAAAAATACATTAGTACTACGGCTTGGTACCAAGGTCAAATGTAATTATGATTTGTGATTTGTGGGAAGCGTGGTCGAGAGGCTTGGCTACCTAGAAGAGGGCTCGAGGTTCGACACCCGACTCGGACAGAGTTGTGTTTACTGAGCGCCTAAAGGCAGCATGGAAAACCAACTCCTAGATACCCCCCCGCCAACACACACACTGGTCCACAAATGAGATTGGACCAAAAGCGCTCTGAGCATGCTATTAGCATGAAAGTAGCGCTATATAAACGCTATAATAATAATAATAATATTTTTTTTTTTTTGCAAATCTTATAAAATTAATATTAACCAAATAGAAAAAAAAATCAACACAATGATTCGTCTTCTTTCCAGTGGTTCTATAAAGTGTCTGACTAGGGATTGGGGGTATGAACTGTTGATATGACCAGGTCTGGGAAGGTTACGCTGGTCCACTCACCCATATCTTCTCTGTAGTCTGTCATCCTTTCTTTTACTTGGTTTGTTCAAAGATTGTGTGTTTTTGTGTGTAGGCCTAAGTATGTATGCTTATGTGTGTAGCTAATGCGTGTAGATGTATTTTTGTGTGTTTTTTGTGGTTGTGGGAGAGGTGAAAGGTCGTGCTGTAATACAATCAGTGTGAGTGAAATACAAAATTGGAAATGAACATAAAACATCATTATATAAAACATCATTACATAACATCATTTAATACATAAACCTCATTACATAAAACATCATTACATAACATCATTTAATACATACACCTCATTACATAAAACATCATTACATAACATCATTTAATACATAAACCTCATTACATAAAACATCATTACATAACATCATTTAATACATAAACCTCATTACATAAACATTATTACGTAAACATCATTACATAAATATCATTGCATAAGCATTATTACATTAGCATCATTAAAAACATCATTAAATAAGCATTGTTACTAACATCATTAAATAGACATCATGAAATAACATCATTAAATAACATCATTAAATAACATCATTAAATAACAACATTAAATAAAACCATTAAATAACATCATTAAATAGACATCATTAAAAAGACATCATTAAATAAACCATTTAGTAACATCATTAAATAACATCAATAAATAACATCATTACCATTCGACGCTAAGGGCGTCAAGCTCTCCCAGCACAGATAGGTCATAGGCGACTTCCACGGCCTCTTCCCAGCTGGTGACCTCTGACTTAAGGTCTTTTAGGAAGCTGCAAACATTATTTAAAAAAATATAAAAATAAAAAATAATTTTTCAAATTTATAGTGTGTCCAGTCTTTTGTCCATTAATACAAGGCTCATTAGTTAGGAAACATGTTAGGACAAATCTGATATAATAACTCGTCCCACTTCATTACAACAGTTTTGTGGACTCATTTCTGTTCTCAGATTTGGCTACCAAAAAAAAAAAAGTGCCATTCTGATGACATGCAAGTCATTTTACAGGATTATGCTGCTTTCTCTAACAACTTGTCAAATTGCTTTGAATCAAAGTTGTGATCAAAGTTGTGAGATCAAAGTTGTGATCAAAGTTGTGTGTAATCAGTTGGCAGCTCTATGCCAGATGGAAGAATCTCTAAAAACATCCTGTATGCTGAGCTTACTTGGGAATCAGACCAAACGGCCGCCCAATACTGACCAACAGAGGTGTCTGCAAGCAAGACATGAGAACTACAGGCATCAACGAAAGTATGTGGGAGGTGTTCCCAAGACAGGACAGCATGGAGATAGGCTGTGCGTGCTGGTACGAACCTCGCCAAGAGCAAAAGAAACGAAGCTGTCTTAGTCAAGAGAAAGAAAAAGAAAGCTGCTCTATCAGATAGCTATATAACAGATGCATATACATGCAAGAACTGCGGGAAACTCTTGCCGCTCCAGAATTTGCTTGATCAGTCACTCCAGATTCTGCCCCGTCTCAAGACGAAACTAAAACCAGTAACTAGTATCATTCATTGTGTTCTGAGACAGAAGGAGCCATATATGCCCTCCTTGATTTAGGAACTAATTTGGTTCACCTGCTTAGCCTAAATAAATAAACCATCGAATTCGTCCAGAAGTGTCCAAAGTATAATTTACAATTTGTATTCAGCCAATAGCAATCAACCCAAAAGCTTTTAGTATTATCTAGAGATCAATGCCTGGAGGGTTAACAACGTAACAAAGCACTACGAACAATGTTTAAATATTCCACTGCTATTTGGATTCCTAAACCGCGCAAATTGGAAATTGGAACGCCTCAAAAACAAATTCGTGTGTGGCTGAATTCCAAGTAATTAAAATGTGATTGTTTCTTAATTCAACTCCCGCTTGTGTTGTCTTTTTGTACTTTGAGTCTGTTCGTATGCATGTCAAAAAAAAATGTTGTCAGCCTCATTGTTATGTAAAGATTTGGTGCTTAAAGAGAACAGTTGTAGAAGCTGAGGGAATGAGAGGCGGGGGGGGGGGGTTAACCCATTCTTTTTTTTTAACGATACATTGAAACTATACATTTGATTCTAGTTGTAGGCGGTTGTATATGTTTGTGTATTAGGCGCCATTAACCCACTGCACTTATCTAATGATCTATATCACCAAACTGGGAAACGCGGTGGCTGAGCGATAAAGCGCTTGGCTTCCGAACCGGGGGCACGGGCTCGAATCCTGGTGAAGACAGAGATTTCTATTTTCGGATCTTCGGTAGTGAAATTGTTGAGCTGCTTAGTTTGATTTATTCGGTCCTTAAGTGATTGTGTCAATTTTCTTTTATCGCACGATCTCATTGGTTGGTTGAGCAGGGATTCTCAAATTGGAGTCCCAGAGGAAGAGTGGGGTTTTTAATTCCCAGATCTTTAGGCCGCCTCTGAGTCCATCCACCTCTAATGGGTACCTGACATTATTCGGGGAAAAGTAAAGGCGGTTGGTCGTTGTGCTAACGGTAGACCACAGAAACTGATGACCTTTACATCATCAGCGCTATACACCACAAGGGGAGTTTTACTTTTTATATCACCAAACTAAAATTTTCTGTACTTTGACTAGATTTATACATGGGCTAATCTAACCAGACTTTTTTTTTACGAGAGGGGGGGGGGAGGTAATGTGGACGGAGGAACATTTATTTTCCTCAGTTTTTTTAGATTCACCGTTAATTATTTATTAAAAGCATATAAAATCAACTTTGACGTGAGATAGCCTTTTAATTATAATTTTTTATATTTTAGCTAACACTTTTTTATTAACTGCTTTGTTGTTTTTATGTAAATTTTATACAGACCCCCAGTCAACATTTCATATTGTGTTCCTATTTAGCACATTTTTTCCCCGATCACATTTTCGTTGAAATAGAGAAGGAGGGGGGTTACGCCAAAGGTGGATATATAGGAGGGGGAGGGCAAAGCTGGGGGGGGGGAGTAATGGCAGAGCTTCGTCAATTTAAAAACAACGCAGTGATTTATTCCGGTCTCAAGAGTGCGGTACTGTTAAAACGAGATAGACAGCCCCGGTGAGGCCCTAAGACCGAACAATCGCAAACAATGCTTTCAAATATGTTTCACAATAGAGGCGATTGAGCAAGGAAAGGCTAGCCCCCCACGAGTCACACCCAATCTGATCAAGAGGATTAAGCCACCGTCACAATCAACGCTACTGTTTGGCAAACACCAAGTATGCCTAATTTTTTTGTTTAACGCCAGGGGAAAAAAAAGTCGTCCGCGAGAAATTGACAAAAGCTTGCGTCATTTACCTCCCCACCCCTCTCAACGCCAGAGTGACCACTGTGGTCACCTGTGAGGTGAGGTAAGCGACGTTAAAGCTCAGAGAGTGCTAATGAAGTGCTTTGTTGTCTTATGCTGTTAAAATTCAATCCCGCTACAGTTGTAGCCATTGGTAACTGTGAAATCAGAGGCACTGTAACCATTGGTAACTGTTAATGTTTATTGTTGCTTGCTTAAGAAAAGTGAGAAGTGGGTGTCAGGAAATATCCTTGGACTCGTCTCTCTTTTAGTCACTAACGGACAAACACACAGTGACACTAAATGTTCAAATCAACTATTAAAAAAAAAAGAAATAATATGAGATAAGATGATTTAAGATAAACTAAGATAAGAATTATAGCAGACAATAATAATATTGTTATAAACCTGCTATGCACACCGCCATCCAAGACAGTGCAGAAGGTGCGCACTATTAGTGACTAGACTAAGTCGGATGTTGACATTAACAGTCTTGGGTCCACTACTATTTTTAATTTACATAAATGATTTACCAAATTGCATTAGTTCAGGGACAAAAGTCAGATTATTTGCAGACGATTGCATAATATATAGAACAATAAAAACAACACAAGACACAGATATTTTACAAAGAGAATTAGATGAATTACAGAAATGGGAATCAAATTGGAGCATGTCTTTCCACCCAGAAAAATGTCAGTTGTTAAGAGTAACAAAAAAACTAAAACAAATTAATTCCACTTATCTTATTCATGGCAAACCAGTAACACAGACTAAAAACGCAAAATACCTAGGTGTTATAATAAATGAAAAACTATCATGGAATCCACATATTGATGAAACTACAAAAAATCAAACAAAGCATTAGGATTTATTAAAAGAAATTTCTATAAATCAAATAAGAACATAAAACTAAAATGTTATTTAACCTTGGTTAGGCCAATAATAGAATATGCATCCTCCGTTTGGGACCCCTCAACTCAAGAAAACATTAAGAAACTGGAACAGACACAAAATAGAGCAGTGCGATTCATAACAAACGAATATTCACATTTGACTAGAGTAACACCTTTAGTAAAATCACTAAATTTAGAAAGCCTTCAGGACATAAGACTCAAAAGTAAAGTAGCAATCATACATAAAACACTGAACCATAATCTTCAAATACAAAAACAAAATTTAATAAAATACTCTGAAAGACACAAAGATAAAGGCGCATTCCTCATCCCATATGCTAGGACAAATATGTACAAATACTCCTTCTTCCCTAGTGCTATTAGAGCATGGAATGGGTTGCCTGAGCCAGCCAGGAAAACCAGTGACTTGGCAGAATTTAAGTCATTGGTTAATATGCATGACTAAATGCATGACGCGTAGGACGTAATCATCTTCTTTTTTGAAGTAACGTCTGTATTATATAAGATAAGATAAGGAGAGAGAACGATTTCCGCCCAAGTGAGAGCTGATGTAAAGATGCTGTGCTCAAG
The DNA here is from genome assembly GCF_947242115.1 of Biomphalaria glabrata. NCBI lineage: Eukaryota > Metazoa > Mollusca > Gastropoda > Planorbidae > Biomphalaria > Biomphalaria glabrata. The sequence goes on from NC_074728.1 coordinate 4,723,427, forward strand.
ACTTGTTGTTCTACATGTATTTGTGATGTCCTGTAAATAAACATCTATGTCTCGTTGAGTTGCCTCCCTTCAGTTATTACAATATTAAGACAAGAAGTGAAGATAAGATTAATATAAGGTTAATATACGCTTAATACAAGATTACAATAAAGATACGACTAAGATAAGAAATGAAAGGGAAATTTGGTTTGATTAGAAAGTTCCTCTAATCGTCCTTCTAAAATTGAACTTAGAAAAACAAAAACAAATGGGCACTTACAAAATTAACAGTCACTACAGACCAGAGCCGTATTAACAAAAGTGTAAAACTGTGCAGCCATTCAGTACTTCGCCCTTTAACAGGGCATTTCCCCCCAAACAATGCCTCCTTCTTTAACAGAGACTCGCCCAAAAACAGTGACTCAATTTTTAACAGGGTATCGCCCCTAATCACTGCCTGGCCCTTTAGCAGGGCATCGCTACAAAACAGGACTTTTCCCCTTTAACAGGTCCTAGCCCAAAAAAACAGGTTATCACGCCCAACAACGACCAACCGCCTTTACTTTGTCAGGTACCCGTTAGAGCTGGGCGCCCAAGGATCCCAAATTTAAAAAAATCCCAGGATTCGAACCCGGGACCCACGTTTCGGAAGTCAAGCGCTAAACCTCTCAGCCACCGCGCCACCTGATCCTCCTGATTAGCTTAGTCTACATTATGAAAAAACATCAATGAACAAAGAGATTGAGAACTTGCTAACACTGTGTCAACACAAAGTTAGCGTGCTTGAAAGTCATCAGTCCTTCTTTCACACTAAGACCCTACAACCTTACATCGACCAACGACCTCCCCTGTATAGACCATTTCATTATCTTCCTAAATAACTATATTAGCGTCCAAAGAGTTCGTATAACTAGGAACACAATTTTATAATGAAAGCATTTACGAGAGGCATTAAACTGCGGGGAGGATAATAGAGAGCTATTAAAATACTTACAGAAGCAGACGCGAGTTTTTTTTTTATTGATTATAGAAGCATACGATGGGGAGAAACAAAATGATTCATGGGGCCTGGAACATTGGGGCTTCTGCTGCATGACATGCTCCGCTGGGCCTGAGTTTATATGCGTGTTTATTTTACTTAGGTTTAAAACCGCTCGTTATAATCATAATGTGTGCTTCAAATCCGCATTAGAGGTGTAATTATAACATGAAAAAGCGGGACGGAACATATATGCTTTATGGCTAGTTTATGTAGAGTTAGAGCTACGATTTTTAGTATGAATTGAATAGTAATCTGGAAACTGGTTTGGGAACACACTATTTCGTGAGAATGTCAAAAAATGTTTGATTTAGGTCTTTGTGATCTAAGCGTAAAAGAATGTATATAATTAAAGCAATAATTTGGGGAAATCCCAAGGCATGCTGTGAGTTTATTTCAATTAATTTTCGTATAAAAAATAATATATATATAACTAAAACAATGTCATCAAATTCTGGGCCTGAGTTAACTGGAAATGAATGCAGGACCTCCGCTACCACTAGAATAAAGATCCTCTGCCTGGACTCATACTTCCTCTGCCTGGACTCATACTTCCTCTGCCTGGACTCATACTTCCTCTGCCTGGACTCATACTTCCTCTGCCTGGAATCAAATTCTCTTCCTATGCTCAAGGACCTCTGATTGAATCAAAGATTCTCTGCCTGGGCTACTAGATCCTCTCCCCCTCCCCAAGACTAAAACTCATCATCTGCCCGATATATTGCAACGTCTGAAATGGGAGTTTTTTAACCCACATATTGCTAGGTACGCCCCTGCCTCAAAGCAAACCTTGAAAGATCTATTGTCCAGTGTTTTCTGAAATTCTTCTGTTTAAATTTTTTAGTAAAGAATCTGCTATAAAGCCGCATTCTTGTCTACTAGGAATATAGAAAAAAAAAAACGATTTCGCAGCAACACAAACAAACAGGAACAACTTCCTGAGACGTCAAGCATAAAGACACAACTAAATGTTCTGCTGACTGGATTTTCTTGCAGATTTTATAGAGAAAATGCTGAGGACGGGGGTAGATGGCGCAAAGTTGTATAAGTTTCAGCATGCCAGGGCCCCCCATGGGATATAGTGCCACTGTGATGGATGAATTGAAACCTGCCTTTTACGTCTGAGTTCACCACTTCGGAGGTCGATTTTGAGTTTGTGTTTCTACACAAACTGTCTTTGTAACATTGTAGTAAGTTTGATTTGTTTAAATTTCAGTTGTTTTTTTTTTTTTTTTTTTTGTATTGTAATAAGCTTATATTTAGTTTCGCTCACAAAAAAAAAATAATTTAAAATAATTTATTCAAGTTATTTCAAGATCTATAACTTGGAATACAATACACCTGCACCGGTTTAGCTGTTTACTAGCAATCTGGTGCTTTAACTCTTTTTCTCCTAACTGACGATACCAACGTTGATTCCACCAGAATGTGGTAACTAATTACGGAGAGAAAGAGTTAAGTCAACGGCTGCCATCAAAACGAGGCTTCGTTGTTTTGCTCGCAGACCGATTAATCGGGATCTCGGGTTATAAATTTCATACATACTTGGGGAAAACTGATGTCCCCAACCACACGATGCCCTCGTGCGGCCTGCTCCACTTGCACGTTGCTAGATACGCTTGTGATAATGTCACTACGAGTCTTCTGTATGAAGTATTATTTTTCCTTTATTTATAGTTGTCTACTTATGATTAAACTTCACATTTATAATAATAATGATGATGGTAATAATAATTATCAAGAGAACATATGGAGCGTTTCTAACCCCTCACAAGTTACTCACAGCACTGGGTCCTTGAATCACGAGACAAATACTTTTTTTTAAAACTAGAATTGGAAATCGAATCTCTTCAAAAGAACGTTTCTTCATTTCCGCCATTACACTATTTAGAAAACGCTATTTTACCGGAAGAAGTACACCCATCAGTTTTACTGCTAAAAAAAATGAATGAACACTTTAAATATGCACATCCTTTTTAACCATTCTTGAAAGATACTCCAAGGTTTTATATTCATCAATTACGATATTCTATTTTGCTACAAATTGTTTTAAATTATAAAAAGAGATAAATTTGAAATAAATGTATTGCTGTAATTCCAGTAATAATAAAATTATACATATTCACTTCTAATTCAGCAATCTACAAACTCTATAGTTACAGTATACTTATAAAGATATTAGTCGTTAGGATTTTATTGTCTTCATGCATTCCAAATTTGTAAAGTTAAGCCTTGACATTGTTTATTGTTCTTGGGGAATTCCAGGCCCCCCTAAAGCTGGATCGATGTATAAAGCGGGGTGGGGGGTATGATTAACCTTAGTTTAATGATTTTATTGAACGCAGCCTTGCTCAAAGCTTTGCTACACGCATGACTTGTTAGAGTCTTTTGCAAGTCTCATCATAACGGTGAAGGGAAATTCTTCAGCGCTCCTTTAAACAAGCTTTAAAATGTAGTGGCGTCAGAGGTTATTTTTGATGGTGTGTGTGTGTATGTTGAGAGGGGGGTGACATGTGCAGGGGGTGGGTGTTATTGCTTAATTGTTATGAGGTTAAATGCGTTAAGTCGGATAATTGCTACATAATTTGTGGTTGCAAAGGTAGCAGAGAACTCTGTTATTATTCTTTAAATGTACTATTTTGTCTGCTTTGCCTCCAGAAAAGAAAATCCTAATCTACCACCGGCGGACAATGGTTATGCTTGCCTCACTGTTGGCAAAATATTTAGGTCACAGCTGGGGCTATATTTTTTTTAAAAGTAGCAAATACATGTGCAATAGTACAAATTAAAAAAAAAAAAAGAAACTGAACAATCCAATTATGAAAATTTAGCATTAAATGGTATTTAACATTATAAACTTCTTATCGCAATTTTTTCTTTGTCATCCTTGTACCTGCTTTTTCCTTGTTCATACATTAAACTTTTTCACACTATACACTATTTTGCACCTATGCATGATTCGATATTCTGTACTTTTTATAAATATTGCTATGATTATGGTTATAGTTGTGGTTACGGTCAATCGGCATATCAGCACATCTCATAAATTACTGGAATACAATGACAAGGTGTTTTGAGAACGTGGGAAAAAAAAAGAATTTAAAAAGTCGGCTGCCAAATTTTTGAGTGCTACCTAGCCACAATCTTAAGTCACGTCTTTGCGTCACGATACTCTCTAACCTTTCCAGACTTGGTTTTGGCCTGAGAAATCTTACAAAATCCCTTTGTCCGGGCTTTGACTCCGGCATTCTAAAGTGAAACAGTTTACTAATTTTTGGTTTGTGTGTGTGTAATAGAAGGAGGTTGAGAAAAAAAAAGGGAGGGGAGGGGAGGGGGAGGTATACACGACTCAGAAGATACTTTGAAAGCGTATCAGCTTACTACAAACGTGGCTAAGAAAATCATTTCCATTGTATTGAACTATTCGGCTCTAGTATTTCACAGCAAAATACATTATTCAAAATATGCAAATCATGTAAACTTTTTTAAGAACATGTTTCAGGAAAAATTAAGAAAAAGATTTATTTATTTATTGCAGATTGCAGTATGAGCACTGAAGGTAATAACCATTTATTTTACATGGACAAGGAATATGACATAAATCACCTTAGCAGCAATAATTTTTAGAGATCAGGAAGTTTGATGATGTGTATTTAGATAACTGATGAATCCATAGTAGCAATATAATTTTGTTAAAACTACTTTAGCAAATGCAGCACTGAAACCTTCTCCAAGATACCCCTTCCCCACCCACCCACCCCAAACTGGTCCATACACTCACAAAATAAACAGCAATAAGCTGGAATGTTGAGCTATACAAAAGCAATTATCAACAAAATTCCAAACGCACTAAATTTATCATTGTAGAACTATAAATATTAGAAGTTGAGGTATTTTCAAAGGACCCAAAAATAATTGCACATTCAGTGGCGTGCCTTCCGTGTACACTCTGGTCTATGCTATTTATCAAAAAGTTTCAAATAATCTGTTGTCTTTTTAATGGCCCCCGTAAGATGAAATGCTACTATTAGATTTGTGTCCTCTGTCTGTCGGTCTGTCGCATTCAGATTTAAAAACTAAGACAGCTTTTTAAAAACTAATTTCTCCTTTTGGAAAAATTTGTTTTTAATTAGTCAGAAATTCCATTACCAAAAATAAGTTGTTCAGTTTTACTTTAAGGGAAAAACAACGCCAAATGATTCTGTGGAACAGATGGGATATAGGCAATCAAAACGAATCAATGGCTTAAATATTCCTTGTCCATTGAGATGCCTCTGAGTTTGTGTGGTAACACAAACTTTCTTTATAATCTCGTTATTTAAAAAGTTCTTTTAATTTGACCATTAAAAAAAACAACACAATTTTTAGCTAGAACTGCTTTTACATTGAATTACAATGACTTTGCTTTTCAAATCTGCAAGTATTCAATGAATATTTCATTGAGAATCCTTGTATTTTGGATATCAAAATAAATATATAGAATCAATGCAGATCCTGTTTCCTAAACTTTTGACCACTGTGAACTCCTATTGTAATGCAGAGTAACCCTCGCCTTCCCTCCCCCTCTTTTCCGAGCAACAATTTAATTTATTAACCGAACGTAATAAATGACTATTAAAAAAAAACAATCAGCATAGTTAATGACGAACAACACGTACCTCCTCCAAAGTCTCCCCGTACCCCTGGGGGTACGCGTACCCCACTTTGGGAAACACTGCTGTAAGTGAATAATTCTCAAAACATTTGTCTCTATTTCTGGGCCAAGGATTGTCAAGGGAAGCCATAAAGTAAAACAGAGAAACCAAATAATTTTTATAATATATAAACAAAAAAAAAAATAAAAAATAAAATTAAATATGTTTGTGAATGGCATAGAAAATGTTCATTTAATAGGTTCAATTTTGTTTTGTTAATTCAAAAAATTTTTTTTTGAAAATCTAATGATCATATTTATTACCAAAAATTTTAACTGTATATAGTTTGTAATAATTTATAATAAAAAATTTAATGAACAAAATCTATCTATTCTAAGAGTAAGGTTACGACTTCAATTCGTGGTTCTCTTCGGGAGAACAAAACAAAATCAATTCTTCTAATTAATATTATAACAGTGTATTAATGGGTAACTTGTATGATGGTTGAGTGGTTAAGAGTTTGATTTACAAAACGATAGGTCTCAAGACCGAATGCTGATTGATGATTGAGAATATGCACTTCCGGTCCACCAAAGCCTAACGAAAGTACCTGACATAAGGGGGGGGGGGGAAGTAACGACGGTTGTCAGTGGTACTTGTCAGATGACCACCTCAATAACTGTTGACCACAATACATCAACTGCTACATCTATTGGAAGGTCGAAAAGGAATACTAGTATGAGACTTTTATTATGGTATTTAGAAAAATGTGTACAAAGAAAAAGATGGATGGATGGATAGATAGACAGATACAGATAGATAGATAGATAGATAGATAGATAGATAGATAGATAGATACTGACTTACTGACATAAAGACAGACAGACAGACAGACAGACAGACAGACAGACAGATAGATAGATAGATAGATAGATAGATAGATAGATAGATAGATAGATAGATAGATAGATAGATAGATAGATAGATAGATAAATAGATAGATAGATAGATAGATAGATAGATAGATAGATAGATAGATAGATAGATAGATAGATAGATAGATAGATAGATAGATAGATAGAGCATATCTTCAAACAGGTTTTCGTGATTGTCAATGATTTATCGCGTTTTTTAATTCATTGTTTGCAAGAACCCAATCCAGTGTTACTAATTAATCTATTTCTATATGTATTTGCAAATAAGGATATTTCAACGATTAGCATTGCCTAGAATACAAGCAAAACACACACACACACACACATGTTTTTCAAAGTAGGCTTTTTATTACGATACGGTTCACTGGTTTCATGAAATAAGATCAACGAGGCAATCGAACACAAAGGCTTAACAAAGACCATATCTTTCTGCAAAAAAAAAAAAAAAAGACCAAAGATAAGTAGGTAACTAAAAAGTACTCAGTGCAGGGACCTGTATCAGTTGCATGTGCAAAACTCAAACCCCCAATGGCCTCCTTCCTTCCTTTAAAGGGGTAGCGCGAAACATTAAATAAATGAGTTAGAGCTAATTTAACTCTCTGTAAACTATTTACCACATTCAGGTGGAATCAACGTTGGTATCGTCAGTTAGGAGAGAAAGAGTTAATGCATTAATATTCTGTCCTTATTCGTGTGAAGATTGGCAGAATGTATTGAAGAACTGTCTATTTCCTCTTCTTTTTTTTTTTTCTTTTTATAGGAAACCTCAGAATTTGCGCTATTCAATTTTAGCTTTAACATCACAGGAATCCATGGGCCTTAGGCCTCTTTTCTTTGCCTCTTTTTTTGGGCTTTATATGCCTCTTTTATGGGCCCTCTTGCCTCTTTTGTGGGCTTTTTTTTTTAAAGTTCTCATAATTCACAAGTATTAAATCATAAACAATTGAAAAGTGATTAACCTAAAAATAAAATAATAGTAATAGAAATATTATTTAATAGTAAAGACATACTACCTAACTATTGAAACCACCAGAGACAGAGAAATGATACAAGGATCCTCTACCCCGGAACAATCAACACAATATGAAATATCCCTGACCCCCAACACCCCATTTCTGGAATACTGCCTGAGTATTGTACAAGCATATGAAAATCAAACTAGATAATTCTCTACCCTAAAATCAATAGTTTTCCTAAATATCAATTCTAAGTGATCAGGATCAAACACTTTATTATTATGTAGAGCTTTATGCCAGCTAGCCCAAACAAAATTCCTGTATTCGGAAACAATAATCAAGTTGAAGTTATGTACCTCTTCATTATTTATTTTTTTGTTTAGCTACACTCTTTTTTTTTATTTGGTAATTATTTTTCATGATCCAACGGATGTTTTCATTTTGTTCATTTGTAGTTCACTTCTTTGTTATGATTTAACTTCTAGAACTTTGTTTTAGAACATATTTCAGTTGGTAAAGAATTGAAAGGTAACGCATGCTCTTTTTATATCAAACAAATTAGTGTTTATAAAAAACTAAATTTGATTTCAAATCAGCGATCATATCATCAGATAGGAGAGAAAGAGTTAAAAACATTATGTCAGATCATATATGTACTGCACTAGCTCGATCACATTATTTTTTGTTAATTTAATGTTGTTTTAAATAATAAGTTAGAATCTGAATTAATGTATAAGTGTTAAGTGCTAAGTGTTTTGTGTTTTTTCCTATACAACCCTTTTATGCATGACACGTTTAGGAGCAATCCTTGTACGAGAATGTCCCAGCAAACAAAAAAAAGAAATGTGTTTCAGTCATGTTATTGAAGGCAGGGGAGCCGCTGGTCGCCCTCTTTTACGGTATACAGATGTATGCAAACGCGAAGCTATTTAAAATCGACACTGGCAGCTGGGAAGAGGTGGCACTGGATAGATCCACATGGAGAGAGAGAGCATTAAGGAAGGGTCACGGATTGCAGATGTCATACACAACTGAAGCAGAAAGAAGGCTGAAAATGTAATGGCGCCTGGTGATCACATATACCCAATCTGCAACCGCAGCTGTGTATCAAGGATTGGATTCTTTAGCCACACAAGAAGTTGCAAAGGGAAAAGATCGTCTCTCGAGACGTAAAATGCCACAGAGACCAAATTATCCAGAATTGCTTTAGGAGATCTTTAACATGGCGGAAAAAATCTATGAATAGTAAGCAGCTTTGGTGTAACCGGTGTACAGAATGAAGGAAGTGTTGCTAAACTATGTGTTTTTAAAGTTACGCGTCTTCATTTATAAGCTTTTTTAGCATTGCAGAATCCAATGTGTTGTATCTCTTCTATTTGTATCTTTTGTTTAGTTGGCATCTTTGAAGTTCAATTTAGCGTCCTTGACATTTATTAGTTTATAGTGAACATCTCCAAGAGGGTATTTTGCATTATTTCACTTTTTAATGTTTTTCTTTAGGGAGTTTTTGAGTGTAGAGTGAGCTGGCTTTGAACAGTTTAAAAAAACAACAACAACGTAGAAAGCTGTGAAATCAAAACCAGGTTCGAAGAGTCTCTCGTCCATCTGTGCTTTTGCCATCCCCTGCTGGTATGGTAATACTACACTGGCACAAAGACATAGACTTAATAGACTAATTAAAAAAGCATCGTATATCACTCAAATACAGCTACCATCTCTTGAAGAGCTTTTTCAAGAAGGATGCATTTCCAAAACACCCACCATTCTTAAAGACAACCTGCACCCATTAAACCACTGTTACATAAGATCTGAACGAAGTGGTCGTCTCCTTTCCATTAGGACTAAAACAGAAAGATTTTAACTTTATCCCACTATCGGTCAGAGTGTTACAAGATCAGCTGTCGTCATCGAGAAGTACATAGAAGTCTAATTCATCAAGCGCTGGTTGTGTATGTGTATGTTTCGTGAGTGAATGTTGTTCGAATTTTTCATCCATATTGTTTTGTAAAGTAGTTACGCTGAGGTTGTCAATTGTAGTCAAACTGAATTTCCATTTGATTGGATCAATAAAATTATCTTAAGCTTATCTTATCTTATCTTTGGTTGTTGGCTCGTTTATCCAAATCATTTCAACAGCAATCCTCCCGTGATCAACGCGCTGTTTTTTTCTTTCGCATTTTTTAACAGAGAACAAAACATCTTTACCAAAAGCTGACATAGACTTCTAGGCCTACTTAGATATGACTCGCTTACTGAATAGTATTGATTTGCAATAGAACAAGAGGGCTTAATAAATTTCGATTAAGATAAACACTTTAAAGTTCATGATTGTAAAATAACATAGTCACAGAGTAGCCTGTTGAAACAGAATTCCACGAGCTATTCGACACTATTGGTCTTATATTTAAAGACTAGGTTATCTCAACCTCTAACGCGCTTCCCGCCTCCAAAGGCTACTTGTAGCAACCTGTACCCACACACACCCACACACTGTGCCCCCCACCCTCACATCCCCACCTTGTTAATAAATATAAACATAACTTTGACTACATACGCGATCAGGGGCCCTCTATTATTTTTTATGCATCCTCGTCTTCTTCTCTTCTTTCGCTCTGTCTCGTTCGCTCCTCTGTTAGTCGCTTCTCCTCCCAACAATTTCCCCATAAGTAAACATTGACACTCACATGCATAACCTCCCCTGTCCGTAGCCCGTGCACTTCGTATTGTCTTCAGACTTATGCATGGGAGACTATGCGATCACAATTCACACACACACAAAACAAGGAAATAACGGAGGGCGATAGCAGAGGGTGAAGTATGGAGCGGGCGCCCAATCGGTATTGTTTGTGCGTGTTTGTGTGTGAGTGAGTGTTTGTGAGTGTGTGTGTGTGTGTGTGTGTACTGGCAAGTCCGGGTCTTATCAGTCAGATATTGCTTAAGCCCGCCGTAAGGTATCGCCTTACCTCCACATCGCCCCCCTCCCCGCCTCGCTTTACTTCAACAGCGCCCCCCCCTCCCTTCCAATCAATCCAACCTCTTTACCTATCGCACCTCCACCCCCCCCCCCTTTCCCTGATCCCAGTGTTGATACACAGTGTAGCACCAAACTGTATGATCCCGCTACTGATTCCAGAGTTGATACACAGTGCAGAGTGCTGGCAATTATTGATGTGAGTTGAAATAGATGCTCTCTTCTCTAGCAAGTAGATAGAAAATAGCAGCATTTACAAAACTTATTTCTCCATAAACAATGGAATAATAATAATAACAAAATACCCCATCAACCGAGGGGATTATAACAACTAACCTCACATACGCCTTCAAGGCCCTTAGCATTCCTAGGAACATCCTCGTTGCCACTCAGAGGGTGGTACTGCTGCAGACCTGCCACATCACCAGAAAATTCCTCAGTGGAAACTGTTAAAGAGACTACAATGAATTTTGTTTCTCATTAACAAAATTCGACCCTGGCAGCGCCAGAGAATCACTACTCGTTCGTTTCTAACATTATGATAATAATAATAACAATAATAATAATACCTTCAAGGCCCTTAACATCCCTATGAAGATCCTCGATACCAGGCAGACCTACCACCAGACAATTTCTCAGTGAACACTGTTATACAGCTACAAAGTTGTCTGGAGCAAACAGATTGTAACATATTTGTAAACAACTGCCCAGACAGATAAACTTACAACTGTTAAATCGTACTACTAGTTCTGTGAAAACATGATTGTACCAAAGAAGAAAATTAAAACATTCAGTAATAATAGACCCTGGATAACCAACATTAAAAATTAACATTCTGTCGTCATCGAGAAATACATAGAAATCTATTTATAAAGCGATGGTTATGAGTGTGTATGTGTTTTTCGTATGTGAATGTCGTTCGTATTTGCATCTATATTGTTATTGTACAGTAGTTACGCTGAGGTTGTCAATTGTAGTCAAATCGACTTTCCATTTGATTGGATCAATAAAAGTTATCTTATCTTATCTTATCTTATCTTAAAGGGATTATAATAAAATGTTTCTCTTTAACAAGTCTCGACCCTGACAGTGCAAGAGATTGAATGTTAGTTTGTTTTTCACATAATAATAATGTAGGCCTGTCCATTATTTGAGTCCTCCCGTCGCTTTCTTTGCCTTCTTCTTCTTTTTCCTGGTACTCATCCCTGCAGGAAGGTCTTTGCAAGCTTCATCAAGAAAGATACGCCTTATTTAAAAAAAAAAAAAAACTCGCCACAAGAGATTCTCGAGTCAACCGATTACATTCGATACAGGGGTGTGCCTGTTTTGATTGACAAAACGGTGGGTTTTAAATCGTTCATCTGCTGTTTATTGACATCATTGACATCGTCAAGCCACCATCCCATAATATAATGAAAACTGAAATGGAAAAACAAAGAAAATAGGCTTGGAGATTGAGGGGTTATGGAAGTTGTATACATTAATAATATATCCTGTTGTTTTATCGACCGAGGTTGATAATGACAATTGATCTCACAGATACCTTCAATGCACTTAACATTTCTAAGAAGATTCTCGATGCCTGTCAGAGGGCGGTACTGCTGTAGACCTGCCATAATTTCTCAGTGGACTCAAGGGACTAAAGTGAATGTTGTTTCTCTCTGACGAAGCTCGACAATGGCAGTGCCAGAGAAGGAATATTAGATCGTTTCTAACATACATATCAACAAGAATAATAATAAAAGCAATAATGATAAAAAATACCGCCGATTCTGTTCTCAATTGAAAGTTCACCAATAAGCCTTTATGGGAAGTACAAGATTAAATTGATTTGTTCACTACGCTGCTGTTGAAAACTATAGGAATATACTGGTAGACATGTACAAAGTTTTAGTTACAATGTTCTAAATGAAATTAACTGTTACTAGTAAATCTGTACGAAGATATTTTCTATCTATCTATCTATCTATCTATCTATCTATCTATCTATCTATCTATCTATCTATCTATCTATCTATCTGTCTGTCTGTCAGTCTGTCTGTCTGTCTTATCTATCTATCATCTTTCTATCTATCTAATCTATCTATCTCCATTTATATATATATATATATATATATATATATATATATATATATATATATATATATATATATATATATACATCCCCCCCTCTTTTTCACGTTTCTCTCTCCAATACTTCGCTCCTCCTTTCGCTTCTCTTTTCCAACTACCTCCTAACTCCCTACCTGATCTTCCTTCTCTCTCTCCTCCCACAGCTATCTCCCTTTCTTTCCTCTCTCTTATTTCGCTCTCTGAGCCCCCTCTCCACACTCTTTCTATTAATCTGCCTCTTACATACTCATGTGCGAACCCCATTTATATTTCTTATAGAAACGTAATTTAATCATCCATTTCAGGGTAATAAAAAGGTTCGGCATATAAATCTCACATTTTTTATCAGATCTCATGGTATCAACATAGGATCATGACATTCAATACTACGTTTACCTATTTTGTATAGCAATTTTTAACCACATTTTGGTGTTAAGTGAAATCCATTTATATATTACATCAGTTGAAATCTATCTACACGCAGGCACACACGTGGATATATTTAGGTAAAAATGTAATCTTATTTTTCTAATATACGAAATGAAACTATTCTGAAAATAAAGCTGCGATTTCTTGCATTAAAACCAACCAACTAAAAGAACCATCGAACAGAATGCGCTTAATTCGTTGAACTTTAGGTACTGGGAGGTCGGGGCAAATGTAGATCTAGAATCTAGGCCAATCTAGGGCTTCTCGGAACACGATACCGTTGACCAGGTAAAATAGGCCCTGGCGACAATGTCTTCCTTTTCTAGCGTACATAAACATTTGATTGATCCGCTCACGAGCTGACGCTGCCACTGTCGCGACATTTTTAATGAAAATCAAACTTGTCACGGACAAAGGTAGCCCCAGCAGTGACCACTCTATGGGCTCTTCCTAAAGTCACTTCAAGACCGACTGGCCACTTCCCTGTTTGTTTTCCACCCCAAAGTTTCCAGATTTCTGACCTTTCCACACACCCCTATTGTCATTAACTTTTGAAAACTCTCCGATTCCTGTAAGTCTATTCCTCAGGTCCGCCGTGTCCTCCCCCCCCCCACTCCCCCTTTAGTCCTCCTATCAAGTACGGTCACGGTCTGTTTGTAGATTCGATTAACACGTCCAGGCACTTCAACTACGCCACCGTGGCCACTTGGGCACGAGTTGACAAGTGGGTAGCACAAAGCGCCCCGCCGCCCTCCTCCATTACTGCGACACCAAAATGCCCATGTTTCTACCCCCAAAAAAAATAATAATAGCCACGGTCCATAAGTAAACAATGGTCGTCCATCCTCACATTTTCTGGACAAATCCGCCCTTCTTCTAATCTTTGACGGCGCCCTAGGAGCATACTCCCACCCCCTCTGTTTTTTTTTTCTCTTTTCAAAATACAGCGTTTATTTTGTGTTTCTTCAATATTTTTTTTTAAATTGAGTCTTCTGACTGGAATGTTTTTATTTATTTTTTTTATTTCAAACTATTCAGAATATTGTAAAATATTCAGAATATTGTAAACTAGTCATATGATCCTATGCCATAGCTATGGTTTAAATCGTGCAGTATTTTCCACGATTGTTAAACATCTATCAGGAAACCATGATCCCCGAATCAAAAAGGAATCAACGCGATTGGGGTCAGCTGTCACAAGTCCCTTCTCTTTTGAAAGTCCTTTTTCTCTTTTTGTGGTGTGACGAATTGGGAGAATCAGCTTATGAAATAGAGCTGCCGTTAAGACGTGGATATATTTGGCTGGCATTTAGAAAATTGACGGCCAGCTAGACCTGGTGTCACGTCCCACGCACACACAAACACACATACACCTTATTTTTTCTCACACTAACGGACACAATACATGGCTGTTTCGACAGCTAGATAAGAAACGTTATTGTTCTGTGTACTCGGCCTGAATGACTCATGTGTCATGAGAATTTTTTTTTCCTTTTTCCTCTCATTGCGGAACTCCATTCTAAGACTGGGATATTCAACTTTCGAATTTTATAGGACGCCCTTGAGTCCATCCGAATCTGATGGGAACCTGATTCAGATGTCCTTAAGGTCCGAGAACGTCCGGTTCCCCTTTATGGACCTCTTGACCAAGGAAAGGCTTTTATCCATGGTCAGGATGAGGCATCGGCTCTTCACCAATCCCTCTGTCCGCCTTATCCGAATTGATTATGTATTCACACCCGGTGTGTCGCTAGTCACGACCCCCTTGAGCCACGCACGAGTTCCCTCTCCCGTGCGAGGCCGGAAGCCGAGCCGCGTGGGGGCCCTTCTTATGCCTATAATGTCCCATCGAACCCGTGCGAGGGTCCATCACAGCGCGTATGGCCCCCGTTAGGGAACGAATCGATAGGGAGGTTGGACGGGTTAGCGACCCTTTGTTACATCCCTACCGCGTGCAGTGTACAGTCTCTTGACCGCACGTGTGGTAGCCCACTGAGAGCTATGTGTGCTACCGTACTTGGCCTACCCGACTCCCTTGGCGGACGTTTCCTCCGGAGGGCCACGAAGAGGCGACGGGAGCTGGAATTCCTCCGGAACCTGATGGGAACCTGTCAATTGTGAAATGTAAAAGGAGGTTTGTCGTTGTGCTGGTCACATAACACCCTTATTAATCTCTGACCACAGAAACAGACGACCTTTACATCATCAGCCCTATAGATCTCAAGATCTGAAAGCGGTTCTTTACTTATTTTGTTCAATCCTTTCAGACAAAAAATATTGTTTTTGTTCATGCCGGCTGATTGGAGCGATCGTGATAGTAGGCCTCAATACTGAAACGCGACGTAGACACCTGTGGGCAGTCGTGCCAATAGCTCATTGCCACGTCGTACAGGCCTGTGACGCGGCAACGAGCTATTGGTTTCCATTGCCCACATGTTGTGACGCTGCAGGTCAGTGTTTAGGCCTTCTATGACGATTGGTCTCGATTGGTGCTTCTGTAAGCTTGGAGCTTTTCAAGCATTATATTAGGGTAGGCAACTGGTGTATTCATAAGGCGACGTAAAATAGGGTGCCTTTCCTTGCTCAAGAGGTCCTATAATAGGGAACTGGACGTTCTCGGACCTTAAGGACAACTGATTCAGGTGCTACAAGTCAATGACCCACACACTGGACTACACCATCACCTGCCGTCGTGTACATGGTTTGAATTGGGATGTAAAAATGTTCACTTCTGATGGACTCAAGGAAAGGGCCCAAACATCTAGAGTCTAGAGCAAACAAACACATTTTTCTCAAAAGTCTAGACCAACTGTCTAATGGGTAAAAATAATAACTGTTGCTTAATAAAAGCAAGGAAAATATAAAATAATAATTTTTTTTTTGAAAATTAAAAACTTTGGTATGGGGAAGAACTCCGCACTAAAAAGATATATCTCTCAATAGTATAGAAGATATTTCCTTTATTCCATATAAAAAGACAATTATTAATTACCATTTATTCATTGATTAATTGTTTAATTTCTTCAGTGGTTCATACTCTTAGGTACAATAAATAACATAAATGGAAAGAACTCCTCCATTAAAACTAAATCTATCAATAATGTTCAAGTTATTTCATTCGATGTGAAACAAAATAATTAGTTACAAATAGTGAATTCACTAATTGTTTAATTTCTTAATTGATTCATATCTTTAGGTACAGTAAATACTTGTTTAAAATTTCAAGTTTTTCCAAGAATGGGCGTGGGAGAAATAATGTGAACACTTATATAAGGGGGGACAAACCCTACATATTTAGCCATATCTGTGAATTCTGAAGGATTTATTTCCCTTTTTGGTATCAAATTAAATAATTAATTATCAGCAGTTAATTGACAAATTGTTTTGTTTTTTTTTATTATTGATTCATGTCTTGTCTATGCCATTGAATATTTGTGTCAAGTTTCCACTTGATGGCTGTGGGAGAAACAGCGTGCACAAACGTTTTACCAGACCGACAGACAGAATGCGTTGATATAACCTTTAACTCTTTCTCTCCGTAATTATTTACCACATTCTGGTGGAATCAACGTTGGTATCGTCAGTTAGGAGAGAAAGAGTTAAGAATGTATTGTAGACCTACTTCGTTGTTACTCTATAAGCTCAAATGTTAAAATTTTTTATTGATCTTTAACGGAGTATTGTTAGGTCCTGGGTGACATTACAATCAATATCCCTTTTGTTTCTTGAGTTTTCGTCGCCCGATAGGCCGGGCTCGATTTTATCTGCGGGATATTCAGGTGTGTCGTCATTTCCGCCGGTGGCCCAACACAATGGCGGTGTGCTGTTACCGTACAGTAACACGCTAGGCGCCGGTCTTTGCGTGAAGTGGGGCAAACCTGTAATTTCAGAGAATCCTGTCGACTGCGAACACAGGAACATACCGAATGGAGTTTTGTGTGGTCAGGGCGAAATGGTTTGGACACTATTCAGTGAAACCAAGTAATCAATAGGAGATCTGTTTGCCTTGGACACAAAGATGCAAGGAGTGTTTACTAGATAAACGAATGGGAGAGTCATGAGCCTGAGTCCGTCCGATGTGAATATTTAAGAGCGGCACTTGAACTGCTAACTACGATCGACTACATATGTATTATACTCTCTCTCTCTCTCTCTCTCTCTCCTTCTCTCTCTCTCTCTCTCTCTCTCTCGTCATATCTTCCCTCACCTCCTCTTTTCTCTTTCTTTTTTTCTCTATTCTCCCTTTCCCTCCCTCCCCCTACCCCCCTCTCTCTCTCTCTCTCTTTTTCTCTTACAATAAAAATGTTAAGCATTACCATCTTTAACACAAGGGGTTATGAATGGTAAAACGCTTGACTTTTGAGCCGGGAGGGGGGTTATCGAGACTGAACCTCAAGTGGGGGACGGGGGGGGGCAACCCCACCCTAGCTACGCCACTGATAAGTTCACATTTTGCCAATTTTTGATGCCCGTCGCCAACACTGTGGAGAGTCAGAGGAAACAGATTTGCATTTTTTTCGCAAGAGTGTTCACAGCTTCGAGAGATGCGATGGATGGAACGTATCTTCAATGCCTTTCGACCCGTATAAGGGATCTCTGATCATTTCTTACCAGGGCTCTACGGTAGGCCTAAGCTTTCCTGCCTGGTCTCATCATAAGTACTCAGTGTTAGTACTTGGTCGTTGGATTGTAGCTCCAAACAGCTATTATACTTCATCCAGTGTATGCGTATTATACCAGCTGCGATGGGCAGGACACGTCTGCAGAATGGAAGACAACCGCATCCCTATGGCCAACTAAGCGAAGGAAAGCGCTCGCAAAGTGGTGAAAGAAAGCGCTTCAGGGACACCCTCAAAGCTTCTCTGAAGGCGTTCAGCATAGACCCAGCCACCTGACAGAGCATCTTGTCGTCGCGTTGTTGAAACTGGCGCACAGGTTGCTGAGGAAAAGAGAACAACGCTGGCAGAAGAAAAACGCCAGAGAAGAAAAGCAAGGCAAACGACACTAGCTCCAGCTGGAATAACCTGCCCAGTGTGCAGCCGAACATTCCGGGCTCACATAGGTTTCGCCAGCCACATGAGGAGGCATAAAACCCCAGTGCAAAGCCTTCAGCCCCCTGGATGACAAAGTGGTCATCATCGAACCACGATGGACGAACTATATATTATACCTTGAACGTAGAACTCTAAATAACTGGAAATAAACTCGATGAGACTTCTTTTTTCATCAAACTTAAATGTAACTTTTATTTCTGAATCTACATACATTCCACGTGAAATATATTGAAGTAAAACAAATGAAATGATCGTTGGAACAAAATCAAACAAAAAATACAAGTCAGTACTCTCTCCCGTCTCTGATTCGTCTCTGCTTCCACTCTCCCACACGTGACTTCTATTAACTTCAATTATGACAGACCATGGCATGGTTTCATCAGAAGCCGTCAGCCAAAAACAACCGCTCCCTTTCCTCCTCATAAACTAGAAAACACACGTATAGACTCCATAACATCCAGGTTGTTATTTCATTTTGAAGTATACATTTCATTTAGCTATATTATACTCAATCTTCAGACCCTGAGATCTATAGGGCAGATGATGTAAATGTCATCTGTTTTTTTTTTTTTGTGGTCCCCGGTTTACGAGGGTGTCATGTGGCCAGCACAACCACCAACCACCTTTACTTTTCCCCAACTAATGTCAGGTACCCATTAGAGCTGGGTGGGCTCAGAGGCGCCCTAAATATCCAGAAATTAAAATCCACAGTCTTCACCAGGATTCGAACGTCTCTCGCACTCTAATTTGAGAATCCCTGCTCAACCAACCAAATGAGATCTTGAGATAAAAGAAAATTGACAGAATCACTTAAGAACCTAATAAATCAAACTAAGCAGATCAAAAATTTCACTACCCCAGGTGGCTTAAGTTTTTTTTTTTTCTCATTATTTCGAGATATAGAAAACATATCCACCTGCTTGAATTTCGGAGAAACCATAGTTTTTATGTAATCCATACAATAAATGCACAATATATGTGACAGACGGATATAGCACTGGGTCATAAACGTAATAAATGTCGTCTTCAAATTTCTTTCTTGAGAGTTCACAGGAACGTCCTTATAGATCTATTCTACTCTATACGTAGACAAAGAGTTGGTAATAGGCTGATGTTTTATAAAGTTACAGTGAACTTTTACGTACGTCTTTCTGTACAGTCTTTAGTTGGTAACAGTTTATTCTTAGAAGCTATAATAAACGATATGATACTACTATACATTTGGTTGAGTCAGAAGCTAACCTTATTCTATGGCCTCCTTCAGTCGCGAAGCACTATGGATCATCTCATGAAAATGGGATGAATGCCTGTGCATTACCTGTGGTTGGAACGATGTCGCCCACACATCAGTTCCCCCCTCTCCACGCAGCTGATGTATCCAAAGGAACGGCAGTGCCGATACAGTTTGGGGTCAGCGGAGTCGCAGGTTCTGACAGAGTGTAGCACTGGGTGCTATAAACTGCCTTAGTGTCGCCAGCTCCTGGTTTTTCCTCAGGGTTGACTCTCGAAGCCTTTCCCATGATTGGGTATAGCTGCAAGGCAGCAGAGGTTTGAATTTAGAGTTTTACTTCTTTTAGGTGGGTAGCCAGCCATGGCTAACGAGCCTCTCTTGCACAAAGCTTACTGGTTTAGGCGCCAGTTACTCGCCTTTGTCCCTTCTCCTGTTAGTGGGAGCAGTTCCGCCGGACTCAATATCAGAGTCAGAAGCTAACCTTATAACACAAATCAAATGATAACCGCAAATGAAGGTACCCAAAGAGTTGGGCGGACACAGGGACGGACCTGGACACCTCTTGGTTTGGAAGCCAAGCGCTTCATCTCTCAAATACCACACCCCGTAGGACACAATATATTGAAGCAATAAAGCGTATAAGTCAAAGTACGTTTCGTAGAGCTCCTAATTATTGATATTTTAAAAAGCTCGCAGATGAATTTATTCTATTATGAAATCAGTAACATGGTCACGAATTCTATATTTCCTGCTTTTATTCTTAACCTCAAACCAATAGACATGAAATGTAATAAAAAATTAAATATTAATAAAGTACACCCAGGTAACTCTGATATCCCTGACACCAGATATTATAGGCCCCACCTTTACGAAATGGTTCAGATGTCTGATAATCGACTTTCTAAATGATTTCTTTTTTTTTTTTGTTTACCCTAAACTGTGCAATAAAAACGTTTTCATAAAGTTGAAAAAAAAAAAAAAGAAAAAAAAACCCACTCTAGAAGTTCCTGAAGGAATGCGGAGTCAGCCCTGAGAAATGCAAGCCCGTAAGGGATTTTTATGGCGCAGAACCGTGACTACTGGTGTTTTAAACAGCGTTGTTAAGAAGATTAATTACAAAATAAAACAACATTGAAATTACTTTTTTTTTAAAAGACAATACTTCCTTTATACAACTTTAAAAGCGATTTGTTTTTTCTTTAGATAACTAATGGATGTCAGATTAAAAAACAATAAAACATTTATTACCCCGCCCATTTTCCCTCTCCTACCCCCCCCCCCCTTACCCACGAATAAAAATCCTGGTTAAACACATCTATACATTTACTACGCTTTGTAATATTTTAATATGGATAGGCCTTTAGAGCTACACTTGCAAAATAATGCGCTAAATTTTCCTGAACATTCTTATCTTATCTTATATAATACAGACGTTACTTCAAAAAGAAGATGATTACGTCCTAAGCGTCATGCATTCAGTCATGCATATTAACCAATGACTTAAATTCTGCAAAGTCACTAGTTTTCCTAGCTAGCTCAGGCAACCCATTCCATGCTCTAATAGCACTAGGGAAGAAGGAGTATTTGTTCAAATTTGTCCTAGCATATGGAATGGAATATGTGATTGTGTCTGAGTATTTTTATTAAATTTTGTTTTTGTTTTTAAAGATTATGGTTCAGTGTTTTATGTATGATTGCTACTTTACTTTTGAGTCTTCTGTCATGAAGGCTTTCTAAATTTAGTGATTTAACTAAAGGTGTCACTCTAGTCAAATGTGAATATTCGTTTGATATGAATCTCACTGCTCTATTTTATGTCTGTTCCAGTTTCTTAATGTTTTCTTGAGTTGAGGGCTCCCAAACAGAGGATGCATATTCTATTACTGGCCTAACCAAGGTTAAATAACATTTTAGTTTTATGTTGTTATTTGATTTATAGAAATATCTTTTAATAAACCCTAGTGCTTCGTTTAATTTTTTGATAGTTTCATCAATATGGGGATTAATGTATTTAACATTTTTTACTCTTAAATATATAATGCTTTACATTCCGAAACCCCGAAAGCGATAGTTCTTTTAGGACCTATGTTGGATCTAGATTTAGATCTAGTTCTCTAACCAAATCTTTTTTTATTTTTTTATTTTGAAAAATTATAACAGTCTAATTAGAGTTTTTTCCCTGTGTGGCCAAGTAGCAAGTATTTCTTTTCTGAGCGAAATACATCAATTGTTAAATTTATAGGAAGATTATTGGAGCCGTTTTTTTTATATCCGTGTCCAGGTTCCTCCACCCTGCATGAAGTTGTGACTTGAATAAAGGTATTTCATAGAATCCTAAATGCTGCTGCGATAGTCATTGGAAAAAAAAAAGAAGCCCCATTAGGGCAGCTGTTTGTAAAAAATATTCATAAGAAAGTTAAAAAGATTCTAGGAATAAAAAATCACCCTTTGGGTCAGGATTTTGTGATTTTACCAACACAAAGGAGATACCAGACAACGATAGCAAAGACAGAGACAAAACACTTTTTTCCCCCTGGTATTCAAATCATTAAATGCAATCTAATTATTTGATTTAAACTTTTCACAAATAAATTATGAATGAGTCTGGTGTGAATGTAAGTTCTGGTTTACTATTGTTGTAATGTTTTGTTTGGTGTAATGTACAAACTGGAAGACAAATTTTCTTATAATACAGATTATTATTATTATTGTAACCATTAGAGAAAATCTGTCTCTACTGCACCAGGGCCAACTTTACCTTACCTTACCTTACCTATCCCTTAGTCTGTTGGACCGTTGGGGCGCCAAGCAAGATTCATCGACCGTCTTTCTCCATTTCTCCCTGTCTTTTGCCTTGTTTAAAACCTCTATCAATGGTAGGCCCATCAATCCTTTTATGTTGTCCTCCCATCGCTTTCGCTGTCTGCCTCTTCTTTTTTTCCTGGTACTTTTCCCTGAAGGAAGGTCTTTGCGAGCCCCTTGGATCTTGAAATATGGCCATAGATTTTAAGCTTGCCTTTCTTTACAATAGTTAGCAGGTCACCATGGGGTCCTATCGCTGCAGTAACCCTGTCTCTAATCTCTTGGATTGTGATGCGGTCTTTGAAAGTGATGCCTAGGATCCTTCTGTGGCATCTCAATTCCATTGCTAGGATCCTCCTCTCTAGCTCTGCAGTCAGCGTCCAAGACTCGCAAGCATATAAAAATGGGGCCATAACCAGGGAGCGCATCAGTCTGATTTTGGAGCCGAAGGCAGTGCACAATAAAGCCGAAGAGGTCTCGACGATCTTCCTAGTTTACCTTTCTTTTATAATAGTGAGGCCAACTTTAATTTTTTTTTTTCTTTTACCTGTTTCGACGTAATTTAGAAACCAATTTTTCTTTCGCCCTTGTTTCTGCACGCGATGCCATTTATAGGCTCCTCGCACACTTGCCACCCACCACCCGCTCCCCCGCACTTAAGACGTAATCAATAATTGCCGTCAAGAGATAATCACTTCAGGGGCCGATTACTCTGATTGACGGGGGAAATGGAGTTGTTGCCCTTGCCCCGGCTGATGCTGGCCCCGCGCAAAGCTGAAAAGTTAGCCAAGTCGATAAGCGGCCGTTGAGTGTTTGGGCAAGTTGAAACCGGGGCGGATGGGGATTGATTGGCTATTTGTTGGTCTCCTTTGGACGGACAATACTTGAGCTCCTATACTGGAATACATCATGCGTTTAACAGATCGAACGTCTTACACCTGTGCCAGAGTAGAATGACTTTCTAGATTTTGTATTTTCATTCAAACATTCATAAATGTAAAATTCAAAATTACTTTAACTTTAAAGTTATAAGTAGAAATTGAATATAATCATTTTTCGCTGCAAGTGTAATGCATTGTAAAATGTTTCCGATGTACATTCAGATTTGAAGAGAATTGCATCCTAGCTCAAACCTCCCGCTGGACGACTGGAGATGGCGGCTGGCAGGGCAAGTGAGGAAACACGAAATGGTCGAAATGTCTGGTAATCACTCCCTAAATGATTTAGTTTTACCTCGAAAGGACGCCACTGTCTGCTTGATTTTGACCCAGAATGATTTCAATGTAGGATTACCAGAGATGCTCAATAGGGAAATTAAAGCAAGACGTTTTCGCTCAGCAATTTTGGCGCAGCCTTTTTGACGCAGCCGTTTTGGCGCTGCCGTTTTGGCACAGTGTCCGTTGTGGGGGCTAAATAGTTTAGACACATTATATATATTCATTTTATTATGATACATATCTATGTTTCGTATGCGTTTTTTTTTTTTTGTTCAAAAGTATTACCTATGACAAGAACAATACTTATTTTCGTCCATTCGATGTTGGATTTAATTTTGTTGCGGTACCTTTTGTCATGTCACTTAGATCATAATGTTGTGTGTGTGTTTGATTGTGTCTAAAAACAAAGTGAAACAATGATGGAAAAAAAAACGATGCATTTTTGTTTTGTCCACACAAAAAAAATGGTTTATTTGATTTTTGCTATTTTCAACTAAATATTTATATCATTCAGGCGTATCGAAGATCCCTCCTTGAAATATAGTGGGGGGTGGGGAAAAAGTTAAAAAAAAATTAAAGTTCCGCTCTCATACCGTGCGATCTATGGAGGGCGGGTAAGCATGTCAATGTCATGGTGTCAGGGAGGAATATGACCTATCATAGATGGCGATATTTATTCATGAAATTGTCAAAACGTTTATTATAACATTATACTGGGCATTTTCCTTACTACTAAAGGGATGGTGGAGATAAATTTATACTATATTTATATTTTCAGTACAACATATTATATAAAGTGGGCAAATGTTGAATATGAAAAGGAGTTTTTAGCTTTAAGAATTATTATTAGAAATTCCAGCGCCTAAATGGCTTACTCAAAACAAAGCAAGGCCGAAATGTAATAAACAACCAAATATTACAATAGCAGAAGTAACAGGGCCGGTGTCAAAACTGAGTCGAGAAAAGTGGAATAAACAGGATTATTCGAGGACTTTTAGAACTAAACACACACACACACACACACACACAAAACACTAAAAAAAAAACTATGGTCAACTGCTATTTGGAAAATATTTTTTTGAAAAACGAAATCGATAGATAAAGATGTCAAACGATTCAGTGAAGCTGCAGGTCATACAACAGTGAACAAAATGCTGAAGTTCATTAATGTATCATTGACTTAAGGCCTTGTTTCATTCCAATTTGAAACGCATGTGAAGAAACATTATTTACAATGCAATTATTTTAGATTACTAGCACTAACTGAATGTGATTCTAGAGCCAATAACTATTTAAATGAACTCTTATTATGGATCAAAGGTGAACAAGAAATCGGTAACATACTTTTCCTTCAGCTTCACCTATCCCGTAGTATGTTGGGCTGTTGGAGCGCCACACAAGAACTGTCATTATACTAGCCTTCTAATTATTTTATCCTCCTTGTTTTATACTCTCAATACTTTGATATGTTTTGTTTTTGTTTTAAACTGAAAATAAACCCACCCGGGCTTCAGGTTTGGTCAAAACTTCAACCACCCTGCACGCGCTTAAACGCCATCTAATAATTGTTAATCCTTTATAGATTAACCGAGGTTTATCTTGTCCAATAAAAAAAAAAGCAAATAATGGATCCTGTTTGCACCGGATCATCATTTGAGACCTTATCAGATAGGCTGATAGGACACCTTCAATGGTTGCAAGTCAAGATCCACCATTGCCAGAAGCGCCTTGCCAGTGTTTGATTTGATCGCCTTCGGATGACGGTATGACGTTATCTTGAGATTTAATTGCGTGGATCTTTTCTCAAGACTCTCTAATCCAAAGTTTTTATTTCTTGCAGCTCTGCGTGTGCAGTGTAAACAAGATGCTGTCAAGAGTGGAGAGTATCTTGTCTGACTTGTCGTCAGTGTCGCTTTGTCATTGTTGGAGTTGAGGCTTCATGTTTTTTGTGTACAAGTCATCTTGATATCATTGTGGTGTTGGATATCTTTTCAAGTGGGCGATGAGCTTATTATACGATACAGCACGACCTAAACCTATATAAGAATGTTTCATCTGATTTTTTTTTACCTATCAGATTTTCTTAAAGACACTTAAATTTAATATTGTTACGATCTTCTCTATCAGGCCTTCTGCAAACACTGCCCAACAACACAACACATTTAAAAAATCAACTTCACAACAAGAGCTTCAATAACAATGTGGCGCTTTAATTACAAATACATCACAACAATCAATTCAACACAATTGGCTGCAGCAACTTCAAATGCTTTGTAAAATGTTTTACTTATTTCGGATGTTCCTTCAGAGTTGAAGATAATTACTTCCTAGTCCAAACCTCCCGCAGGACGACGGGGGATGGGAGCGGGCAGGGTTTGAACCCGGGACCATCGATAAGTCCGAACGACAGTCCAGCGCGCAAACCGCAAGACCAGGCAGCCATCTTGTACTTTCTTGTACTTAACAGAACTGCCGAACTAAACACTACAAGATCTAGCTAGTACAGCTACATTTTCGAGGACTCACAAGGTACCATGACACAGTTCTTACGCCTTGCTGTCCTGGACTCAACTGTCCTTTTTAACACACTGTCTCTCGACCATGAAGGCTTTCGGTCCCATGACCAAAATACTGGTCATATTTGCGTGTACTAGCAGTAATGTCCCTTGTTCAACAGCCGTTGACCCGTTGACAAGTGTGATTGGCCTGAGTCGTGTGTATCAGTAGGCCGCACATACATTAACCCTTTCGGTCCGCTACTGGAGTTACTACAATATTTTGTAAGAAAATTTTGAAGTTATGACGGCCGCGAAAGCTGAGTGGCTTCTGAACTGAGGGTGTGAAGTTCGAATCCTGGCAAGGCCATGGTTTCAAGAATAAGATGGTGGTCCTCCTCCTGTAGGTTGTCACAAAAAATTATCGACTAATCTTGAGGCTAAAAGAAGAATCCAAACATTTGTGAGTGAATGTTACAGAAAAATGTTGGGTATCACACCAGGAAAAGCAGACAATGGAGTACAGCCAACACACTGGCTGGCAAAAAAGGAAACACTCCTCAATACTATGAAGAGACAAAAGCTGATTTGGTTCGGTCCTAGTGTAAGACATGACTTACTATCAAACTTCATTCTTCAAGGTACAGTGAAGGAACCACGAAGAAAGGGTCGTCCCAAAGAAAAGCTGGCTGGATAACTTAATAGAATGGTATCCTGCTAAGAACAGCTGCTGGCAGCAAAAAGGGATCGGATTTGGTTACGCGAACTGTCACAGCACCCGTACGACTAAAGTCAAGGGAGAGATGATGATGATGATGATGCCTGATCCAATGCATGCACCACTTTTCAGAAATAAGTTTCTTTATTTCCCATATATTAACGACATCCTAAAGATGATTACAAAATTTAATAAAATACTCTGAAAGACACAAAGATAAAGGCACATTCCTCGTCCCATATGCTAGGACAAATTTGTACAAATACTCCTTCTTCCCTAGTGCTATTAGAGCATGGAATGGGTTGGATGAGCTAGCCAGGAAAACCAGTGACATGGCAGAATTTAAGTCATTGGTTAATATGCATGACTAAATGCATGACGCGTAGGACGTAATCATCTTCTTTTTTGCAGTAACGTCTGTATTATATAAGATAAGATAAGAAGATTCATCATATAAATTGTATACTTGAAAAATCATCAAGAGATGGTTTTTATTTTTATTTTCGTTTTGTTTTGTTTTCAAAGGCTCTATGGGCCATGGAACAATGATCCCCTTTCACGCCATGATTGCTATGTCACTGATCCTGTCCAACGCTGGGATTTTGTAGTTGGGGATTTTTAGGACGCCTCTAAGTCTAGGCGACTTTAAAGTACCCGACATGAGTTGAGAGCACTTCCGGTTGATCGTTGTGCTGCCCTCTTGACATCCTCGTTAGCTCTGTCTTCTTTGTGATGGTAAAAAGGTAAAAGTCTGACTCTTGTCATGTTTCTTCCTTTATAGTTAAAATTCGTTTTTGATTTAGTAATAGTAATTTTATAAATAGGTGTCCGATGCGATTTTATAAATAATTATTTGATTATTTTGCCAATGATTTTACTAGCCATTTTTGCATTCAAGCTGTAGACGTGCAAAAAAACTGGCGCACATTTTACGAAAAGAAAGTTGGGCCATAAATCTTACAAATTTAAGAACCACTTCAACAGGGTTTAACTTACATTATTTTAAATAATTAATGTTTAAATAAGTTCAATGCTTGCTATTTATAATTTTCCCTGTTGTTTTTTTTTTTTTTTTTATTTGTTTAAATTTTTTAAATTTTTGCACGCACTTTTGTTAGGGTTTTGTTTTATTTTCCACCCCGTAAAAACATTTTTTGTTTTCATTTGAACGATGAATCAGGTCGGTGAGATTACAAGAAGGACTAACTAGGGGTTAAAAAAGAATTGAGCTAACCAGGTAAATTAAAGCCTAAAGGAGCACGAGGTCCTGCTGTACATGTCACGGAGACCTTTTGGAGAATTGGGCTATATATTAACACAAAATGTCAATCTTCCCATAATAAAGCACAGAGACGAGTTTGTTATTTTACCACGACGAGTTTAAATTAGAAATCTCATATTGAAATTACTATTATTATGTCAAAAACAGACTAATATTCATTCTCTGGCCCAGTCAGGGTCGAGCTTCGTGAGAGAGATTGTAGTCCCTTGAACAGTGTCCACGGAGAAATCTTCAGGTGATGTGGCAGGTCTGCAGCAGTACCGCCCTCTGACAGGCAACGAAGATGTTCCTAGGAATGTTAAGGGCCTTGAAGGTGTCTGTGAGGTCAGTTGTTATTACCCCCTCGGTTGATATAACAATGGGGTATATTGTTATTTTGGACAATTTCCATAGACGCTTAATCTCCAAGCCTAGGTTCCCATATTTTCTTTGTTTTTCTATCTCAGTTTTTCTTAAATTATGAGACAGTGGTACGCGATATCGATAATGGTACCGTTTTTTTCTTTTTTATCGATGAACAGCAGATCCGGGCGATTGAAATCTACCGTTTTATTATTATTATTATTATTATTATTATTATTATTACAGACATAAACTAATAATTATTATCTGGCACAGCAAGAGGGAAACTAAATTCATTGCACTCCCCTTAAAAGTGTCCATTGAAGTTGTCTGAAGTGATCCAATCCATTTTCTGGTTATGTTGTAGCCTAGGTCTGCAGTGGTCCAATCTTTTTTTCTGGTTATGTTGAAGGTCTGTAGTGGTCCAATCTTTTCTCTGGTTATGTTGTAGGTCTGCAGTGGTCCAATCTCTTTTCTGGGTATGTTATGATTCTGCAGTGGTCCAAGATCTTTTCTGATAATGTTGTATGTCTATAGTGAAATTTTACCAAAGGCAAATGACAGAGAAGAATGGAGAAAGAAGGCTGACAGATCTTGTGTGGTGCCTCAACGGTCCAACAGACCAAGGGACAGGTGAAAGTGAAGGAGGAGTCCGTTGTTACCTGGCTTAACTAATGTCATATAACGATTATATAATTGATTTTTTCTGTAGAGAACGAATCTTTTATTCAAAGCCTCAAGGAAAGAAAATCCTTTAGTTCAGTGTTTCATACGCGCGGTATCGCTCTGCAACTCACGCGATAATATGAAACTACTTATTAATTGTTGTTTTAAATTATCTCCCACTAATATGCATATTAAAATGATTTTGTGTGTGTGTGTAAATGTAATAGTTTGTATGATAGAACTTACTTAACGTAGCAATACAATTGTAAAAAAAAATATTATTTTTACAAAAAATCTAAAACTTTTTGCATAATTGTGTTAAAAATATGGTAAATTATTATCTGCTTTACTGGGTAGCGACATTTGTTTGTTACTGTTGACAGTGAATAGTTGTAAAAATGGTGAATAGTTGTAAAAATGGTTTATTTTTATGGAAAAAAAAACTGCTTGCTTAGTTGATTATAAATATTAAAGTTTTCGCTTTCAAAAAATAAAAAAAAGTAGCTGTTGCATCAGAACTTTAGTCTAAAATATCATGATGTCTG
This sequence comes from Biomphalaria glabrata, assembly GCF_947242115.1. Taxonomy (NCBI): domain Eukaryota; kingdom Metazoa; phylum Mollusca; class Gastropoda; family Planorbidae; genus Biomphalaria; species Biomphalaria glabrata. The sequence goes on from NC_074728.1 coordinate 4,752,834, forward strand.
ATTTTCAATATCTTTTCTAGTTTATCTAAACGGGACGGACGGACAGAGAGACCACACAAAACTAATAGCGTCTATTCCCCTTTCGGGGGCGGCTAAAAATAGAATGAGGTAATGCAAATCAGCTATATGAAGGAGAAGAATTTATTTAAAAAAAAAACTATTTTTATGTTAGTTATTTTTTCCTCCTATTATCGAAAAAAAAAAAAAAACTAAAAGAACTTTTCGTTATAGTTAGTAAGATTATTGACCAGATGAAAATTGGCTGCAGTTCACATTAATTCCGGTAGCATGTTTTTTTGTTTTTGTTCTTCGTCATTTCTGCTGCGCCTATCTGGGCACAATAGCAACCAATGACAGGAACCAGTGCAAAAGTAATTCAAGTTAAGTGCGACACATTACGAAATTTACAGTTAAGAATACTACTTTGACGAGTGGCTGTTACGTGCGCATCATAGTGTAAATAGGTTCATCATATAAAAAGACGTAACAGTGGCGTAGCAAGGTACCTGCCTGTAGGCGCAGCTTCACGAGTAGGACGTTAGGCCCTTTCTCCTGGAAGTTGAGCGAGAGCCCGAATTGAGCCATGTAGTATCGAACGTGTGAGTACACTTCAAAGGAAACATTACCTTAGACAGACAATACATAAAGTGCACATGTCCCCCAGCTGAAAGCGAGAGGTCCTCAAACTGCGGAGCATTTGAAAAGTCAATATCAACCTGCCCTTGTGGAGCATCACCAGAGAATGCTGACCATGTCCTTCAAAGCTGCATACTATACCAAGAGGCCCGAACAAGACTCTAGCCCCAAAACCCTCAAATGGAATAAAAGCTAATTGCAGAACTGCCTGATATGGAAACCACTGCGCTGTTAATTTCAGATATAGGGTTACTGATCTGAGCCCTCCGACATGTAAAATGAGAACGAAGAAGAAGTCTTCGAGGAAAAAAAAACTTTTGGAGAAAAAAACAACACTTTGAATAATTAAAAGAGTTATTGATACAGAACAGTATCCTGTCATCGTCTAAATAGGAGCTATGTCAAAACGCTTGCGTTAAACATAGTAAGATCATAGTAAATATGCTGTTAAGGCGGTGTCGGATACAAGCCAATGCAATAAACAGGAGGTAACCCTCAAACTAATTCAGTAACACCGGCGAAAGGCCGAAACAATCGATATAGGTAGTCAACAAATACGTTTAATACCTATGAAGGGAATCGTCGAATGTCAGCTATGTTCGTAAACACTTCCTATTTCTACAATGATGAAGAGCGCCCTCTTTTGTCAACTTCTATTTCGTTTCTGTCTTTTTTTAAAAACCCTACGTCATCGTCGCTAAGTAAAAACTTCCCCCTAATCCCGAAACAAATAACTAAGTCCAAATCGTGCCATAACAATGCACAATTCATACAAAATATGTCCCTATTGGGAATTAATAGATTCTCTTTTATTGTCAATTTATAACATTAATTCATGTATTAAAGCTAGTAAATATGCACCATCATAATAATCAAAGAAATTCTAATGAGACAAAAAACAAGTATTATATCTAGTAGTGAGTAGTATTATACCTTCATTTATATTGGCCCTCAAAAGGGCAATAGCAACTATTAGTTTTATGTGGTCTGTCTGTCCGCCCGTCCGTCCACCCTTGTCGTTTAGATATCATAAACTTATAAAATCTCATATCATGATATTTTAGATTTTTTAAAGTTCTAATGCAACGGCTACATTTTTGTATAAAAGCTAGAATTTTAATTTTTATAATCAACTACGTAAGAAGTTTTTTAAATAATAATTTGCCATTTTTACTAATGCTCACTATTTAAAGTAAAAACACATGGGAGACTATTTAGTAAGGAAAGTTATCATTTAGCATATTTTTAACACTTTTATGTACATGATTTTAGATTTCTAGTCATAATATCTGGACAATGCCCGTTTTACTAATTTAAATTTAAACAAAACATTTACTTTGTTTTTTCAAATAGAAAAAAAAACTTTTTAAAATGTGCATATAAGTCGACATTAATTTAAAACAGCATTTAGTAACTAGTATTACATATTAGACGTGCAGTAAACTATAACGAATATCACAGTGTACATAACTAAAGGAAGAAGATATTGTCTCTTTACAAAATAATAAAATGAAATAGATAATCATTCAGTAACATTAGTTGGGCCAGATTCACTTTGAACACTATTTTCTTAACAGTTCTCTATAAAAATTATGAATATTAATAACGTACTAATAAAAATATGAATATATTTCCATATCATGTGGTATCAAGTCGTAAGTCGAATTAACACTACGACAGTTTCGGCAACACTTTTCACACGAGCACGTTTCTCTTTGTGTTTTGTTTTTTTCTTCTTCTTTTACGAAAACAAAACCTAATGAAATACTCCGAATCTAAAAATGACAGAAAGATAAAGGCCCATTTCTTAATCCATACGCTAGAACAAATTCGTACAAGATCTCCTTCTTCCCTAGTGCCATTAGAGAATGGAATGGGTTGCCTTAATCAGACAGGAAAACCAACGACTTGGCAGAATTTAAGTCATTGATTAACATGCATGACTAGATTGACACATGAAATGCGTAGGACGTAATTATCTTCTATTTTGAAGTAACGTCTATTATATACATAAGATATCTTAACAGACAGGTAGGTTCAGAATTTCAAAACTCGCACGAATTGGTGGTACAGTTTATCCTAAACCTAATCCTTTAACTCCTTCTCTCCTAACTGACGATATCAGCGTTGATTCCACCACAATGTGGTAAATAATTACGGAGAGAAAGAGTTAAGTCCTAGAGTGAAAGACTAATGCATTCTCCGTGTTGGTGTTATTTAGTGCTACAAATGGAATTTGATTTGATTTAATTTAATTCTGTATAGCTCAAAGGTGCATATACTCAAAAAAAACTCATAGCCTATCAAAACTTTCTTTATTCCGTAGACCAGGATACGCCATAGATAAGGTTAAGTGAACTTTTTAAAAAAAAGTCCCCTTTTAGATGATAAGTTTATCTGTTTCTTTGACCAAAGGTTAACGAGCAGTGTTTCATTTGGCCAAGACAACGACCAACGGCCTTTACTTTGAGACCAACTAAAGTCAGGTTCCCATTAGAGTTGGATGGACTCAGGGGCGCCTTGAAAATCCGGAAATTAAAAAATCCTGTCTTCACGGAGATTCGAACCCAGGACTCAAGGTTCGGAAGCCAAGCGCTTAACCAGTCAGCCATCCTGCTCCTAGGTGAACACAGTAAATCATATGAAAAGAGATGCTTTTTTAAAGAAGATGACATTTACTTGGTGGAACCAAAAATTTTTTAAGTAGCTTTGGAGAATTAGAGTTAAAGAGATTTGTTAATTTTACAACGTTGGGCCTGAAGTAATAATGTTCTTAAAAGTTTGTTTTCATTTCTAATTCAAAATCATCCAATAACTGTATCGTTCCGTATCAACGTTGAATTTCTAAGTGAACATGTACATTTGTGTATTTGAAAGATAAAGTTATGCTTAGGAAACAACTAGCTAGCATTACCCTTTACATTTATGTAAGATATTTTTTTTTCTACTGCCATTGGTTGGATTGTACAAAACACAGTTAATGTTATTACACATTATAAACAAATAGAAATCATCTTTTGACACAGCCGCACTGGATCAAAACAACATCCATTCACCACTGTTACTCTGACAACCTTTGCAAATAGCGGCAGTCCATTGCGGAGAAGGGGCAAGGGTTATAACTCTTCCCAAACAACCAAGGGTTATAACCCCCTTCTTAAGCGACCCACGATGCATACAAACAGCCGGTTTTAAGAACCTTGCTGTCGTAAACGTTGGGCAGGATTGCCTGCGATCATACTCTCTGTTTGTCTCTCGAGTTTGTTTGTGTGTTTGTTGTTTTGTTTGCCCCCCCCCGCCCGCCACCAATTGATTTAATGCTCTTACTACCTCCCCACTCACCGCCCCTTCTCTCTTTCTCTACCTTACCTATTGGGCTTATAGAATGCAGTCAATAACTTAGTTGTAAAGTAATGTCGAGATGACCTAACTTTTTAAAGACGCTAACGACGTGAACTACATTCAATGGAAAGTCAGCAAACTTGACGTAGTTATATCTTTAGGTAGGCTGTCAGGGTTTCATTTTATTAGCTCTATGTTTCATTCTATGACCTCTATGTTTCACTCTATGACCTCTATGTTTCACTCTATGACCTATATGTTTCACTCTATGATCTCTATGTTTCACTCTATGACCTCTATGTTTCACTCTATGACCTCTATGTTTCACACTATGACCTCTATGTTTCACTCTATGTTTCTTTCTATGACCTCTATGTTTCACTCTATGACCTCTATGTTTCACTCTATGACCTCTATGTTTCACTCTATGATCTCTATGTTTCACTCTATGTTTCACTCTATGACCTCTATGTTTCACTCTATGACCTCTATGTTTCCCTCTATGACCTCTATGTTTCACTCTATGAACTCTATGTTTCATTCTATGACCTCTATGTTTCACTCTATGACCTCTATGTTTCATTCTATGACCTCTATGTTTCACTCTATGACCTCTATGTTTCATTCTATGACCTCTATGTTTCACTCTATGACCTCTATGTTTCACTCTATGATCTCTATGTTGCATTCTATGACCTCTATGTTTCATTCTATGACCTCTATGATTCATTCTATGACCTCTATGTTTTGTTACATGACCTCTGTTTCATTCTATGTACAATTATTTCTTTTACTAGACCAAACAAGAATCAATAAAAAAAAAATTTAACAATTAAATAGTTAACTATTAAAAGTTGATTATTTTGTTTGGTATATCAAACAAGGGAAAGAATTGGTACTTAACTGAAGTGGTGGTACAAGCTGAATTATTCTCCTTTATAGGTCGTCGTCTGAATCCAATTGGACATAACATGAAAAAATAGGACGAGACTATAGAAATAATAGATAACTATACAATCTTCAAAGTTCGTAAGCTCTCCACTAGCAGAGTGGCTACCGTGCTGACTTGAGAAGCCTCAGAAGGCTTGATCCATGAGTTCGATTTCAGGATGTTCCCCCATTTTTTTTTAAATCCTTTTTTTATTGTTAGTCTAAATCTATTTCAAATTTAATTACATGACCGATCCAAACTAATTGATACAATATTGCTTAATATAAGCTTTGTGAGTTTTTTTAAAGTATATTTAAGATATTTTTTTTTTAGCTTCATTTCGACACCGCCTCGTATGATTCGAATGCGTTAAAGATTTATCTTTATCATTTCCTTCAGCTTCATTTACTTTCTGTCAAAAAAAACAACTTTAAACAAAAAGAGAAAATATTTCAATAGCATGTTTTGTGTCTGTGTTTGATCTTTAAAGTTTAGTATTTTTTGTTTTATAAACATCTTTTCACAACGAAATGTGAAATGTGAGGCTGAGTAACAACAAAAAAAAAAAAAAAAACACTCGGCTACCTATCTAGGGGGTTTGAGTTCTAATCCCGACTCGAGCAGAGTTGTGCTTGTTGAGTGACTAGTAGTAGCACGGACTTTTTCTCCCGGATACCCCCCCCCCCTTTCTCCCTATCTGGTCCACCAAAGAGACTGGACCATAGCACATGAAAGCTGAGCAATACAAAAGCGATTGAAAAATAATAACAACTAAACTAAAAGCTCCACCTAGCGACCAGGACACAAAGGGAGCTAAATGCTTCCGGGTCCATGAGTTCTAGGAACCACAAGGGCGATTGAAAAATAAAAGTGAATTACTTTGAAGAGGAGGTACAAATATTGATAACGATGGCATTATTACTCGTAAAACTTTGAAAGCTTGGCAGAGTACCCCAATTCAGACCTTTCGTTATATTTAGCAGATGATGTAAAAGGTTAATCAGTTTATTGTAAACCTGAAAAGGCGTCATGTGACCAGCACAACGACCAACCGTCATTACTTTCCCCGATTAATGTCAGGTAACCATTAGAGTTTGGGTGGACTTGAGCACCTTAAGAATCCAGAAATTAAAAATGTCAGCCTTCACCGGGATTTAAACCCGAGGCCCCTCGCTTCGGAAGCCAAGCGCTTTACCACTCAGCCACCCAGCCCCCTTGTAAGTACACTATTTCTTGTAAAAGGTGGTGCATTCAGAGATACATTGCAAAGCCTTATTTGTAAATGTACTGATTCATCCTGGATATCATACCCACTGTCACTAGATCATCTAGTTTGTTTGTTTTTTGGGGGGGCAGGGGGGAACACCTTCACTCTAGAACCCGGGCCCACAGCCACACGCTCCACCCACATACATTTCGTCCTTAAAACTTACGTGCAGACGTCTAGCCCAGGTCAACCCAAACAACCGTTTCATGAAATACATTCACCAAGCGCGAAGTCAGATGTAAAGAATACAAGACAAAAAAGAATAACAAAAACATAGACACAAGAAAAGGATTAAAAACCTTTGACAATTTCAAAAGCGACAGTGGAATTAGAAAAAAAAAAAGAAGTTTTCTTTAAAATGATAATGAAGAAATGCGGAGTTTGGTAGCGACATGTCAGGTTCTTTAAACTCTTGTCCGCGGTACAAATAATACTTTTTGTGAAAGTCACGACCAAATAGGATTATGAAATTAGCTGGCTATGATTGACGCGTTTAGACTTTGATGAAGAGAATCGGAGACAGCGTACTCCGAACAACATCTGGATGTCATGTTAGTAGCTGAATAACATCTGGATGTCATGTTTTGTTACTCAGATAAAAAGTATCTTAAAATAGCGTTGTGCAGCAGCCGTATTTCTTATCACGGTTATTGAAACAAAGTTTCTCAGAATAATAGTACATACAGGAGGCGCGGTGGCTGAGTGGCTAAGCGGTTGGCTTCCGAACCGTGTACCCTAGCTCAAAACCTGGTGATCTCTGGGATTTTAAATTTTGGGCTCTCGGAGTCCACCCAGGTCTTATAAGTACCTGAAATTAGTTGAGGAAAAGTAAAGGTTGGTCGTTGTGCTGTTCCATGACACCCACGTTAACCGTGGGCCACAGAAACAGAGGATGTTTACTGTATCTGCCCTTTAGATCGCATGGTCTGAAAGGGGAACTTTTACTTAAGATATATACAAGAAATACACAGATTTTTAGAGGCCCCTAAATAGGAAAAAGCCGTAACTAGTTTTTGTGTTTTCTTTCTGTCTGTCTGTTATATCTCAAAAACTAGTTAGATTAGAAATTGAAAGTCCGTTTCCATATTTTGCAGCTTGCAATGTATAAGTGCAAATGCTACTTTTGAAAGAAAATAACTTGGTTTTTAAAATTATTGATGTAGTCCGCTTTCTTTTTAAACCCACCATTTAATAATATTTTTTTTAATAAGAGTAAAAAAAAAAAAAAAAAAGAGGACTCTGTATAAAGTAAGGGTGACTATAATGTTCTACAAAGTTTTATCGTTTGCTAAAGTAAAGTTATAAAAGTTTGTCTTTTTATGTCTTATGGTGTACGAGCTACTAATAATTTACCGATTACATTTGTTTTAGGTTCTAAAAAAGAAATAATGCATTGTGATTACACATAAAACAAGATTAAATAAGCGCCGCGATCAATTTACAAAGATTAGCAAAACAATTGACTTCCAAAGGCCTATCCATGAACATTTTCATTGGCGTTTTAATTCTTCTCTAACATTTGTTTACCAATAATTCAAAAAACTCCTGAGGACTTTGCTCCCAGAATGTTTGGCTGAATTCTGGGCAGGTTATTCCAAGTGGAGCTAGTGTCAGTGGCCTTGCTTTTTTTTTTTTCTCTGACGCTTTTCTTCAACCAGCGCTGTTCTCTTGTCCTCTGCCTTTTGTGCGTCCACATCACGACGCCATGATGCTCTTTCAGGTGCTTCCGTCACTAGGTGGCAGGGTCTGAAGGCTTTCAGAGACGCTTTAAGGATGTCCCTGAAGTGTTTCCTTGGCCACCTTGTGAGCACTTCTCTATTTTTAATTGACCATAAAGGAGTCGTTTCAAACTTTCCTTTTCTCCATTTTCCCTAGAGTTCCCCTTACCCTAACCCACAAAAATTGTCTCAAAGTATTAATAAATCCTGCGCCTGCAAACACATGTAATATGCTCTCTAAAACGTATAAAGCACGGGACAGCTTTTAAAGAGCTCTAAAGCAAATACACAGGTGTGAACACTATAAAGGCAAACAATATTGAACATGGAGCAATAGTTCCTTTTATTACGCCATATTTACATTACATGTAGGAATATACGAACAATAAAATAATAATAATAATTTAAAGAGGAGAATGAAAATGCATGCAACAATGTCTTACCTATCCAAAGTCTCTTACATCTGGGTATTAAAGTACACTAATATCCTTTTTCTTATGTTGTCACCGTGACTCGGAATAATTGTTTAAGATTTAATACTTGTGAATTATCAGAACTTACAAATAAAAGCTACATAAATTTAAAAAAACACAAAAGAGGCATATAAAGTTAAAGAAAAGAGGCCTGAGGATTCCTATGATGATAAAGCTAAAATTGAATAGCGCAAATTCTGAGGTTTCCTAAAAAAATTAAATAAAAAAAAATAGTTTTTTTTTCAAATTTAATTACAATACAATATACCATCTTCAGTGCTATACCACTGAGGTCCAATCTCTTTCGAAGGGGATATCTGGGAGAAGGTTTCCGTGCTTGGCGTCAGCTCGAGTCGGGATTCGAACTCGATCCCCCTCGCCAAGCGGTTTATGGTTCCTTGTCAAACCTTTCATTAAGAGTATTGAGAGATCATCTTGAGGATATAGCATTTTTGAGCGTAGATTCCAACATTTAATTTATGATGAGTGAAGTAGCTCCGTGGTAAAACGCTTGGGAGTCTCGGGTTCGAATCCTGGTGAATACTAGGGATTGGAATTTCGGCATTTTTTAGGACTCCCCTGAGTCCACCCGACTCTAATGGGGTACCTGCAATAGTTGGGGAAAAGTAACAACGGTTGGTCTTTTGTGCTGGGCATATGACACCCTCGTTAACCAATGATGACGAAACAGGTGACCTTTAGATCGCCTGCCTCCTAGAGCCCAAGGTCTGAAAAGGGTAGTTTACTCTATGGGCTTGCTTTTGCTCGAAATTTTTTTTATCTCATTTGGTTGCTCTTTTTCACACACTAATTTATAAAAAAGCCGTATCTCTCAATATTGTAGGAATTATTTACTTTTTCGATTTAGAAACAAAATTTATTAAACCCCATTTAATAACCTATTTGGTTCATTTTTTGAATTGATTCATGTGTTGTCTTCTACGATAAGTACTTGTGCAAAGTCTCAACTTGATCCGAGAATTGGCAAGCGGGAGAAGCAGTTTGTTTAACATTGACATTCTACAGACAGACTGACAGACTGAGTAACATTATTTCTTTGTTTGCTTCTATATAGGTTTGTTTACTTGATTAGTTGTTTGCTGCTGTTGTTTTCTACTTTGTTCTTTTTATTTTCACCTAGGAATATGAGTTATATTAAATTCCGATTGATAGACAGACAGGCAAACGGACAGACAGCAGACATATAGACAGATAGATAGATAGATAGATAGATAGATAGATAGATAGATAGATAGATAGATAGATAGATAGATAGATAGATAGATAGATAGACAGAAAGACAAGACAGACAGACAGACAGATGGACGGACGGACGGACGGACGGACGGACGGACGGAAGGACGGACGGATTGATAGATAGATAGATAGATAGATAGATAGATAGATAGATAGATAGATAGATAGATAGATAGATAGATAGATAGATAGATAGAAAAAAGAAAGAAGGGGATCATATCAATCAAATATTAATTATACTGTTGTCCTAATGGGACTGTCAAAAAGACACACACCTGGCCGACACACAAAGTGGGAAGTATTTAATATTTCACAGAGGTCAGCAGTTACTTAAAACAGTTTAAAACTCACGGCAATAAATGTGAATAATTGAACAGGAACTCGACCCTGTGACAATGTCGCTTTTGAAAATGTCGCCGAGGCAATGGCGCTGTTAGTTTTGTAGTCGATGCATAATGGATGTGTCATATGATCTAGGGCTGTGTGTCGCCATAGCCGTCGACGTCCTAATTTGTAGGGCAGACATTAATGTTAAGTTTTTTTTTAGCTTATATCAACTCACTCTGTCTGCCTTGTAAAAAGATTGTACACGTTATTTCTATCACACCCAAACTCGCATCGAACTGTCGCAATTATTATTTCTTAATTAATAGTTATTGTTATTGTTAACTAGTGTTAACAGCTTCAAATACCTCGGTTTTATTGTCTCAGATGAGGGAACAAAACCCGAACTATTGGCCCGAATAGCACAGTCCACAGCAGCCCTTTCAAAACTGAAATTAATTTGTAAAGACAAGGGCTTAGCCCTCGGCACCAAATTCAGACTGATGCGCTCCCTGGTCATGGCCACATTTTTATATGCTTGCGAGTTGTGGACGTTGAATGCAGAGCTAGAGAGGAGGATCCTAGCAATGGAATTGAGATGCTACAGAAGGATCCAAGTCATCACATTCAAAGACCGCATCACAAACCGAGAAATCAGAGACAGGGCTACTGCAGCGATCGGAGCCCATGACGACCTGCTAACTATTGTGAAAAGACGAAAGCTTAAAACCTATGGCACATTACAAGATCTACGGGGCTGGCAAAAACCTTCCTTCAGGGAACAGTGCCAGGAAAGAAGAAGAGGCAGACAGAAAAAGCGATGGGAGGACAACATTAAAGAATGGACGGGCCTGCCATTGAGAGAGGTTCTAAACAAGGCAAAAAAAAAAGGTAGGAATGGAGAAAGACGGTCAACAAATCTTGCCTGGTGCCCCAATGGTCCAACAGACTAAGGGATAGGTAAAGGTAAAGGTTATTGTTAGTCCAGGTCTGTTACAAATTTAGCTACACGACACAACCAAACTAATTGATACAACTACTCCTAATAAAAGCTTTGTTGTTTTTTTTTTCCGTAGTATATATTTTTTTATTTAGCTTGTTCCCTTTTGACATCATGTCACATACTAATGACTAATGACCTACTTCCGAATGATATCATAGCCTTCAATCTATGCACGCGCCTTTGTAGATTCAGAACTATTGCTGTATATTTCGTGTAGATAAATAAAAATTGATTCAACAGTTCAAAGAAAGAATTTGATCTAACACCAACGGTAGCTTGTAACAAGCTCTCAGATGTTTGGGTTGAAACGCTTGTACATTCACTGAGCCTCTCAGATACAAAGCAAGTTTCAAAACGTGTCTGAAACAACACGAGCTCTTGACTTCGACTTATAAAAACTTATATTGCATGTTCCATTATAGTACGACATTACGGCAGTCTTGTTCGGCAAGTGAATAATGCGAACAAAAAGTATCTTTTCTTGAAAGACATGTTTCCAGTTGATATAATTGAACTATAGAGCGGTGTAGTTTTTTTTATACTTTTTAAATCGGATTTGAAAGGTAGATGCGTTTAAAGCTTGCAAATCTTAAGCATTTTCTTTTCTTCACTTGACACTTTATTATTGCGTTAGTATTTGTGTCAATAGAATACATGTAATATGATCGTTGTCTTGTATCGCATTTTAACTCTTTTTAACATTTAGTTGATAAACAGGTTTGTTGTGGGTTGTTTTAAATACTGATGGTTCCTTTAATAAATGTTTCTGTCACCGGTGTGAATTTTCAAACATCATAAATGTCACTGGGGTTGGTTTCAGATGTGGGCGTGGTGACATTGGGTTCATATTATTGGATGTTTACTTTGAATTCGTGGAACTCCTGGCCAACGTTAAGCTCGCCACCATCTGCCTGTCTGAACGAACTGTTCTATCTGGGAAAAATCCAAGCAGATGTAAATTTGTTACATCCCTTTTTACCGATGGCTCCGATCCCAAGACGATCCCAAGTGAGGCCGTAGGCAATGCAACTTACATATAACCCAAACGAAATTAACGAACGTAGCGAAAGAATTCCACATTTTATGTAGTCTTTTGATATCCATTTTAGCTCTACATTCAGGCGGCCAGGGTGGCCGCCCCATGCGCCCACTCCTCGTTACGCCACTGATCCCATACTACAGTCTAATTCTGTTGCTTGTGTCTATATTACTCTATATCGTTGGGGTAAAAACAACAAAAAAAACTTCAAATGACTTTTAGGTCCCGATACGTCGTGACAGGGACGTCCTGCACGTGAGCAATCAGATCCAGTTTCAGCAACCACTTAACCTGTCTACATTGGGTCATTAACAAATGACTTCGCCAACAAACATAAAAAAGGGCCCAGGGAACGGGGCACTTTCATCGGCTCATCTTTGTCAGTGTCGCAGCGGAAGATCACATTACATACTCGAGGCCAATTTTTAAAAAAAGTAGTTCCGTTCAAATGATGGTAAACAAGAGCCCACTCTTCACATTCACTAAGAACCTTTTTGGCGGGCAGTCGCCATGTTTGTCCAACGGCTCCAGCTCCTTGCAGATGGGACACTGATACGGTTATTAAAACATCAGGGCACTTTTGCAGACGACAATATTTCACTCACTCCGCCCGGATCTATTTCACAGACATACTTGACTTAAGGTATCTAAAATTTACAATGAAACTCAACGGGTAAAGGTAGCTTCCCTTACCTGTTTATGTCTACGTCTGCTAGAATTCAGACCATAGAAGGATAATATTTGATTGTTGCGCCAATTGATTTCCAATGTTCTCACAGTAAGATGTAGACAAGCTAAAGTGTTGGCTTCCTTCAGGCGTAAAACGACTATGGCTCGTCTCATAGAGCACCTTTTCATGTGGCTGTGGATGGAGCTCAATTTTGTACAGACACTCCGGTCAATATAGAAGAGCTGGCTCTGTACGGTGACAGAGAAACTCTGAGAAGGACTGCCGCTTTCCTTGTCCGTGTCATCAGAGAATAGAGTTCTCAACACGGTGCCCTAGTGCGATGAGACTTACACGGATAAGGTGGCGTTTGATTTGGTGGTAGAGGAGCCGGCTATTATTCCTTTTTTTCGTATGGCATGCTTTTCTGTTAGAGTTGAGGCCCGGCTTTCTTGGTCACCAAGTCTCTCCACGTAGTGCGGCCTAAGGCTTCCCAAGGGTTAGTATCAATGTTCACGGTTTTGAGGTCCCTTTTGATTGTGTTTCTTGGGGCCCCCCAAGCTATAGCTAGTGTAACGTACAGGTCCTTCACATGATAGTGAAGAGTGGTCGAGAGGCTAAGTGCCCTTGAACTTGGCTTGGCTACCTAGAAGGGGGCTCGAGGTTCGACACCCGACTCGGGCAGAGTTGTGTTTACTGAGTGCCTAAAGGCAGCACGGAAAACCTAGATACCCCCACCCCCCACTGGTCCACAAATGAGATTGGACCAAAGCGCTCTGAGCATGCTATTAGCATGAAAGTAGCGCTATATAAAAGCTATAACAATAATAATAATAGGCATTTGATATTGCCAGACGCTGCAGTGTTTTCAGCCTTTCTCCTAATTTTAGTGTGTTCACCATCAGTCTAAACTCCATATGGGCTTATGGGCTTATTCTGTGCTTTTATTTTATGCAAGTTGTTAGTGTTGATCCTAAAGAGCTTCTAACACTTAACTCTGTAGTAGTCGCATAAGGATGTATTGGCTGTTTACATTTCTTTTAATGGGCATTATTATACATGGTAATAAACTTTCTATCTTTACAGGCATCAACCAAACCTACAACAACAATATCGCCTTTTAAACGCCAAAACGGATTGAAAGACATCAAGGACGAGTTGTCGTTAAAAAGTTATTAAGTTTAGATGTTTAAATCCGCCTCGAACAGAGGTCTTGCTATGGTACATAGTGCACATAGGACTTTACAGTAATCTCTGGAATTGTTCTGGTCCCCGAATAAGCCTCATATTCGGGAGTGCATTGATCGTGTGTTGTTTTGTTTTGTGTTTTTTTTTTTCATTCCTCTTTGTTCTCGCTTGAGAAAAGAACTCAGCTGGTATTGATTTAGGGGACTCATTCATGCGTGAAAGACAGGTTGTCATGTCAGACAACCGAAGGCCTAGATCTATATGTGCAAGATTGGAGCCTTTAGTGCATTGGAGACTGCTTTTTTTTTTTAAGTCGAGGGCTGAATTGTAGGGGCTGGAACTAGGTATTGTGTACCTGGTGGAGCAGGGTATTAGGAGCACCTCTTCTTAAAGTCGCGCATATTTCTGCCGTAATTCCCCCCCCCCCCCCCAAAAGAAAATATTTCAAAGTTCGTTGCGGTAAAGCCTCAGTTGTTTTAATCTTCAGCTCTTTTTATTGGGTTCCTTTTTTCTTAAGGTAGACTTGGTGTAATTAAGGTAGACTTTGTGTAATTATGTTTTCTTTAGTTTCAAGTGGGCCCTAAAGGAAACAAAAAAAAATATGATTAGAGATTAGTCCTGATCCAATTAAATTACGGTTAATAGGTTTAACTATTGATAGAACAATCCGGGGTTTGAATCATGCTGAATCTAGATCTAAACAGGTCAAGGTCAATCGTACTTTTCTTTAAATCTAACTTTCACTTCTTTTTTTTTTTAACAATCTAAATCTCACTTATATTACTTTTTTTTAACAATCTAAATCTCACTTATATTACTTTTTTTTTAACAATCTAAATCTCACTTATATTACTTTTTTTTTAACAATCTAAATCTCACTTATATTACTTTTTTTTAACAATCTAAATCTCACTTATATTACTTTTTTTTAACAATCTAAATCTCACTTATATTACTTTTTTTAACAATCTAAATCTCACTTATATTACTTTTTTTAACAATCTAAATCTCACTTATATCACTTTTTTACTATCTAAATCTCACTTATATTACTTTTTTTAACAATCTAAATCTCACTTATATTACTTTTTTTAACAATCTAAATCTCACTTATATCACTTTTTTTAACAATCTAAATCTCACTTATATTACTTTTTTTTTTAACAATCTAAATCTCACTTATATTACTTTTTTTTTAACAATCTAAATCTCACTTATATTACTTTTTTTAACAATCTAAATCTCACTTATATTACTTTTTTTAACAATCTAAATCTCACTTATATCACTTTTTTACTATCTAAATCTCACTTATATTACTTTTTTTAACAATCTAAATCTCACTTATATTACTTTTTTTAACAATCTAAATCTCACTTATATCACTTTTTTTACTATCTAAATCTCACTTATATCACTTTTTTTACTATCTAAATCTCACTTATATCACTTTTTTTACTATCTAAATCTCACTTATATCACTTTTTTTACTATCTAAATCTCCTTTTTATTACTTTTTTTTGACGGCCAAACTCTCTTCCTAGTTGCATTAAGTAATTAATTTAAAAAAGATTGCTGCATACAAGTTATTCCGTTGTGTGGTTGTATACACAAGTTATTCCGTTGTGTGGTTGTATACACAAGTTATTCCGTTGTGTGGTTGTATACACAAGTTATTCCGTTGTGTGGATGTATACACAAGTTATTCCGTTGTGTGGTTGTATACACAAGTTATTCCGTTGTGTGGTTGTATACACAAGTTATTCCGTTGTGTGGATGTATACACAAGTTATTCCGTTGTGTGGTTGTATACACAAGTTATACCGTTTTATGGTTGAATATACAAGTTATACCTTTCTGTGGTTTAATATACAATTCAAAATTGTTTGGTTGTATACACAAGTTTTACCAATTTGTGGCTGTGTATACAAGTAATACCATTATGTTGTAAATTTTCTACATTGAATAATACTTCTTATCTTATATAATACAGACGTTACTTCAAAAAAGAAGATGATTACGTCCTACGCGTCATGCATATTAACCAATGACTTAAATTCTGCCAAGTCACTGGTTTTCCTGGCTGGCTCAGGCAACCCATTCTTTATACTTTTTTCACCATACTGATGGAACTTGCATACAACATACGTGCAGTGTCTGGCTCGGAGTCAAAAACCGCATCGGCCTCAGCTTTGGAAGAAATGGCTTGCTCCTCTTCTAGCAAAACGAATGCCACTTCACCTGCCTTACATGTGGAATGCCTGTTAAGAGTAGGGCTCACAAATCTGAACTTATTCATAGTTCATGATTGTTTGGTTGTTCATTGTTTCCCGTTGCATGTCCCCACAATTTCCCCAGACGTCCACACACGTCCTCCAACACATCCCCCACACATGCCAACCCACACATCCCCCCCACACGTACTCACTTTCCACACACGAATGTCCTTGAACTTATTTTTTGAAAAGTCTTTAGTTACTGTCTGTCACAAACCGCTGTGAGCCCACACCCGTTTGTGTGTGTGTAGCAGAACACCTGGTCAGAGCCAAGGCTTTGTATCTCGAATGATGCATGTAGACGTAACCACTGAGGTTATGCGTCACTGATGATGCAAGGGGACGTAACCACTATGTTGCTGTGTAGTCCATGTGGGAGGGATTTTTTGCTCTGGAAACGAACGGACAGTGAGCGTGGGTTTTCTAGAGCGGACGGTCGCATTTCCCGCTTCTGCTTGTTTCCTAAAACTGTACGAGAAAACTATAGCAGAATCTAACGTTCATAGTCATTAGAGATCTGAGTTTAGTCACCAGTTGTTGATGTACCTGTATGTAAACGTTTTGTTTGGAAGATTCTATATTGGATGTAAATAAAGTTATACGCTTACGTTTTTTTAACTATTCCGGTGTTCAGTTTTATATGTTAATTCTATAGACAAACACCAAAATCGCGACAGGGCTAAAGCCACCAAAGTTCCAGCGTCAACAGTCGGGCCTCCAGAATCACCCTAGACCACGACCAGTTAAAGCAGGCGTCAGCACACTGCTAGCGTCTTGTGACACTGTCGAAGCCTAAAATATTGCCACACACTCAAAGTTATGGCCTCTTTCAGTCACGAAGCGACTAAAGATCATCTCATCAGCTGTGGTCGGAACAATGTCGTCCAAGCATCAGTCCCCCGCTTTATCCACGCAGCTGATGTTTCCAAAAGAATGACAAGTGCCGATACAGTTTGGGGGTTAGCTGCATCGCTGTCTCTACCAGAGTGTAGCACAGAGTGCTGCAAACTACATAAGGCTCGCCGGCTCCGGATTTTTCCTCAGGGTTTTCCTTACCGAATCCTTTCTCATGATTGGAAATAGCTTCAGGGCAGCAGATGTTTGAATTCAGAGTTTTCCTTCTTCTAAGTGGGTAGCCAGCAATGGGTAACAATCCCTTCCTGCTGAAGCTTACATGTTTTGGCGCCAGTTACTCGCATTCGCCCTTTCTCCTGTTAGTGAAAACAGTTCCGCCGGACTCAGAGATGTAATTGTTTGTAGTTCGTGTAATGTATGCCAGTCGATCCCAGGTATAAGCCAGGAAAATGTATCCAGTAATGTCATCTTGCTGTTGTCCGACTGCGTAATTAAGGCTTGTGTTCAAATCACTTGCCGGGCTATCCAAGGTTAAGAATGAACCTATGCAGAGTTAGGAAGGCGTATGATGAAATAAGATCTTTTATTTATTTATTTATTTACACCTAATATTGATTACATTAACATTTTATACTGTCATGGACAGTGCGTCTGTGTGTGTATCTATGGTAGCGGTTAGAAGAAAGAGATTGGTTGGTGGCTATCCAGTGTTAAGGTGACCCGACAAAATAGCTCGGACCAAATAGCGCCGACAAAATAGCGCGGACAAAATAGCGCGGACAAAATAGCACCGACAAAATAGTGACGACAAAACAGTGTCGACAAAATAGCGCCGACAAAATAGCGCGGACTTCTATATGATGTGTATATAAAAGTTCCGGATTTATGTAAGTGAACGTCCTGTCTAGATCTCTGTCTTCTTCAATTTTAATAGATCTAGAAGTAGGCCATATTTGCAGAGAAATTTGCAATTTTATCTCATTCTCCTAAAAATATAATAATGATTATTAATTGTGGTGACCCTGTTCAATGGTTAGGTATGATGATGTGTTACACATGTGTGTCAGAGTATAATTAGAAATCTTGATTATCTGCGGCATCTCTCTTTGATCAAACCAGGGCGAACTTAGGCGTGTCTGGATAAGTTAACCTTGCGATAACTTATCTCGCCAAATGTTTGTTTAATCTCATTTGCTCCACCTGCCGATGTAAATACTGCGAAGATCTAGATGACCCTTGGCCAGATGTTGTAGGGAAGTTGTATGACTATTGGGAGGACAACTCTATTGGTCGCCTGAGACGAAACCGCAGAATGATTATATCCAAGATTTCCGATAGCATTATGAGAGATCGTGTGCAGGACTATCTACCACGAACAAACAATTCAGTGGGGGGATGGCACCAGTCATTTCAGTTGTCTATTGACGGTCATCACCTTAATGTCTACAAGTTAATCTCTCACTTCCTCAGAGAACAGGAGAACACTGAGAACAAGATTCTGAGGTACAATGCTGGAGAACGAAGTAAAGCTGCAAGCAAGACAAAGTACCTCCAACTTAACAAACATCTTGCAGCTATATTGCCAATGTACGGAAACAAGTCAGTTATAGAATTTTTACAAGACATTTCCTACAATTTAACTTTGTGAAAGTTTGTGTGTACCTGTTTTCAAAGTACACTTTTGGAATGTAAATAAATGATACATTTTAAATGTATTCATTTTAGCTTATTTTAATTTTTGCTTACTGTTTGCATATTTATGTTTTAAGATATCAAAAAGTTCTCTCTTCCTCATGTTCTTTCTCTCTCTCTCCCTCTTCTTCCATCCTTCTCTCTCTCCCTCTCTTTCTCTATCTCTCTCTAATACTCTTTTTCACTTGTTCCTTCTCTCTGTAAAGACAACCTAACAGGTTCTAACACGTTATCAATGCACTGTGCCTGACAAGCACTTTTGTGTGTTTTGGAGAGGGAGGTCTTTTTTTTTTTTTTTTTAAATACCTTTTGGTCCCAACTTTCACTTTTTTTCTTTCTTTTCATGACAACTTCAAGAGTCCTCGTGGGATATTTCTTTAACAAACAAACAAAAGCGTACGGAACAATTTGTCAGCGTTGGCAGCACCTTTTCAGAATGCACAATATCTTCACCTTATCAAATATAACGCATTGATATTTGGGTTAGTAAAGAAAGAACAACAAAAAAAAGTCCTAACGGCATAGACGCTGACGTTATGGAGTGGGTCAAAAAATGGGCAACTTTAGTGGTCTCTTGTTAGGCTGTCGTGGAATTTGAATACTTTTTCTTATGTGTATGATTGCGTGTGTGTGTGTGTGGGTGAGTGGGTGTGGAAGTATGTGCGTAGAGAAAAATAACCCAGCTTGGTAATAAGTCACTTTCTCCAATAACAGTAGTATCAACAATATCCTGATAAGGCCGGAAAAACCCATACTGCAGGGTATTAAGCATTATTTAATAGCCTTATTTTGATGTTTTAATTGGAGAGTATTGAGTATATTTTAGCTAAATTGAATGACCTCAAAGCCGCTGTTTATTTTATAAACTGTCAAACGATCGTTGTCCTGGACATACGACACCCTCATTAACATTGGAACCCAGATACAGATCCGAAAAAAATCTGACATTAACATTGGAACCGAGATACAGATCCGAAAAAAAAAAGCCTGTTCTATGGGGCTCCTTCAATAGTAGAACGACTATGGTTCATCTCGAACAATTTTTCATATGGATGTGGTGCCCTATTTTGGAAATACACTTCCGTCCACGTATATTGCATGTCAAGGTGGCTTTCGCTTTGGTGGTAGAGGAGCTGGCCACTTTCCGTATGGCACGCTTTTCTTCCAAAGCTTAGGCACTATGTTTTCTTGCTGTCTATAGCTTTCTTGGTCACCGTCTCTCTCCAACTAGTGCGGTCTAAGGCTATGTCTTCCTAATGGTCAGTATCAATGTTCACTTATTTTAAATCCCGTTTTATCACATCCAAGTAACGGGTGTGGTGGCGACCACGGCGAACATGTCCGAGCCAGCGCAGGCGGCGTTGCCTGAGGACTGTAAAGATGCCGGGAAGACCCGTTCTTGCGAGGATCTCGGTATTACACACTCTTTCTTTCCATGTTATTTTTAAGATCTTTCGAAGGCAGCGCAAGTGGAATGAGTTTAGTTTTCTCTCTTGCTTTGTATAGGTAGTCCACGACTCACTGCCGTACAGTAGCGTGCCAATTCTTGCATGACAAATTTGAAGCTTCTACAAAGGTAGACGTATCTAGATCTAAGCACATTTTACGGTGTGCACCTTTATAGCCATTCGTTGTTTTCTGGGGGAGATCTTGATTTGATAGTTACGCATGAATAGCATTGTTGGGAAATTTAGCCCTCGCAATCTATAGGGCAGTAGATATAAAAGCCCTAGGTTTGTATAGCAGACGAGAAATTTACTTTCCCCCAACTAGTGTCAGGTGTCCATTAAGCTGGGTGGACTCAGAGGCGCCCTAAATATTCCGTAATTAAAAATCCCAGGCATCACTAAGTACAGTGCTGTTTGAAAAATCCAGCTGTGCAGAATTTCTCCCCCTCTTCACCCCACCCTAGCTACGCCACTGTAATTAAGCATAAATAACGCTTAAATTGAAAGGAACTATTTATGCAATATTTAGTACTACATTAGTCTGTACAGTAAATGCAGTGAATATATATATATGTTCACACCCGCGAGACCCTTCTTAGTGATTTCCCACTACGGTCCATGGACATGGTCCTCTAGAGTCCTTTACTGTCCGTGTTCCGTATGAAGTCTACAGCGTTTCTCTCAGGGGCGTAGCTAGGAATTTTCCATCGTTTGAGGGCCCAGGGGGGGCTTAACCTCTTTGGGCGCCCCTACATTTTGCGTATTATTTAAATAATTTTTTATGTAAAAAACACTTATGTGCCACCCCCCCTTAAAGTGGAGGCTGGAGGATTTTCAAATTCTCCCCCCCCCAGCTACGCCACTGGTTTCTCTGATGTGTCACAACACACACCAATCACTTTATCATCACGTAGGTCTCTTCAACGCCCCGCACCTACGTCCCTGATAAACGTGCCAACCTAAAGGGAAACGATGATGAGCACGATTAGTATAGCGGGTTGCAGACGTTTGATAACTTTTATCGCTCCCCCCCCCCGCCCTGAAGTACTGAAGTGCCTCACAGTGTCCCGGCAGCCCATATAGTCGTTATCACTCCCGCCCACCCGCTCCATCATACCCACCCTCTGATCAGATCGCGTTCCTGCAACGCCTAAATTCTTCACTCTTTACGCCGTCTCCGGGAGTTTAAAACACATGCGCCATATTCTAGTTTTACTTTTGGGTCCCTGCTCGACGATAGATTGGAATTAAATGGTTCGACGGTCGAGTGCTATAATTGAAACAGAATAAGAAAGAACCCCCCCCCCTCTCTCTCTCACCCGTTACTGTTTATGTAATCTAAAAGTTCGTTTTAATCTCACGCTCCTATTTCAGCTGATTTTGTTTCTTTAATACCAACTTTTTTTTTAGATAAGAAACAAAGTTACAGGTTACAAGCCTTTCTTTATCTCGAGCATTCATTCTCTCTCTCTCTGTTTCTCTCTTTCTTATACGTTCAATCACCCCCTCTCTCTCTCTTTCTCCTTCTCTCTTGTATCTCTCCCTCTCTCTCGTATCTCTCTCTCTCTCTCTCTTGTATCTCTCCCTCTCTCTCTCTCTCTCTCTCTTGTATCTCTCCCCTCTCTCTCTCTCTCTTGTATCTCTCCCTCTCAATCTCTCTCTCTCTCTCTTTCTCTTGTATCTCTCCCCCTCTCTCTCTTTTATAGTATGGATTGATTTCTTCTAAAACATATTTAAAGTAAAAGTGTAATATGGTATCCCATAATCAAGAAAAACATTTTTTTTTAAATATTTAAAAAAAAAGCTTATACTAAGTGTAATTATATCAATTAGTTTGGATCAGTCATGTAATTAAATTTGTAATAAATCTAGACCAACAATAATAAATCTGTGAGATTATAAATATTTTTACCAATTAATTTTGTTTAGAGCAATTCCATGCTTCAACTTCCTCAATGCGCTGTGATCCTATCACTTATCTGGACCAGTTGGAAAATGGGGGGAGGGGAATAGAAATGTCTGGGTGAAATTTACCGCAATCGCATTTTAAATGCATTTATTAAAAAAAACAACGTTACAATGACAGTTTGTGTGGAAAGTGGAAACACAAACTCAAAATCGGCCCCCGAAGTGGTCCACCCAGGCAGTTAAAAAAGCAGGTTTCAATATTTTCAAAAGAATATCAGAATTAAATTCTATCAGAAGTGGTCGACCCAGGCAGGTAAAAAGGCAGGTGTCAATATTTTCAGAAAAACTATCAGAATGATATTCTATCAAAGGCAAATGACAGAGAAGAATGAAGAAAGAAGGTTGACACATCCTTGTGTGGTGCCCCAACTGTCCAGCAGACCAAGGGATATGTGAAAGTGAAGTTAGATATGAACCTAGACTAACTATAATGAGCAGCTAATTGATCTAATTGTTTTGTAAAGG